>NC_141073.1:25025547-25625547 GCF_041138505.1 Cibotium barometz
GTTTAGCAGGCAGCCCCGTAGGTTTAGTGTGAAAACAGGTAGTTTTTTATAAATAATGGCCAATCTCTCCTAGTTAGCTAAGGAATTTTACATTAAGGTCTTCTAATGAAGCATCACATGAAAACTTGGACACCTAAAAGTATAATCCTATTGAATATCCAATAATTACAAAGCCTATTTTGTTTGGATACAAAATGTGTGTGCAGGCCCTGTCGTCCCAAGTTTGGAGACAGGCAGACTAAATGAGAATAAATTACTATAGCATGTTTGCAAAATGAGCTAAGGTATCCAATGCTTGTGAGTATCCACCCCCTCCTACACCTCGTACATACTCCATCCAGAGTCTTTCTAGATCGCCATCTAAGCTCTCCTTGATAGCGCACGAGTGGACAGCACCATTTCTTGTATCTCTTTGGTATAATTAGAATTTTAAATTCTCTCCATTGTGTATCTATTGCATTGTCTATTGTGCTTTGTCTTGCTATATCTTTCCGTTGTGCCATATTCTTATATGGTATCAAAGCTTAGGTGCTCTTAATAGGAATAGTGCATAAAGTTTAGTCTTTCTTTGCAATAGAACCCTAGGAGTGATGGCTTCTACCTCTGCTGCTGTTGCTGCTACTGTTGCACCACGCTTGTGCATTTGTTCACCTGCCTTCACAGTAGGCAAGTTTGATGGGACAAACTATACTCTTTGGAAATTCAAAATTAAGGCCATTCTAGACTCTTATGAGCTCGTAGAAACTGTTCTGGGAATGGATGAAGAACCAGTGGGAAGTCTCGACCCTAACAACCCTACAAATCTGCTTCTGCCAGATGCTACACTTCTTCGGGCATGGAGAAGGCACAATGCTAATGCACTTTGTGCCATCATCACCAGCGTAAGTGATTCTGTTCTTACTCTAATTCAACATTCTACCAAGGCTATAGAGGCTTGGATCATACTGAGAAATCAGTATATAGACTCGCAATTAGACCAGGATTTTGAACTTGGAGAATTAGTTTGCTGCTGAAAAGTTTGCTGAAGGAGAAGCTGCTGAAGCATTTATCTCGTGGATCAAAATTCTGCGAGATCAAATGGCTGCTGCTGTAGGGATTACACTGAGGAGTTGGCCCAGAGGTGCATCCAAATTCTTCCACAGAATTATGATGGCTTGGCCATGTCACTAAACACTCAGGTTAGAGTACCATCTTTATTATTTGAAGAATTTAGTGCTATGCTACTTGAGGAGGAGATGCGGCTGAAGACCCGCGATGGTAGTGATGCTGCATTTTTGGCCAATGCTAAAGGCAAAGGGACGACATCTTCTGATGAGAAGAAGAAGAAGCCAAAGAAGAAGAAGTTTCAAGGGAGCTGTTATTACTGTGATAAGAAGGGTAATGCTGTCAAAGACTGTAGTAGAAAGAAGCATGCTGACGAGAAGAATGACACCTTGAATTCTTCATAGAAGGGAAAGGACACAATCAATAATGTCGAGACCGAGCTTGAACTTTGGGTTGCCACAAAGGTATGTTCATCTGCTCAGGCTCTAGTTGGATGATTCATGGATTTTGGATAGTGGAGCATCCCGACACATGACCAGTAAGAAGGGTTGGTATAGTTCTTGGAAGCCTCGCGACAGGAACCCATCAGTGTTGTTGTTGGGAATCATGCTAAATGTCCAGCCAAAGGGTCTAGAACCATATCTTGTGTGGCAGCTATAGGTGAAGAGAAGAAGGTGTCAAATGTGCTCTACGTACCCTAGATAAAGAGAAATCTACTATCAGTTGTGCTGAGATGATGGATCGCGGGCTTGAAGTGTGCTTCAAGAAAATTAAAGTAGAAATTCTAGATGTTGTTGGCAAGGTAGTCACAGCAAAGGAGTAAGGCGCAAAAATCTCTATGAGCTGAGTGCCCTTATAGTGTCTGCAGATAAGAGCACAAGAAAAGGAGTAAGGCGCAAAAATCTCTACGAGCTGAGTGCCCTTACAGTGTCTGCAGATAAGAGCACAAGCAAGCTTTATTTGGTCACATTTGATTTGCCGTGCTAAAGGAGATGCAGAAAAAGGGTATGGTAGCTAATTTGCTTACATTTTCAGAATTGCAAGAACCATGTGAAGCTTGTATGATGGGCAAGCAACAACACAAGGCATTTCCACAGGAAAGTAGCAATTGGGCAAAGACTCCTCTAGAGCTAGTACATGCTGATCTTTGTGGTGAAATGTCTACTACTGCATTAGGGGGATTTTCTTACTTTATGCTGGTAGTCAACGATTACAATAGGAAGATGTGGGTTTATTTCCTTTTGGATAAGGCTGAAGCTTTTGGCAAGTTCAAGCAGTGGCATAAACTTGTGGCAAGTTCAAGCTTTTGGCAAGTTCAAGCAGTGGCATAAACTTGTGGAAAATGAGACAGGAAAGAAGGTGAAGAAGTTTGTACTACAGATCGAGGAGGAGAATTCCTTTCAACGGAATTTGACAGCTCTACTGCAAGGAGAATGGCATCAAGTGCCAACTCACCATTGCTCACACACCTTAGCAGAATGGTGTTGTAGAACTATCATGGAGATGGCTCGATGCATGTTGAAGGCAAAGGGTTTGCCCAATACACTTTGGGCTGACGTAGTCAACACAACAGTTTATGCCCTGAAATGGTGCTACACAAAGGCACTCAAGGATGTTACACCTCAAGAGGCCTACTTTGGTAAGAAACCTTTAGTTTCTCATTTCGGAACATTTGGCTGTGAATGTTATGTGCATATTCTAGATGCATCCACAGGACCAAGCTAGATGTCAAAAGTAAGAAGTGTATCTTTCTTGGATATAGTCAAGAGTCGAAGGCATATCGGCTCTATGATACAGAGACAAAGAAGATTGTGGCTAGTTGAGATGTGGTATTTGTAGAACAGCCACACTTAGTGGAGGAAGGAGGTCCGTCCACTCTATCATCAGCTGGAGGAATAGCCCACTAGTCAGATTTCCTCTCAAGGAGGAGGAGTTTTTAGAGGATGAAGACTCTCACACATCACAACAGCTTGCTGTTGCACCACAAGAAAAGCCACTTCCAAAGTGGGCACAACAGCTCTTTGATGAGTGTAATGCAGTACGTGAGAAGCTAGAATCTTTAGCAAATGGACCACATAGATCAAGGAGAATAGATGAGCAAAGAAGAGCATTTGATCTCATTAGGACCTCAATGGAAGGCTTCTTGGGCCCTTTTATTTGGCAGTTTAAGGAGTCAAACCTTTTCTCTTAAGAAGAAACGTTTTCTAATTAGAAGCTTCAAAACGGCTACTTTATTCGAATTTGAA
This sequence comes from Cibotium barometz, assembly GCF_041138505.1. Taxonomy (NCBI): domain Eukaryota; kingdom Viridiplantae; phylum Streptophyta; class Polypodiopsida; order Cyatheales; family Cibotiaceae; genus Cibotium; species Cibotium barometz. The sequence continues at coordinate 25,028,838 of NC_141073.1, forward strand.
TTTTGGAGGGAAAATGGAATTTAAAATCTAGCGGATAAAACCATATCATGTAACATATCTATGGAAAGCTCTTGATGCGTAGATCACGGATCTATAATCTCCGCTCAGATTGGAGCTTGTATGTAGAAGTTATGGAGGTCCGAAAATTGTAAAATTGCCTCCCCCCCTTTTTGGGGAAAAAGTGCACCCTTTGACCACTCTTACACCTCTCTTACAAACCCAACATTTCAGTCCACATGGCAACCCCCCATTTGGCTATTCCTTAATCACCTTGATTAGGCTTGGGCAAATTAAAGGGCCCAAGAAGACCCCATTCACTTCCTAATGCATTGTCAATATGGCCTTGATGGGCTGAGATAATGGGAATAGTGAAGAAGCCAGCCACCTTGGATGAAGCCTTAGAAAATCCAAAGTGGAAAGCCACGATGCAGTCTGAGTATGACAACATCATAAAGAACAACACCTGGGATCTAGTTGACCGACCACCAAACAGAAAGGTAATTGGTACCAAATGGGTTTGGAAAGCTAAGTAGGTTGATGGCTCACTTGAAAAATACAAAGCTAGGTTGGTTACACAAGTATTTGCATAGGTAGAGGGTTTCGACTTTGATGAAACCTTTGCTCCCACAGCTTGTATGACAACTATTAGGGTGGTACTTGCCTTGGTTGCTCACAAAAAGTGGTCAGTCTTTCACATGGATGTCAAATCGGCATTTCTGAACGGCCATCTCAAGGAGGAGGTATATGTAGCTCAACCACCAGGTTTTGAGATGCCTAGATTAGAAAACAAAGTTTGCAGGCTAAAGAAGGCATTGTACGGGGGCTGAAACAGGCCGCCCAAGGGCATGGTATCACAAGATAGACCAATTTTTCAAAAAGATTGGGTTTATAAGAAGTGCTTCTGATGCTAACTTGTATGTTCTAAAAAGTCATGGCAAGATTGTTTTGGTTGTCTTATATGTAGATGACTTAAACATTTCAGGTGACAATGAAGAGATGATCCAAAAGAAGATAATGGATATGCCGAGCCACGAGTTTGAGATGACATACTTGGGTCTTATGCATTTCTGTTTGGGGATTGAGGTCTAGGAAGAGTTAGGTAAAATCTTCATTTCATAGCAAAAGTATGCTTGGGAGATTCTCAACAAAGAATTTGGGATGACAAACTGCAAGCCTATGTCTACACCAATGGAAGTGAACATGAAGCTTTTTGCATCATCACTTGTTGACATCAGGAAGTACAGGAAGTTGGTGGGGAGTTTGATTTTTCTCACTAACACTAGACCTGATATCAGCTTCACAGTTGGTGTGTTGAGTAGATTTTCCAACAAGCCATGAGAGAGTCATTGGAAGGAAGGGATGAGGGTACTTAGGAAAATTAGAGGTACTCTTGAGTATGGCATCACTTAGAGCATGGGTGACACTCTGACAGGTTATTGTGACTCAGATTGGGCAGGAGATTGTGATTCTAGGAAATTAGTTTCTAGATATTGTTTTTCGCTTGGTTTCGGTGCTTTCGCTTGGACTAGCAAAAGCAACCTATAGTGGCACTTTCTTCCACAGAGGCTGAGTGTATAAGGTAGCTTGCTTTGCTTCATGTGAGGTAGTATGGCTGAGGAGAATCTTGGTTGACATGGGAGTTCAGATCGGGATGCTACAGTCTTGAGATGCGACAATCAGAGTTGTATGGCTATCTCCAAGAACCCTGTGTTTCATGCTCACACGAAGCACATTGAGATTCAGTATCATTATCTGTGGGAGCTGATAGAGGATGAGATAGTGGAGCTGGAGTATTGCTCTACAGAGAAAAACTGCGCCAACATCTTCACCAAGGCTTTTGGGAAGGACCAGCTCACTCGGCATCTTCACCAAGGCTTTTGGGAAGGACCAGCTCACTCGGCATCTTCATCGACTTGGTGTTGGGCCAAAAACCTAGTTCATCTTCTGGTGGACATTGAGGGGGGGGTGTTAGTATACACTCAATGCCTGCCTCTCAACATGTATCTCACTTTGATGTATAATGCACATTTGTTAGGCCCCATTATGAGGAGTAGCCATGGTGCATATGTCTTCAGTGGGAACCCTAGCTTAGATGCCAATGGGGTCATTATTGTGACCATTGATGATGGTTAGGAGATGGTCAAGGGTACGAGCATTAGCTGGGGTCCAAGGCATCGCCTCGGCAATGGTATGAGGAATATTCCCTAGAATATTCTCTTGGATACTAGGTCCATCATTAGTGGGCGGTGGTCGATGGGCCGCATTCTTGATGCCATGAGCTAAGGTATCCAATGCTTGTGAGTATCCACCCCCTTCTACACCTCATACACATACTCCATCCAGAGTCTGTCTACATCACCATCAAAGCTCTACTTGAGAGCGCACGGGTGGACAACACCATCACTTGTACCTCTTTGGTATAATCAAAATTTTAAACTCTCTCCATTGTGTATCTATTGCATTGTCTATAGTGCTTTGTCTTGCTATCTCTTTCCGCTATGCCATATTCTTATAGTAATGTCAATCACATCACATACACCGAACTCACATCCCATACACCAATCTCTACAACACTCATAATGTCAATCAAACACATCACATACACCAAACTCACATCACATACACCCAGATCTACAACACTCTTGTAATATATCAATCAAACACTAAGCTCACATACATCTCACTATTTGCATCATACATGTGATGGTCTTGAGCTAAATGTAACCTGTATTTTTTGCTTAACTTTTTAGCAATAATTAATCACAAATGCTTCAACCTTTTATTGAGCTATCACCACATATACTCAACCTATTTGAAGGCTAAACCTCACAAAAGAGGGATATTAAAAAGTCCTTGAGAAATACCCTCAAATAGTTGCCTCAAAATGATGACAAAGACTCGAGATGCCTAATTGTAGTAGCCTTAAAATGATGACAAAGGCTCTCAAATAGTCACCTCAAACTATGGTAGCAATTGTATATGCCTAAGTGTTTTAGTGTAAATTGCAACTCAGTGGTTACTTAATTTCTCCACCACCAGTGCACCAAATAACTTGTGATTTGCCTCTAGAGCTAGCTTAATACATCGTAAATATTATGACCAAGATCTCACGCTTTTACCGAGTTTTGCTATATTTTTGCTGCCTTCAACTAGAGTAATTTGGAGCCTTTGCATAGCTCACCTAGCTTGATACAAATCTCATATGATGCTTAAGCCTTTGCCTAGCTCACGTAGCGTTTGCATAGCTCACCTAGCCTCATACAAAGCTCATATGAGCTTCAAGTCAAAACTAGGAGCAAAAGAGCTAAGTCCTATTCTTGTGTTTTTCTCAATTACCTTTATTCTATTTATTTATTCTTCTTGCACAAGATTAGTAGGCTTGCATGACCCACAATTCAAGAACACCTTTAGCACTATCTTACGAAAGGGTTGCAAGGTTACCACCATGGACACAAGTTAAGTGAAGTTTATATTGTTATCATTTAACTAATTTTTTAGGGAAATTCATATTATTATCTTTTCCCTAAAATGAAAAACGATTTTCCATTTGGACCCTTGTTGACCACTTCACATTCCCCCCCCCGCCCCCCCAAAAAAAATAAAAAATCACATTCCCCCCCCCGCCCCCCCCCAAAAAAAATAAAAAATCCCCCAATGTTGGGAAAAAAATATCTTCTTTCACTATCAAAAAGAAAATGAAGTTCATATTGTTATCATTTCCCTACTTTTGAAAAAGAGATTTCATGTGGACCCTCCACTTTTTGTCACCCCCCCAAACCCCAATGCTCCAAAAAATGTTTTCTTTTAGTATTAAATAATCAGGCACATGCCACAAATGCCACAATTATAACTAAAATGTATAATATTTTACCCTTAAAAAGAAAAGCAATGAAAAATTTTGACCCATATTTTGAAAATTTTATCAGGAAAAATTACATTGCCAATGGATTTTTTTTTGAGCATTGCACCCCTCCCCCCTCTCTTCCCTCCTCTTTATTTATAGAGTTTTGAGGTGTACCCTTCTTGGACTTTGAAGCAAAGCATTAGAGTTATGGGCATAGTCATACATCTAAAAGGACTAAATTGACTAATTTGAGTGGGCATGTGCCAGTACAGAAGCCCTATATGGACAATTTTAGCCCTTTTCAAGGAGCATGCATGCATGCCCCCCCCCGAACACACACAGACACGCGCGCACACGCACACGCACACGCACACGCACACGCACACGCACACGCACACATACGTACGCATGCATGCACGCATGCACGCACGCATGCATGCACGCATGCACGCACGCATGCACGCATGCATGCACGCACACACACACGCACACGCACATGCACACGCACACGCACACACACACACACACACACATTTTTAGGTAATTTTTTGATAGTATTTGGGAGAAAGGGAAATACCAAGAAGCTTAGACAAAGCTCATATTGCTTGCCTACTTGCACAATGCTTGTGTGCAATAATTTTTAATAATGTTGCATATTCACTAATAGTATATTTGAAAGATCATTATAAAGCACTTTTTGGTATTATGTTTCCATATACAAAATGATAATTATAATCACATATAAAGATTATAAGTAAGGAGTTTATGGTTTCTCTCATTGGTCAACTTTGAATCTACGTAATCACCACTACAGAGACTAATTATAAACAAATTTATCTAATCTTTCATGGGAACCCTATCAATGTTGCACATGCTTCTTGTTACTAGACCTTGATGAGGTGTATATGAATATTTATATCATTAGAATATATGAATTTATGATAGAGAGCCACCTTGTGCCAAGGAGCATTAAAACACCGTTAGTTATCATGGAAACTTGTTGATTTATTATATCTGTAAAAGAAAAAATGGTACTAAGGGAATCCATAGACTTTGGGTGCCCATGCATTTACCTGGAAAAAGTGCAAAGTTTGGGGAAGATCTCTGGCTTTTGCGTAGGGTGCCCCCACATCCATCTCCTTGCCCATCTACTTTTTCGAAAAAGTCCAACTTTTCATGGTTGTATTGTGTAGGACTCCTAGGTTTGCCTACTATATTAATACAATAAATGATTTGCAAAAGTTTGCAAATTCATTAAAATATGGGAAGTTATGGTCCATTCATGCTTAGAAGTTAGTTGAGCCATGATCTCTCTCTCTCTCTCTCTCTCTCTCACACACACACACACACACACACACACACACACACACACACACACACACACACACACACAAAAGACACACCTTTTCTTAATCAACGAGATAATCTATTATATGAACTTGTAAACCTTTGTGTGAAATTAGTAGCATAGGGTAAGCTAGAAAGCCAAATAGGCTACCAGCTCAACCATTTTTTTCTGAACTCTTCTCTCTCTCTCTCACACACACACACAAAAGACACACCTTTTCTTAATCAACAAGATAATCTATTATATGAACTTGTAAACCTTTGTGCGAAATTAGTAGCATGGAAAGCCAAATAGGCTACTAGCTCAACCATTTTTTTCTGGATTGGCCTCAAAACTCGAGAGATTCACGACGAGCACAATGCTTTTTTTACTTGAGATGCCAAGTATGCCATTAATGAAAATACAAATGAGAAATACTTGAGGCCAGTAGCTATGTCACCAATTTATTGAATGACATGATGTTATTATTTAGTAGTAGAGGGTAAGGTCACCAATTTATTGAATGAAATGATGTTATTATTTAGTAGTAGAGGGTAAGGTCGAAAGACAAGGTCCATCTGGCGGGGCCGGGGGGGCCAGTGTAGAGATCGACAAGCTGGGCGGCGGCCAAGCCTCTGGCCAGTAGGAAATCGCCGGTTCCGCCGATGACAGAGAGAGTGCGCGTGGGGAGGGCCTCCCGGATCTGGCCGAAGATGTCGATGGTGCCCGTGTAGTCGCCCGTGTCGATGGTGGCCGTGAAGGTCTGAAACAGGACGTACCCTTTTTGGCTGTCGTAGAGGTAGAAGCCTTGGCCAACCCCAATCTGTGTGGACGTGTTGGAGGCCGCGATGGTGAGCGGGTCCTCGAAGGTGGCCAACACCCCGAACGACCATGGGTTTGCGAAGCCCCCGCTTGGGCGCGCGCTAAACACCGAGTTGAAGTAGTCCGTGTTGTTTAGCGTCTCGTTGTAGATGGTGTTGTGCAGATAGAAGGTGAAATTGCTCGGTTGTTGCTTGGCTCCATACGCTGATGGGCTACTCATCAATAGCACAAGGACGCAAGCTAGTGCTAGCACTAGGTGGAGCTTGTTGGCCATGGAGGAGCTCAAGATCCAATGTAAGTGTGAAGAGTGTGTGTGTGTGTGTGAGTGTGTGTGTGTGTGTGTGAGAGAGAGAGAGAGAGAGATATGGAGAGATCCAATGAAAGTGTCTCAAGTGTGTGTGTGTGTGTGTTAGAGAGAGAGAGATATTTATGGATGTAGAGCAAGCTTGAGTTGAGAGGCTTAGCTTATATAGCTCATTCAATAAGCCTTCAGGTGGTGGTGTGTCATAGTCTTCCATCAATTTCGAAATACGTGCAATTCATAATCTATACAGCTTGGCCATGGAGGAGCTCAAGATCCAATGTAAGTGTGGAGAGAGAGAGAGAGAGAGAGAGAGAGAGAGAGAGAGAGAGAGAGAGAGAGAGAGAGAGAGAGAGAGAGAGAGAATGAAAGTTTGACAAGTGTGTGTGTGTTTTTCTATTTAGAGAGAGAGGCATATATGGATGTAGAGCTGTCGAATTGTAAGCTTGAGTTGAGAGGCTTAGCTCATATAACTCATTCAATAAGCCTTCTGGTGGTGGTGTGTCATAGTCTTGCAATTCATAATCTATACAGCTTGGTTGCTTCAAAAAGGCTTCATAGTCTTCTATTAATTTCAATACTTGCAATTGATAATCTATATAACTTGGTAAAAAAAATAAACATTTCAAGCACTTGTGACTTTGAAACTTGCGTGATCTATAATTCATTGAACAACAACCATCATTTGTTATTAAGACTTACCAAAACATTTTAAGAACATGCACTTTTATAACATGTTCTTTTTGTCTTGTACACTTCAACAAAAGATACGTATCATGGGATAAAAGCAAATATAAAGATAGTTCTAGAAACATTTCTTCTTTCAACCAAGTGACTTATTTACGCAATAGAACTTGCATGCATGGCCACACGTAAACTCAATACACGCAATTGAACGTGGTTGCTTCAAAAAGGCATCATACTCTTCCATCAATTTCAATACATATAATTGATAATCTATACAACTTGGTTGCATCAAAAAAGTGCCTTGGTATAAAATAAACATGTACATCACTTGTGACTTTGAAACTTTTATGATTGAGAATTCCTAAAAACAACAACCATTAGTGTCAAAAGGACTTGCCAAAACATTTTAAGAAATTATGAAGTTGTCATGCATTGTTATAGCATATCAACAAAAAACCTCTTGTTGTCTTGTACACTTCAACAAAAGAGAGGTGTCAATGGATAGAAGCAAATATGAAGATAGCTCTAAAAATATTTTTGCTTTGAGCTAAACATTGAGACCAAGTCAAATATAACTTTCATACATGGGCACACATGGTCACACATAAACATTCACCACGTTTAGATGCACATCTTGTGCATAATATTGATGAAAGTGTGTTGAAGGAGGTGCAAATTTAAGTTCTCAATGTTGGGACTTTGACTTCTTTGTGTATATTGTAATTTTTATTCTAATAGTCAACACCACTTTTTGTGTACATATACTACATATCCCATGATAGTAGTTATAAATGATTTTTATTTATGACAAGTTGTTTAAAAAAAGAAACATCTTCCAAAGTTTGTTGTGTCTTATTCAAAGAATACATCTTTATTCTTATAAAAACTTTGAGAGTTTCTAGTATATATCTAAAATACTCTTGACAAATACATAAAAATAATAATTTTATATCTATACTCTTTTATAGTCTTTACTAACTCATTCATTTTTAGAACCTATAGCCTTTTAGAAAGCATGTGAAGGATGACCTTTTTTGTGTCTTTGGGCTAGAAACAATCTTTAGTATCTCCTTGGAAGTTTCATTTGAACATTGTTTTATTGAGTATAAGTTTCATAAATGAAAGTATTTTGAACTCAAACTTTTTGGTGCATGATATAAGTAAACGCACATGATATAAGTTCCCAAAGTGTTGGGAGTAGGGACAACAACTAGGTGGATGAAGGTGGCATCCTTTCTTCTCGTGGGAACTAGTTCAACCCCTCCCCTCAGTCCACAATGGGGTGAAAAAATAGTGTTTGTGTGGTAGTCCTCACAAAAGTTTTGCAAAAGTGAAAGGGTTTTAGCTCAAATTTTAAGGTGAATCATATATATAAGGTTATGTATAATTTTACTATAACACTCAATACATCATCTAATACTATCTACCTTTTTCTTGATTTATGCATTCTAATATCCAATATCATTCTTATAAATCTCAAAGAGTTTAGTCACCCTGGGCTACTAATCATATAAAGTCCCCTTGTAAGTTTGTTGCATAATGCCTCTTTATCTACATATTAATTTAACATATGATGCAATGATTTATCTTGGTTTTTTGTAAAAAGTACTTTTTCTTCAATGAAGAACAATTTTGCACGTTTTCATCATCAAAGGGTTTCAATTTCTAAAGGATAAACCTTTCTTGAATCTTGAGTGTGTTGAATAAAAGAGGAATATAATATTATGCAAGACGATTATCAAAAGATTTGAAGGAGGTGTTGAAAATGGTTTTTTGTTTTCGCAAAGCAAGAATCATAAAGATCTATGGTGATAATATGCAAGGTCATTTCAACAACTTTTGTCTAAAAACTAATAAATTAAGACTTTAAATATTCAAAGTACGTTTCCTAGAAAAATATTCCAAGTGTCCATATTTAAAAATAACTTACAAAGTGGGAAAAGGGAAAAGAAAATATGCACTTTAATTATTAAGTGCAAAATTTGGATATCTTAGTGGAGAAAAGGAAAAGCAGCATCAACCTTAAAAATGTCATATATATCTATATCATCCTTAATACACATTCATAAAATATGCTATCTCTACTTATATGTATCATCATCACTTTGTACACCTTCATTCATCCTTAAAGTCTTACATAAGGAAGAAGTTAATAAGTCTTCTTTCAACAAAAGCACCACCATAATCATGATGCAAGCCTAAAGATGATTCTTGTTTCCTTGTATCATGAATGAAGCAACTTTAAAAGGTTACTTTTTACCATGGTGATATTAATTAATGAGTTTTTTTAAGTAACCACTTTTAATATTATAGTGGTATCACTTAATGGATTTTTCAAGTGACTCAAAGTTGTAGACAATGTTGTTGAGTTGAGTTAAATCAAGATTGCTTGTACTTGGAAGATTTTGTCATCTCTTTCCCTTCCCTTTCCTTTTGATTTTTTAATTACACAATAAAGTTATTAAGCATTTAATCACTGTGCTGCCCAAAAACAAGAAACACAAACTTTACCTTCTCAAAACCCCCCCTTAAGAAACCAACAATTCAAATTTGCAAAACAAAATGATTTTTTTGGTCCCCTTGTGATCTTATCTAGCTACACATGTAAGACCTTTGGCAATGGTCCCTCCCATGAGAAAATTACCTTTTTAATAATTGTACTTGTTGGAATTAGGGTTGTAGGAAAGCACACAAAGCTTGGAGAAGAAGAAGCAAGAATGCACACAACACTAAGTGTATTAGATTGTGTCAATGTACAAAAGATAAGTTAGCCCTAGAATAATGGGCGTATATACAAGCCGGGGGAAAAAACCTCCTAAAGAGGAAAAAAGTACCCCGGCAGTCCTAAGTGTGTTCACACACATCACTGCCTATATATATGGCAACAAATCCCCCCTGGGAGTGATGGTGTGAACGAGAGCTGGCACTCATGTATAGGGGAGTGCCATGACCGAAGTAGATCAATCCACAAAGGGGAGCAAGCCCAAAGCTTTGCGAAAAGCTTCAAACTTCTCACGAAGAAGCGCCTTTGTGAAAAGATCGGCGAGGTTGTCCTGTGTTGGCACATAGCCAAGCTGATCTCTCCTGCTGAGAGTCTCTCCCTGACATAGTGATAATGCACCTCAATGTGCTTTGTGCGAGCATGAAAAACTGGGTTTCTCGCAACTGCCAATGCGCTCTGACTGTCAGTGAAGATAGAGGTGGCAGACTCCTGTCCAACACCCAATTCAGCCATAAGCCGTCTGAGCCACACACACTCAACCGTAGCTGTGAAAGCTGCCCTGTACTCAGCTTCACAACTCGAAGTGGCCACAGTAGGTTGCTTCTTGCTTAACCAAGATATGCATGAGCTACCGAGCATGAAACAAAAACCACTTGTGGACACTCTTGTGTCATAGCAACCAGCCCAATCTGAGTCCGAAAAAGCATGCAAATCTGGTGGCAACGATCCCCCCTTGGGATAAAACAACCCAAGATGTATGGTGTCACTCAAGTAGCAAAAGATGCGTTTAACTGCCTTCCAATGCTGAGACCCTGGGCTATGCATAAATCTGCTCACCTGTGAGATCGCAAACTGAATGTCCGGCCTCGTAATGCATACATAGATGAGGCAACCAACAGCTGTCTGATAGAGTGTGACATCAAAGTAATCTCCAGCATCATGAAGACTCAACTTCAAACCTGTCTCCATTGGAGTAGCAATAGGCTTGTAGTCTTTAAGGCCAAATCTCCGCAACAATGTCTCAATATACTTTGTCTGACACAAAGCAATACCTCCATCACACTGCTTAAATTGTATCCCCAAATAATGATGCAAATGCCCCAAATCTGACATCTCAAAAGAGGCATTCAAATCAGCCTTAAAATTAGCAATATGACTCTCATTTGGTCCTGTGAGCAGCATGTCATCGACATAGAGAGCAATGATTAGATGTACATTATTCACACGTTTAACATACAAAGTGCTTTCTGTTGGACTATTCTGAAAACCATGTGCAGTCAAATATGCATGTATCTTTTCATACCAAGCTCGTGGAGCTTGCTTTAAACCATATAAAGCCTTTTTCAACCTGCACACTTTGTTTTCCTGCCCTCTTTGAACAAAACCACGAGGCTGTGATACATACACCTCCTCATGCAAATCTCCATTCAAGAATGCAGTCTTCATGTCCAACTGATGTACATTCCAACCATTATGAGCTGCCAATGCACAAATGCTACGAATGGTAGCTATACGACAAGTGGGATCAAAGGTCTCATCAAAATCAATGCCCTTTTTCTTGAGCATAACCCTTTGCAACAAGTCTAGCCTTATAGCGATCAACACTGCCATCTGGCTTTACATCCAATGGTCTTTTTACCAATAGGCAAATCACACAAAGACCATGTACCATTCTTCATTATAGCATCATATTCACTTTGCATTGCAGCCAACCAATTTTTTGAATTTTGTGCCTCATCAAATGAAAGAGGTTCTTCCTCTTCACACATACTAGACACAGCCAAAAAGCATAACAATCTCATGTATAAGAGGCATGCTGAAAACCTGAACGAGTACGACTAGTCATAGGTGCATCAATCTTACTATCACGCAAGGTTTGCACCAGCCATTTAGGCATACCTCTAGCCTGCTCATTTTCAGCCCTATCCTCATGAATTACATCGTGTAAATTTGCATCAGAAATAGGCTGATCTATGATGTCATTTGAAATCTGCATAGGCTGAATATTTACCTCATTAGGACTTACATTTGAATTCCCACCTGTAAATAGAGGCAACAATGTATCAAATACATCCCGTGAGCTCACACCTGTCTCTTTGGTACATGATAACAAAGGCTGCACAGCATCTTCCACAAAAACAACATCTCGACTAATCAAGATACGCTTTGACTGCGGATGATACAATCTGTAAGCCTTGCTCTCAGTACTATAACCAACAAAAATGCATTTGATAGCCTTATCATCCAATTTTCTGCGTTGTTGCACAGGCACTAAAGCATAGGCCAAGCAACCAAAGACACGCAAGTGACCAATAGAAGGCTTCCTGCCATGCCAAGCTTCGTATGGAGTAATAGACTGCAAGGCCTTAGTGGGACACTTGTTGAGTACATATGCAGCACACATGACAGCCTCAAGCCAAAACGCATGTAGCAAAGCTTGGCTCTTGACCATACATCGTGCCATCTCCATAAGTGACCTGTTTTTCCTCTGAGCAACACCATTTTGCTGAGGGGTATATGGCACTGTACATTGGTGTTTTATCCCACGACTAGCCAGAAATGCATCAAACTCTTTAGACATGTACTCCCCCCCCTCGATCAGAACGGAGGGTGCCCACATTACAATTGGATACATTTTCAACCATAAGAAAAAACTGTTTGAAGCATAAAAACACTTCAGACTTTGCCTTCAGTGGATATACCCATGCATGCCTTGAGTAATCATCAATGAAAGTCACGAAGTACAAGTGTTTACCAAATGACGGTGTTTGCATAGGCCCACATATATCACTATGTACAAGTTGCAATTTGCGAGTGGCCCGCACGGAACCTTCCTTTGGAAATGCAGAACGCTGCATTTTGCCCAAAATACAGCCTTCACAAACATGTTTCAATGGTGCCTCAAGAGGGGACAATGAAGCAACCATATCAAATTTATGCAAACGCAGCAAACTAGCAAAGTTTAGATGACCAAAACGAGCATGCCATAGTTTTGCATGTGAAACTGCCTTTTCATCAGAAATTGCATTTGCTGAATCTTCCACACACTTGTCATAAGAATTGAGCCTATACAGCCCACGAAACAAGGTGCCAGATACAATAATCGTATCACCAGAAGTCAAATCATGAACAGTACATCTGTCATCCACAAATTTGACTACAAGTCTAAGTCTAGCAAGCGCAGAGACAAACAATAGATTCTTCTTTATCCCTGGCACATACAAAGCATCTGAAAGTGTGAAAGTGCTGCCATTTGCAGCCGTAAGCATAATTTTACCAACGCCCTTCACTGGGTAAGAAGCATTATTGGCACATGACAGTATTCCCATTAGGGACAGCCTCAAGAGAAGTGAACATATCATGATGTGAGGTAATGTGCTTTGTAGCACCACTGTCAAAATACCAAACATGAGAGTCAACAGAAACTGCCAAACATGCATCATGTACAGATGGGTCATACTGGCAATACACGCTAAACGCCCATTCTGTATCCTGCACAACATTTGCAGAATCTGCATTTGTAGAAGCATCCGCTATTGTGGCTGCATTTGACTCTTTCTTCTTTGCCTCTTTAGCCTTTAGCTTAGGGCAATTCTTAATGACATGATCATTTGCCTTACAATAGTTGCACCTGGTCTTTTTCTTGCCTTTATCAAGAGCCTTCTCAGACTTATTGTTGCTACCTGTGGAAGGAGAAGAAGTTGCAGACCTACTAATAGGAGAAGAAACAGTGGAAGGGGCTACCTTACCACTTCTTCTCTACTGCTGGGCAGCAATAAATGCTTGATCAACTGCACGCTGCCTGGCCCTGTTTTGCCTGGACTGCGCTTCTTGTTGCAAGAGTTTGTTGACTAAAGTATCATACTTGATAGCATCAGGTCGGTCCTCATTAAGAAGTCTCCATGTGGAAGTAAAAGTCTGATATGTCTCAGGTAAAGCATCAAGAACAGTCTGCATAAGAGAATGATCAGGAATAATCTCACCTGCAGAAATCAACTGTTCTTTGAGATCTTTAATCTCAGCAAGAAAAACATTTATGTCATCATCTTCTTGCATAATCTTCAATTCTAGCTCTTTACGCAGGTAAGCGATTTTTACCTCGTTACGACCTGCATATAAACCAGCTAGAATATCCCAAGCCTGTTTTGCTGTTTTAGTTGAACGAATATGTGGGGTGATGTTACGTTTGACAGAAAGTGCAATCAAGGCATGAGCCTGCGCATCTTTACCATCCCAACGAGCTTGTTCAGCAGTGGGTAAAACAGCAGCAAGAGCTGCTAGAACCTGCAACATCCTTAGCAGATCCTACATCCATACCCTGCACAATGTTCCACACTCCTTTTGCAACCAAAACATGCTGCATCATGTATGCCCAAAGTGGGTAGTTGCTGTCTCCATCCAAATTGTCATTAGTAGATAACATGCGAAATACATCATTGTTGTTATCAGCCATGGCCACTGACTGAAACTGATGCAAAAGCTACCTATAAATGAAGCAAAGACTGAACAGAAGACAACTTGTGCTATGTAGTACGGTCCACAATAGAACATGTATGCCTGTTTTGCAGAAAACTGCACTGTCAAAATTTCTGCAAAAAATGACGAAAACACCTGTGCAGAACTTGAAATGCAAAAACGGAGCCGGAAACGACCTCAGATGCAAATTCTGAGAACGTAAAGCCCTTCGAGCCTATTTGCAGAGTATAGGGACCTGCAAGCGCTTGTGAAAACTCACCTCAATCGGAGAACGTGAGTCGGAGGGTGCTGGCGGCGTAGCCCTGGGAGCCGATGCCTGCTCTGATACTAATTTTTGGAATTAGGGTTACAGGAAAGCACACAAAGCTTGGAGAAGAAGAAGCAAGAATGCACACAACACTAAGTGTATTAGATTGTGTCAATGTACAAAAGATAAGTTAGCCTTAGAATAATGGGCGTATATACAAGCCGGGAGAAAAAACCTCCTAATAAATAAAGAGGGAAAAAGTGCCCCGGCGGTCCTAAGTGTGTTCACACACATCACTGCCTATATATATGGCAACAGTACTAGGTAAGGTTGTGTCATTATGCACATATGGAGAGAATTTGGATAAGCAAGAAAAAATTCATCTCACAATCCTTATAGAAAAGGAAACCAACTAGATGAAATTTCACAAAGGCTTCTTGCTTTACATCCTTTGGGGTAACTATGGAACATTATCTTTTGATCCATAAAAACCAGGCCAAAATAGTTTTGAAATTTCTTTTCGTTTTTGATGACATTGGCATGTACTTCATACTGCTGCATATCAACAACTTGTAGGAACTTTCTACTTGGACTAGATAAATCTGGAGCCCAAGGACATCCAAAATAGAATTCAAATACACCTTGTTTGAGAATAATGGTATAAAAAGAAGTGTAATAGGGATGGTGGTTGGTAATGTGATAGAGCCAATTTCAATTTGGTATGCACTTGTTCCAAATTTGGAAGGGGCACTAGCATGTCGACACTAACATGTCTTTGTGTATTTTTCCTTAGGACTTCCACACAGTCACTCGAAAAAAACATATTTTTCAACTAATCAAATGATGACAACTCTTAACTGAAAGAAAGTGGCAATCTAGATTAGCCTAGGATTATAACAAGAAGAGAAAGCAAAGGACTTGTGTAATCTTGGTTATCAAAAGGTATCAAAAGTATGGTGTATGCGACCTATATACATGACCCCCATTTCACACTATCATAAGTGTTATCCATGGGCATGGTCAATTGGCCTTGGGCCCATTATTTATATGAGACCATTCCACTTTGTTACAGACCATCCCCACCCAAAAGGTTTCTTCCTCGAAACCATTGATATGTACAATTACAATTCCGATGGATGGAGTATATGAAGCTTATGCTTTCACCATGTATGGGATATCAAAATCACTTTTTTTTGGCTGTAAATTGCTCAATAAGCCTTTAAAACAAGCTATAACTTCTTTCCCATAATGGTAAAAGAACCTTGAGTAGCTTCCAATCATCATGCATCGAATTCCCAAAGGTATAGGGCTGTCCACAGTGAATTTACAGTAATTTCTAGCAAGCTAATTCACTGTTCATGACCCTCGTTGGACTTCCAAAATGCATCTAACAACCCTTCAAATCCTTCCAATGTAGAGGTGGGTTGCCAAGAATCTTCTTCCTTAGGTAGCCCTCACCATTTGATCAAGTACTCCACTAATGTACGGTTTGCGAAGGACTCTTTCTTTTGTACCCAAAATTGCTTCTAGAACATACTCAATCATTCGCTCCTCATCCATTACTAGAGGCAATTCATCTTGCACAAATACCTCCAGCCAAAGGTAAGCTTTGAGATGTGATACATGGAACACATCATGAATCTTTGAGGTTGATGGAAGTGCCAATCGATAAGCAACTTCACTAGCACGCCTCACCACCTTGTATGGCCCATAGTAGCGATGAGCTAGCTTGGTATTTGTCGTGCTCTTGAGAGAAACATATCTTTTCTTGGGAATCCTTAAGAATACCCAATCACCTTTCATGAATTCCAATGGCCTTCGATGAGCATTAGCATAATGCCTCATCCTTTCTTGAGCTTGCTTCATATTAGCTTTGCATTGTTGCAAGAGTGTATCCAACTTTTCCATCTCCTCTTTTGCATTAGGATTCACCCCTTCTTGCTTTTGAACCATCATTGGCATATTTACTTTGGACTCATAAAGTGGCTTAAAAGGAGATGCCAATGCTCTCATGATGTGTGCTATTATGAGAAAACTCGGCAAGCAGCAACTGTTAGAAATAAGCCCTAATTTGTGTCCACACCTGAGCCTAAATGAGCACATATTGTTTGGTATGATGCCTAGGTGCAAAAGCATGAAGGATAAATGCACATACATAAAATTATGAGGTGTAAAAGTATCCCAAAAGGTCAAAAACGTGGAGAGAAGCTAGGAGTTGATTCCTCACTCATAAACCTCATCAATGATGTCATTCACAACCTACTCCAGCTCTTATATAAAGCCCATGTACCATCTCTTTTGAGACGAGCAACTATAATGCAAGAGTAGTGCTATTTTGCTTCTCTCTCTTGATCTCTCACTCTCTCATTTTAAGTTTTCATTAATCATGAATGGCACTCTAGCCAAACCACCATGATTCAAACATGGTATTAGAGCATGTAAGGTCCTCCTCTGTAGCTTTAATCTCTATGCTAGATCATTTTGTCCATGTGACCAAATGATTTATCTAAGTAGTTAGATTCTGGCTCTAGGTAGATTTCGGGGTGCCAGTATACGTGGCACCTCATCGACCCCGGTAGCCGGTCATCTGGCTTTGGGGCTTAGAAATTTTTCTAAGTCCCAAAGCCATGTCCAAACATTGGTCCGTGCAAAATGTTATGAACATATGTACAAACACATGTCTAGACATCACGCGTATAGATATGTGGGAGGTGGGATTCGGACGCGGGACCTCCATCATCCCAAGCATGTGCCTTACCAACTCCACTATGGCACAACCGTGACGACCAACCCATGTCTGCACATGTATATAGCCCGGTATTTATACACTTGCGAGCGGGGGTGCTGACTACCAGCTGTGGGCCCGGTCAAAAGGGGTGCCACGTATACTGGCACCCCGAAATCTACCTAAAGCCGAAATAGCAGCCTGCGGCTCACCAAAGATCACTAGTTGCCTCAATCCACGCCACCAAAGTAGCTGGTTTGTCCACAGTGGCCGCTCCTGCAATAGTTATGCAGTTCTGCTGCTTGTAGGAATCTATGGGAGAGCTTGAAGGTGATGATGATGAGCTATGGGCTCGGCCGTCCTCTGCTTCGTCTGCTCCTCTGAAATTGCTCCAAGACCACCAATGCCTAATAATGATATTAACTAAGAGATGCTATTTCGATCCCTGTCTGGCGCGCTTACCTTTTTTGGTCAAATAGCTCAATGCTTTGATCAACATTACATGGTAGTTTCTGTTGGGGTGCAATTACCCGATAAGGTGGCGAGATTGGTGGGCTGGTTAGCAGCGTTCTCGACTGTTCACACCGGTCGGACGATTTCTCCGGAAGGTGTCTCTACTCAAGGGATTATTCCCAACAATAGAATGCACTTTGTTTTTAAGAGTTTTTTCACTAGCTTCTACTAGCTACGTAAGGGGATGTTCTCACATGAACACAGCCACAAAAATCCTGCATTAAAAACAATCACAAGAGGCTTTCACATTCAAACACCACAAAACAAAAATTGTCAAAATTCATTATAAGCTACTTCCCTCTTTGTCAAGAAGAAAAACCATGTGTGCTACAATTTTTGTAAGGGTAATAGACTCTGTCCCGAACAAGAAAGAAAAATCTTGGAGGTAAGACCCGCCCAACATGCATCAAAATATGTGATTGCCTTCTTAACACACACCCTATGTGGCCCAAGCCTAGTGGCAAACACTTTTATGGAGGATTTTGTCAAAGAAAATGATCCTACCATGTGTATAGCCATTTTTATCCTACACGACTCTGGTATTTATAAAAGAGAAGAGTACACACACCCTAGTTAAAATAAGGGGGGACTCTTTCTCATTTTATCAGGGGGGAATAAGGCCAAGGCTTTTATGTTGGGTGTTGGCAATCATCCTTAAGGGTTCACAAATTTGGCTTAAGGGGGGTGTTAGAAATAAGCCCTAATTTGTGCCCACACCTTAGCCTAAATGAGCACATATTGTTTGGTATGATGCCTAGGTGTAAAAGCATGAAGGATACATGCACATACATAAAGTTATGAGGTGTAAAAGTCACCCAAAAGGTCAAAAACGTGGAGAGAAGCTAGGAGTTGATTCCTCACTCATAAACCTCATCAATGATGTCATTCACAACCTACTCCAGCTCTTATATAAAGCCCATGTACCATCTCTTTTGAGACAAGCAACTATAATACAAGAGTAGTGCTATTTTGCTTCTCTCTCTCTCTCTCTCTCTCTCTCTCTCTCTCTCTCTCTCTCTCTCATTTTAAGTTTTCATTAATCATGAATGGCACTCTAGCCATTCATTAATCATGAATGGCACTCTAGCCAAACCACCATGATTCAAACAGCACCACTCATCATACACAAACACCTTGTGTATCATGGCAATAGTGCCTTAAGTAAGTTTCCACCCACTTGTTCACCCTCTCGGTTTGCCCGTCGATTTCGGGGTGATAGGTAGTGCTAGGTGTGAAAACAGTCCCCATGATCTCAAACAATGTCCTCCAAAATGAACTCATAAACTTCACATCTCGATCACTAGCAATTTGTTGTGGCACTCCATGCAACTTGAACACATGATCCATAAACTGTTTTGCAACTATAAATGCTAGAAATTTGACCTTGGAAGGAATAAATTGCACCATTTTTGTCAAGCGATCTACCACCACATATGCTATCCAATCCCCTCCTTGTATGAGGAAGCCCCATGATCAAATCCATGGAAATGTGTGTCCATTTTCCATCGAGAATAGGCAAAGGCTGAAGCAAACCACCGGGCTTATGTGTGGGATCTTTGTTTTTTTGACAAGGCAAGCAACTTGTCATAAAAGTATACACATCTTTCCACATTACCTTCCATATAAAACTCTTCCGCACCTTCTCAAAGGTTTTAAATAGCCCCATGTGCCCCAACAATGGAGAAGAATGCCTCTTTTCTAACACCCTCTTCTTGTAGCTTGAAGTAGGCACAAGGTATACTTTGCCTTCGTAGTAGATGAGTCCATTATGAAGTTCAAAATGTAGCAAATCATCATGGGATCCTTGCTACAATTTCCACTACAATGGTGCCACTTCCTCATCCAATAGGTACTCTTCTTGGATATCCAAAATCCAATCTTTATGTACCTTTGAAATTGCCATGTATCTACATGCCCATATGCATGACAATGTATCCACCACAAAATTCTCTTTCCCCTTCATGTAAGAGATATCAAAGTCATAATTTTACAATGTAGCCATCCACCTTCTTTGCTTGGGAGAGAGTGTAGGTTGAGACAAGAAGTATTGAAGCACTCTATGGATCACTCTTTACAAAGAAATGACTCCCATCATACAAGTAATGATGCCACTTCTTTATTGCATGAAGTATTGCCAACATCTCTTGATCCTAGACATGCATAACCATTTCCTTCTCATCAAGCTTTCGACTCTCAAAAGCGATCACTCCATGTTCTTGGAACAAAACAGCCCCAATGCCTCTTTCACATGCATCACCTTGAACCACAAATGGCTTTGAGAAGTCTGGGCATATAAGTATAGGGGTTGATATGAGCATCTCCTTGAGCTCTTCAAAGCTCTTATCGGCTATAGCATCCCAAAAGAAAGCCTCCTTCTTAAGCTTGTCGGTGAAATGTGCGGCAATATGAGCATACCTCTTAATGAACCTCCTATAAAATGATGACAAGCCCAATAATCCCCTTAATTGAGTGGTATTTGTTGGCGCGTAGGCCAATTCTTAACAAACTCAACCTTCTTAGGGTCCACCATAATGCCTTCTTTGCTCACTATGTGTCTAAGATACTCAACCTTTTGTGCCATAAATGTACATTTACTCTCCTTTGCATATAAGTTGTTGGCTCTTAAAGCATCCAAAACAACCCTTACATGCATCAAGTGCTCCTTCCCACCTTTGCTATATATCAAGATATCATCAAAGAATACAAGCACCCATTTGTACAGGAAAGGTCCAAGCACCTTGTTCATTAGAGCTTGAAATGTGGCCAATGCATTGCACAACCCAAACGGAATAACCAAATAATGATAGAGACCCCTCTTGGTCCAAAATGCCGTTTTATACTCATCACCTTCCTTGATTCTCAATTGGTGATAGCCCGATCTCAAATCAATCTTGGAGAAGAAACATGCACCTTTCAACTCATCAAGCAAGTCATCAATTAGTGGAATGGGAAATCTATTCTTGATTGTAGATTTGTTCAAATCCCTATAATCCACGCACATGTGAAAAGTGATATCCTTCTTGACCAAGAGTACGGGTGATGCAAAAGGTGATTGGCTAGGAGTAACCCATCCCATATCCATAATCTCTTGCATTTTCTTTGCCACTTCATCCTTCTCCACTTTTGACAATCTATAAAGTGGCTTGTTGATGGGTTTGGTATGTGGTTCAAGCGCTATCTGATGATCCACCTCCCTTTTTGGTGGCAAGCACTTTGGCATTTGGAACACGTCCTCATACTCCTTCAAAAAGTCCTTCATAACTTTATGCATAACTTCACCCTTTTTTTCATTTCCTTCCTCTTTGCAAAGCTGTAAAACATATCCCATCTTCTTTAGCTCCCTCTTGAGTTGTGAGGCATTGATCATCTTGATACTAGGCACATGAGTTTCGGTCAATGTAACCTCAATGACATGGTTTCTATGCATAAAACCCATACAACCTTTCTATAAATTCATATGCAAAAAACCCAAGCGTTGCCAACCAATCGCATCTGAACACAATGTCAATGGGACCCATATCCAATACCAATAAATTAGCCTTGTAAGTATAATCATTGGTGAGAATCATCTTGATACTAGCCTACATGAGTTTCGGTCAATGTAAACTCATACAACCTTTCTATAAATTCATATGCAAAAAACCCAAGAGTTGCCAACCAATCGCATATCTGAAAACAATGTCAATGGGGACCCATATCCAATACCAGTAAATTAGCCTTGTAAGTATAATCATTGGTGAGAATCAACCTCACATTCTTGCATACCATTGTGCAATCCATCTTTTCCCCATTAGCCACTTGAACTTCATGCCACAAAGATAAAGCTATGGTCTGTAATTTGAGACTGCACATGGATTTGGTGTTGATAAAGCTATGTGTGCTTCCACTATCAAAACATGTGCCACCCTTTCATTAATGCATCCTTCAGCCTTAATGTATTAGATCCTTTGTAACCAGCATAGGCATCACTTGACATATTGCATAGAGTAACCATATTGTCTTTGTCATGTGATAAGCACACACAGGCATTGGTAACCCATTATCATAGTCAACATCTCCCTTCTTTAATCCACCCGAATCAAAGGGAAATTCACCATCCTTCTTTACATCCTCAACTTCGTTTGTTGGCATCTTCATAGTACTCCTCATACTCATCCACATCCTCCTTAAGGTCCTCATGGTTCGGTAAGGTTTGGTGAGAATCATGCTTAGGGCCATTTTCTTGGCCTTACAAACCTTCCAATGATCCTTGTTCCATTTGTCACCACATTTATAGCATGAACCCTTTTCATAAAGGTCATTAATACGCTCCCACCAAAGCCTTGCTCTTGTTAGATGCTTTTGCATCAACTTGCTTCCCATCACCATGTGGAGGTGGAGAAAAAGTGTTACCAAATCTAAAATTTCCTCTTCCACCTCTTCCGTAGACGGTTGGAAATCTAGGAGGACCCGTGTGATGAGAAACTCCACTTGAAGATTTGCCCAAAGTTGAAGTGCCAATATCAGCCCTAGCTCCCGTGATAAGCAACTCCACTTGAAGATTTGCTAAAAGTTGAAGTGCCAATATTAGCCCTAACTCCATGCCTTGATCCACTAGCATGTGCATATTTTGCCTCATAGATCTCTGGCAAGAAGCATGGCTTCCTTGATGGTGTCGGCCCTTTGAGCATCCACATCAACTTTGATGTTGTTTTGCAGCCCTTTGATAAAATTCCTCAATTTGTACTCCTCACTCAAACCTTCCACATGAAGTGAAAGCTTCATAAACTTGTGCACATAGTCCTTGACATTTCCCGTTTGAGTGAGATCATTCATTTTCTCCATCATCCTTGATCTATTGAGGGTTGAAACAAAGGCTCTCCTCATTTCAAGCTTGAAATCATCCCAATTAGTGATCAAATAACCATAAGCATTCAAGTGCCGCCACCATGCATGGACATAACTTTCTAGATGCAAAGTAGTAAACAAAACCTTGGCCCTATCACTACGAGGGATAAGTTTAAAGTAAAGCTCCATCTTATCAATCCATTCTTCAAGTTCATCATTCGATGAACCCTCTCCTTTGAACTTAGTGAAGGTAATCTTATCCTTAGCACCTTTGATTTCCTCCTCATCATCTCTATGACGATCACACGGTATTGGATGAAAAGCACCCATATCATTGAATCCATTGAATTGAGGTGGCCTGATGTGATGAGGTCCTGAACCATTGAAATGATGACTTGCCCCCAAATCATTGAGGAAACGGCCACCCTAGTCATTGGAATAACGATCTTGCAAACTTGGAGAAACATTCCAATTGCCAAATGGAGGTGTTTCACCTAATGGAATACTTTTTCCTCTCTCCAAACTTCTCCCTTGAATTGGAGATAACCCATGCCTCGATGTACTTGCCATATTAGCATTCCCTTGATGCATAGGCATATATTATTTCCACTTGATTGCATAGGCATCCCATAAGCACTTTATTGCATCCCATAACCACCTTGTTGCATCGGCATTCCAAATGTGCTTGTTCCACCTTGGTACATCTTAGGAGGCCCGTGGCTTGATTCAGGTTGATGAGGACTAGCTTGAGGTAGTTGTGTAGCATTTTCATTAAAAGTTCCCACGGTAGATCCAAGAGGTTGGGGTCCCAATGCTCGAGATCCCATTGTCTCATTGATAACTTCCTTTCACTTGCCCAATTCTTGCCTTAAGCTAGTGAATCCTTCCTTCATCTCAACAAATCCATCATGCAAGGTGTCACTAACCTTTCTGAAATTTTGATCCATGGCTTTAAATCTTTGATCCAAGTGGTTAAAGAATTAATTCTCACTTGCATCATCTTGAGATTTTTGGCCTAAGTTCTTCATAAGCTGTACCAATTGCTCATAGTTCTTTGTTGCTCAAAGTTAGTCTTTTGTTGCTCAAGAAACATCTTCTCCAACCATTGCATCATCCCTAGATTCTGAATGGACCCTTGTGGTAAGTTTGACCCTTGATGCAAGTCAATATTACCTTGCACATGCTCTTGGACATCTTGCTTGCATCTTGCCTTGTTTCTAGAACACCACCCTCATGCTCAACTACTTCCTTGAATGTAGCCTTGGCCTTTGACTGTAGCCTTGGCCTTTGACTTTGATGCCATTGGGAAATAACCAATTTCAAGTTGGATATGTTTTCAAACTCCAATTTACAAGTTCTTTAGCTCTATGGAGAGGCAATGATGTGTAGAACACCACCCTCATGCTCAACTACTTCCTTGAATGTAGCCTTGGCCTTTGACTTTGATGCCATTGGGAAATAACCAATTTCAAGTTGGATATGTTTTCAAACTCCAATTTACAAGTTCTTTAGCTCTATGGAGAGGCAATGATGTGTAGAACACCTATGTATGATCACTTTGACCCCACGGTCAATGTGTAAGTACTCTCTATTTTGACTTCTTTGAAAAGTCAACTAGTGAGTTATTTAAAACTTTGACCAAGAAAATGGGGTCCAAATCTTGAAGTTTTTAG
The DNA here is from genome assembly GCF_041138505.1 of Cibotium barometz. Lineage (NCBI taxonomy): Eukaryota > Viridiplantae > Streptophyta > Polypodiopsida > Cyatheales > Cibotiaceae > Cibotium > Cibotium barometz. Next base: position 25,053,002 of record NC_141073.1, read on the forward strand.
CTTGCTGGAATGAGGGAAGAGCATACTATCCAGCTATGGTGTCAAAATAGGTTTAGTCTAAAAACCCTAATTTTTGGAGAAACAGGGTATCCAGTGGAAAAATGGATGTAGCGTATAGCTTTGGTGTCCGAATGGTGAGGTATAATGCTAGATAGAAATCTTAGGGTATGGGGAACCTAGCCCTATGCTCACTTTGCCAAAATGATGTGCTATTTTTGACTGGGCAGCCTTCTTGTCTTGTAGGTAGACTTGCCAATTGGAGAAGTAAATGGAGTCCGAATCAAACACTTGAGGGCTCCAAACGTAGCCCTTGGAGAGTAGAATGAGGCTATGCAACCACCGTGGAAGTAGCCTTAACCCTCTCAGACTAAATTAGGGATAAGTGCCATAGTAAAAAACTGTCAAACTTCTCTCCAATTCAATCCTCACTTCCCTTTTGCAATATGAATGTCTTAGACCTTATTTGAAGGTATGAATCTCATTAGTTTGTACCTTGGCAATCCACATGTAACCTCAAGTGCCTTGCATAAGTTCTTTTTGAAAATTTTTTGGCAGCAGCACCTTTTTTTTGCAATCAATATGAATCTCATTAATTTGTAACTTGGCAATCCACATGTAACCTCAAGTGCCTTGCATAAGTTCTTTTTTTGTGAAAATTTTGGCAGCACCTCCTTTTTTTTGCAATCAAATCTCAATATCCTTGCCCAATAAAATGCATCCACAATAGGCACTCAGAAGTCGATGTAGAGCGTTGAAGCTTGCCAATCTCCTGGCCAAGCTCTTCCCACCCTCGTACCTAGGTCAAAACTAGGCATAAGTTGGGGCCATTTCTTCACCCCACCACTGGTACCTAATTGTCCACCTTACCACTTTTCCAAGACACTCACGGCAAGGCAGATTCAAGACATGCTCCCCATGGCCTCTCCTCCAAATGTTAAGATACCCTCACAGATCACTTGATTACTAGGAATTGAGATGTGAGTACAAGTGTGTGTGAGTTGTGAAACATGAACTTGAAAGTGTATGTGAATCCACTTACAATCGGCACTTACAGTTGCATGCCATGATCATCCAACATATGAAGCTAATGTCATAGAAGAGGTTGTTTGGGAATACAATTGAGCTTCTTGATGTCTTCAATATCCATGGCTTCTTAATGTCTTCAATCTCCATGGATTCATGTCGAAATAAATAAATGCAAATTGCACAAAGAAACCCCAAAAATGAATGGTAATTTGACTTCAATGATCCACTTGTGGGTATATGCAATTCCCTTGATGAAATCAATGCATAACATGATCAATGAGATCTATGGGCATGTGTCCATGCATGCATATTGAAGAGATTGAGGTATATGAGGTCTACTTTGCATTGTGGACTATTTTATGAAACTGGGACAGAGATATGTGTACATGGGTACACAGATGCCGATTGGGCTGGTAGTATCTCATATAGAAGATCTACTAGTGGCTTCATGTTTTCTTTGGGGAGTGCTACTGTGACTTGGAGCAGCAAGAAGCAGCCTACAGTTGCTCTATCCAGACAGAGGCCGAGTATAGAGGTGCTGCTATGGCAACATGTGAGGTAGCTTGGTTGAGAAAGCTACTTGCAGATTTTGGTCTATCAGTGTAGACAAGTTGTCATTTTCTGTGTGACAACATTAGCAGTAGCCCAGGAACCCAATTTTTCATGCTCGCATGAAGCATATAGAGGTCCACTACCATTTTGTCAGAGAGAAGGTTTTGGCAGGAGACATTGACCTTGTTTATGTCAGCACCACATAGGACCAGGTCACTGACATCTTTACCAAAGCATTGGGTGTACAGAGAAGCTCCACAGATTCAGGGCTTCACTTGGTGTACATGAGATGGAGTTGAGCTCGAGGGGGAGTGTTGAGATATCGAGCTTATCTAGTGAGGCCGTGGACACTGATCATACCCGTGTGAGGGATAGGCCCCACACTTACACCACTGCCATGGTTGGTGAGATCATGGATGATATGCGGCCAGTGGGATGATAGGCTGTGTGACAGCCATTCTAGAGACTGTCATAGTTATAGCGCCACCTCATTTAGTTGGGTTCACACTATAGAGAACCCTAGTATGTATTTGGTTGAGTACCTTTTCATAGTATGTATTTGGTTGAGTACCTTTTCATAGTGTGTGTACTCTTATCTTTGTATATGGTGTGTTGAGTGTTGTGTGAAGAAGAAGAAGATTTTCAGCCTCTCACCTTGTGTGCTCTCTTTTAGGGTTTTGTGAGTGTGTGTGTGCTTGCAAGAGCTCAAGCTCTCTTCTCCCCTGCATCTTTTCAGGCCCTCAAGTGACTCTTGACTCTCCATTTCCATGTGTGACCCTTGGTTGCCTGACCCTAACCTCGACCTAAGGTTAGACCTAACCCTTGTCCCACTAGAGCTTATTCCCATGCTTCGACATTATCCTTCTCACATGCCTAGGGTGGGTTAGCCTCCTAGTATATGCACATATAATGTGCATATAACAATAAGTATCCTATCCTTTGCATCGATGAGCTTCTTGTTAGGCTTCATGAGGCCAAGGTTTTTTCAAAATAGATTTGAGGTCTAGTTACTATCACATCAGAGTCAAGGAGCAGATATACCTAAGACAACTTTGAATATCCATTATGGTGGCCACTATGAGTTTATTAGAATGTCATTCGGGTTAACTAATACTCTTGCAACTTTCAACCACCTAATTCAAGATATATTTTGTCCCTACTTGGATGAATTTATGCTTGTATTTTTTGATGACATCTTAGTCTACTTCAAGTTGGTGGAAGAGCATGAAGAGCATGTGTGTAGAGTTCTGCAATTACTAGGTAGACATAAAATCTATGTTAAGAAAAGTAAATGTACCTTCTTTACTCACCAAATTGAGTATCTTAAGAAAAGTAAATGTACCTTCTTTACTCACCAAATTGAGTATCTTAATTTCATTTTCTCCCAAGATGTTATCTCAGTAGATTCCTGCCAAGGGAAAGGATATACCGGAATGGCCACACCCTAAATCAGTTCGTGAAGGTTGTGGATTTTTGGGAATGGTACAGGATTTTCATGAAAGATTATTCCTTGGTAGCTGCACCTTTGACCGATTTTCTTAAGAAGGATTGCAAAATAGCGTGGTTGCTAATCCATCAAGTCAGCTTTGATCAACTCAAAGCCATCATTACCTTAGCACCAGTCTTGAAACTTTTTAATTTCACTAGGGAATTTGAGGTGATTACTGATGCCAATAGTCTAGCAGTTGGTGGTGTCTTAGCCCAAGAAGGAATACCAGTGGCTTATACTTCTCGTTCGCAAGCTGAAGAAATATTAGGCCAACTATGCCACCCATGATTTGGAGTTGTTAACAGTTGTTCATTGCCTCAAGTTATGGAGAATTTATCTCTTAGGGTAAAAATTCCATCTTGTAAGTGACTATAAGAGTTTAAAGTGGATCTTCACCCAACCTAACCTCAATATGAGGTAGAGAAGATGGGTTAAAATCCTACAAGAGTATGACTTCGACATTAAATTCTACCCTGGGAGAAGGATAATGTAGTAGCAGATGCACTTAGCCACAACTCTATCTTGAGTGCAATTTCGATGCCAAATGACCCCATACTGGTCAATGTGAAAGAAGTCTCATTTCATGATCCTAATTACCAAAAAGGATGGTGAAATTAGTCGAAGAAGGGGGAACTTTAGAGAAAGAGAAAAATCTAATCAAGGGTTACTTCACCCATGATGGGTGCCTTTACTTCAATCACATGCTATGTATTCCTAAGGATCCTTCCCTAAAGAAGCTAATCCTCCATGAAGCTCATGATAGCCCCGATGGAGGGCATCCAGGCTATGCAAAGACATTGAATGCTCTAAGGAGGAGCTATCATTGGGCAGGCTCAAAAAATGATGTCCTCCATCGGGACTATCATGAGCTTCATGGAGGATTAGCGCTAATCCTCCATGAAGCTCATGATAGCCCCGATGGAGGGCATCCAAGCTATGCAAAGACATTGAATGCTCTAAGGAAGAGCTATCATTGGGCAGGCTCAAAAAATGATGTCCTTCGATATTTAAAGCAATGTCTCTTATGTTAAAGGATTAAAGTTGAGAGAGTCAAGATTCCTGGGATGCTTAAACCCTTGGATATCCCCCAAATGAAGTGGGAGTGCATTAGTATGGATTTTTTTTCACAAGTCTCCCCACTGTACAAGGAGGATATGATTCCATTTTTGTGGTGGTGGTGGAATTGCTCACCAAAGTGTCTCATCTTATACCGGCCCCACCAAGAAAACCTTTAAAGCTTTTGATGTTTCCCAATCATTCATCAAGGAGGTCTTTAAGCTTCATGGTCTACTAAAAAGGATAGTCAATAGTCCTTATTTCAGGCCTCGGGTACTCAAATTTTCTTTAGTATAGCTTATCAACCCCAGAGACTGATGACTAGACTGAGAGAGTCAACCAAGTAATTGAGGACATTCTCATAGCCTATTGTGGATGGGAGCCAAGAAGATGTATTCAATACCTTTCTCTAGTAGAATTTGCCTATAATACATCTTATCACTAGAGCATAGGGATGTCACCATTTAAAGCACTCTATGGGAAGGAATGCTTATCTTCTCTAAATTTCTTTGATCCAACCTTAAGAGTGAAAGCCTCCAAAAAAATGCTCGAGGAGATGGAAGAACAGACCAAGGCTATCCAAAAAGATATTAAAAGATCGGCAAAAGTATTCTGCCGACACAAGGAGGTCTGAGAGGATCTTCAAGGAAGGAGACAAAGTTCTTTTGTGGGTGTGACCCAAGCGTAGCTCTCTGTCACTTGGAAAATATAAGAAGCTCAACCTAAGATATTGTGGACCCTATATAATCATCAAGTGTCTGGGCAGAAGTGCCTATAAGCTATAGCTCTCAGCCCATATTAAGGTCCACAATGTATTTCATGTAAGCTTGTTAAAGCCTTATGTATCCATTCTTGATCATATTCTCGTTGATGAGAAAGTTTTAATCTAAACCCAAGGAGTCATTGAGTTGCAGTCTAGTAGGATCATAGATTCTAGAGAAAGGCAAGTCCATAATAGAACTCTTATAGAACATCTAGTACAATGAAAAGATTACCCTGAAGAGGATGCAACTTGGGAAGATGAATCTACACTCTTAAAAGATTAGCTCGAATTCATGATGAGATGAGGACATCTTGATTTCTTTAAGGGAGGAAGGATGTAACATTCCTATCTTCAATAATAATATATGTCCATTTAATAGATGATTTATGGTATAGAAATCATCAATTTTAATAATTGAGCTAATTCCATTTAGAATCGTAAAATTTTGAGTCCAAATTTGAAATCCGCGGGCGGGTGATTTTACGCTATTATATAGGATTTTACAGCACTCAAAATGGACACGAGAATAAGCCTCTATGCAACCTTAATAAATGCATGTTCGGGTGTTCAATTGACAAACGGACTGCGCCCCTATGACCAAGGAAACACCTTGGATATTTTCACCAAATTTTTTTTTGGCACAGCTACCAGGCACATCGGCATGCATATCGAGTCTGATGTCCTAAAAAAGGGGTCTTGGCCCCAAAAAGATGCTATACACATACTTGGGCACCCGTACAATGGTCGCGTCATAAGAACAAAAGGCCGACCGCCCTAGCATACGGTCCCCATTGGCCGTCGCCACATGGACACCCTTGTGGCCATTGACTTGAAAGGTACATGCGTACCTCACCTTTTGCATAGGCACCATCCCTTTCCCCAGTCTCATGCAGCCACAGACCCATGTACTTTCACTGTACACTGTCTGTTTGCACTCCACTTTGCTCTCCCTTTCCCTACACCCGTATCTGTACCAGCCCTTATATATATAGACCCCCCCCCATGGCTGATACCTCGATGGAGCCTGAGAGGGTGACAGACCGACTTGAGTCCTCGCCCCACCTACTAATGACGAGGTGTATGGTCCCATAGGGATTGCCTAGTCTATAGAGGATAGAAGGCCAGATTCTAGATCGTCGGCAGTAGAATAAAGCAAAGGAATAAGAGAGACTGGATCTGGCTATGGATAGATTTGAACATTGTAACTATTTTTTTATTATTAAATCCCTTATTTGCTAGCATTGTTGTATCATTGTTAAGGGCTGTTTAAACGAACACTGTGTAAGGTCATTAATTAAGGAGCTTGTATGTCACACAACGTGGTAGGACTAATTAGAAAACAAAATTGATGCGTGAGTTGGGTGGAAAGTGGGAGGATGAAATTTTTGACGGCACGGGTGGACGCGATTAGTTGGGTAGCTTTCCAATAGAATTAATTTGAAAGCTCTACGTTAGGTAGGTATGTCCCTGGGCAATCCTACTCTAGAGGTTTAGGCTAGTGGCCGTGCCTCGCATAGATGGGAAAAAAGGTGTTATTTCTAGGAATCAAGAATAGAGGTTGCCCAAGTTAAGGTCAATCACTCCATGGGTGATTTGATTTTTAGAGTCATTTAGGAGACCACGCTCCTCCTATGGGATAGAGCTAGGTATTACCTATTAGTCGTATCTTCACATCCTTACATGGTTGAGGTGTCGACAAGTAGGAAAGTTTTCTCTTGTTAGATCTAGTAGACTATCTTAAGGTTTCCCTATTTAGGATGGCCTTACACCATACAACTTTATGCTAATGCCATTGTGCTTATTGTAGATTCTCCAAAGGCTCTTCTGAGGCATCTTGATACATTATAGGATTTTTTAACATAGTAGGATCTCACACAGTAAACCTTAGGAAACCAAGGTTATGGTCTTCAACACATCCCTCTTTTCACATCTTGACTGAGTTTCACCTATATGGGAAGCCAAGTGGAGATTGCACACTAATGTGTACTTGGGAGTCACTTTTATCGGACCAGTCTTTTGCTGTAGAGGCTAGACTGATATGCAAGATATGCTTCTCTTGCTCTCATGGAGAGATAGTGCTTCTAGGCCCATTTCTAGGAGCCAAGGACTAAGATGTGGCTATTTGACACCTCGGTCACTCCGGCATTGTTGTATGGAACACCCTTTTGGGCACCTGATCTTACAACAACCAAATGGCTAAAGATGGCCTCAAATCATGAGGTGTAGAAAACCATTCATCCCATATGATATTATGTTTGCAGCACCCATGGTAGAGGCACTCTTCTAGACAGTCACATGTACTCATAGACAGTCACATGTATTCATAGACAGTCACATATATTCATAGACAGTCACATGTATTCATAGACAGTCACATATATTCATAGACAGTCACATGTATTCATAGACAATCACATGGTAGAGGCACTCTTCTAGACAGTCACATATATTCATAGACAGTCACATGTATTCATAGAGAGTCACATATATTCATAGACAGTCACATGGTAGAGGCACTCTTCTAGACAGTCACATATATTCATAGACAGTCACATGGTAGAGGCACTCTTCTAGACAGTCACATATATTCATAGGATCAATGCTATGGCCCCCCTCGAGACTCTCGAAGCTCGCCCTATAGCCCTCCTAGTAGCTAGTAGCACAAATGGGCATGAGTCATGGTATAGGTGAGTATACGTGAGTCTCTCTCTCTCTCTCTCTCTCTCTCTCTCTCTCTCTCTCTCTCTCCCTCTCTCTCGCTCACACACACACATACAGACTAGCCAATGTTGTGCTTTCTTTCTCTCTCCCTCCCTCTCTCTCTCTCTCTCTCTCTCTCTCTCACACACACACACACACACACACACACACACACACACACACACACAATGTGATGATGGTGATTAACATGGGTTACTCTCTCACTCTCTCTCGCTCTCTCTCTCTCTCTCTCTCTCTCTCTCACACACATGTATGTGTGAGAGAGAGATCGACAAATGCATGAGATAGAGAGAGAGAATTAACTATGGATAGGTCGCGAGAAAGATGTGGGTTCGCGGCGGGGATAGTTTTTTGTTTCAAACTTCCGCAATGACATTTAAGTGACTCATGTGAGTGATGTAATTCTAGTATGTAGGCATTGCTAAAAACGCGTCGCTTAACTAACATAAAAAATGAAGTCATTTAAATGATGTGCTTAGTGATGCAGTTTGCATTGTTTGTGGATGCTATAATTGTAAAAAAAATCTCATCACTTATGCTACACTTGTCGTCATATATGTGATGCTAGGCGTCATATATGATGCCCACATTTGTTTTCCACATTTTGTTGTGCTAGGCGTCATATATGTGATGCTCATAATTTTTTTTCCACCCTTTGTTGTGTAAGTAAGAAGATGAATTAGATAAAGGCTATGCACAACAGTGCAAAACCTTCAACGCAAAGATAGGCTATGCACTTCACAACAATGTATACCCTCCACATAGCTATTATTAGCACAACTATATACATGGCTATACAAATGGCATAGCTAGAAACACTATACTAGTAGCTGCATGTATAGACATGAAATAACCACATTGTGACATGATTTTTTTGCCCTATGCAATCATGATAGATAGGAAGTCGCAACAAATGTTGGTTTGGAATAAGATTTTGTTGGCCAAGGTGGTCACGACATAGTTTAAAATCAATCTAAATAACCAAAGCATGTGGGTAAGCCATGCACTTGGTAAAAGGGAAGTTGTTTGTGAAGATGTGGGGAGACTTAGAAGAATGAAGGGGATAAAAAAGGAAAGGGAATGGGGCTTCAAAGATATCGGGTGGAGTTTTCTTTTAGGAAGCAAGGTAGAAAAAGTGTTCTTTTGGTTTTGGATAAAAGAGGGTTCTAGCTAGAGATTGTGATAGACCCAAAGGGAGGGAGAAAGGAGATACTCAGAGGGAAGCAGAGCTCAGAGGGAGAATTCTGCCAGAGCAATGTGAGTAGGTGTGGATTAGGCCAGAGTAAAGAGAGTGATTGAGTCAAAGGATCAGCTAAGTGTTGCAGAAGGCAAGCCTATGATCTCTGTCAGAATCTCTGTTGGAATGTGGTGCCACCCAATACTTGCTCAACTATAGTTTATGTTTGAAGAAGAAGATTGAGAGAGTGAGTAAAGAGAGAAGAAAATTTACAGAGAACATGCTTGTAGAATTAAGAAAAAGGTTTGAAGCTGTGGGGATGAAGATGAAGTTTTAGAGAGCTACTGTGTAGGGAGCTATCAGTATAGATTCCCCTTGTTTTCAATGTTTTTCTTTCTTGTTTGAACCCAAAGTCTGAGGGTTGTTAAGACAAGTTCTCATTTTTTAAATATGAAGAATACACACAATGCTTGGGTTTGAACTTGTTATGTGAGTGGATGGTTGAGTTTGGGATATGATGTTTTCATTGAGATGGTTATGTTATTTTGATTGCGATTGTTGAGAAGACCAGTTATGAGTGATGTTTATGTTAGTATTGAGAGCTAGATTACTAGGGACAGGGTCAACTGAGGATTAGCTCGAAGGTCAGTTGAGTGTTAGTTAATGGTCAAATAGAATCAACTGAGTGTAAGATAACACAGTTGATAGTGTAGAAGGGTAGAAAAAATCTTTTTGAGTTGAGAGGAGGTTAGTTAAGGCCAAGTATGATAGCCAAAAGATTGACTAATTTAGATAGACTCTTTTGTGAGCTAGATGTGAGCTGATGCCCAAAAATAAGAAGATGTAATGCTGAATCATTGTGGGACCAAAGGTGTTCGAGGATTTGTATGTGTCAAAAGATACAAAAATAGGAAGGTTTGAATTTAACTAAATCAGACAGTGAGCTAAGTCAAGACTGAGCTAGATAGGAACTAGCAAAAGCATTCAAGAGAGGTCCGAATCAGTGCCAAATCAAACTGTCTCGCGCTGAGTCCACATTGAGTTAGATAGGAATCAGTAGCATTGAGGAGAGGTGAGGTGACATGATCAACAAGGTTATGGAGTAAGGGATTTGAGGGTTGTTGGTCCTAAAGGAAAATTTGGGAGTTTAGAGGATAAGAAGCTGCCTGAAAAAGTCATCCTAGATTAGATAGGAGTCAACAACAGTCAGTTGAGGGTTAGTTGGGGTTTAGTTGGGGTCCGATAAGGTCAGCAACATATCAGAGGAGGTTAGCTGAGGTGTTAGGACTAAAGATCAGAGTTGTTGAGAGTCAAGTCTGACCCATGAGGAAATTTTGATGGGACAACTAATTCAGGCTGAGGAAGGTTAGGTGTTCGACTACATCAGTAAGGGTCAGAGGATTGTTGGCTGCTGGATGTCTTGACTTGGGTGTTTTGAGTGATTTAGATGTTATGGAGACATGAGTCTTTTTTCTCTTCCCATGTTTTGGTGCCCCCACTGAGGATCCAAGAGTTCTATTATAGAGCTTTGATTAACAGGTTGGAGACCACTTGAAGATCAACTTAAGACCTATGGGGGAGGAGCAAGGTATGAGACATTTAAAGGAGAGAGGGGTGAAGATGTGGACCAATTCCTAAGGAGAATTGAATTGGCAGAGCAGTTGGCAATAATAAGGATGAAGATGCTTACAAAATAATAATGATGGGATTGCTTTTGGAAGGAGCAGCTAGAGAGTGGTATGATTATGTGGCTTTAGAGGAAGAAAGAGGAAATTGGGACCGGTTGAGGGGTGCCTTGAGAAGGAGATATAGAAAATTTGACAACCTAGAAGATCTTTGGAGAGAACTAAGCAAGTTGTATCAAGGGGAGGAATAAGAGATTGCAACTTTTTTGGGTAGATTTGAAGCGGTTTAGAAAAGAATTTTGAGGGTTTTGGAAGAGAATCAGGTGCCACTAAATTTCCTAAAGTAAGGCAAATTCATAGGATTATTAAGGAAAAAGTGGAGCTACAGAGCAATGGAGGAAGAAGGTAAGGAAACAAGAGTTGGCAAGAAAGGAAAGGGAAGAAGCATGCATGCTAGACATGACCATGTGCCATGTGGGAATGTGGTGCAGCCTTTCCCTATGGAAATGCATGTGGAAACAGAACCCCGTGTGGAGGTTCCAAGTGTTATAGAGTCAAATAGAGGGCAAGATGGTATTGATGAAGAAATCTAAAAATTCAGTGATTGATATGCATGTGATGCCAGTAGGGCTTGGGGCATATCCCATCCTTTTGGGAAGACCTTGGTTGATTTCTATGAAGTCAAGTCAGGATTGGTAGAAGGGATGTATTGACTTGTTTGTTGATAGGCCTAAAGAGAAGAGGATAAGGTATGATTTGAAGACATGCAAGATTTTGGAGCTTGGAGAGAAGTTGGAAATGGATACAGGGGCTGATTCAACCTCTTTTGATAGATATGATGCTTATTCTATAGGATCCTAATATGAATCTAATGATAGAGAATTGGATCAAAGCTTGTTGGAGATGGAGGTGGACATGTGTCAGGTGCATGTAAGTGAGGTTAAAAGAGCTCGTATGGTTAGTCATATGACTGAGCAAGATCATACAGGTCAACATATAGAGCTCGTATGGTTAGTCATATGACTGAGCAAGATCATACAGGTCAACATATAGAGCCGAATGTACCAAAAGCTGAACTATTGGACCTGACTAATGAGATAAAAGAATAGTATGGGGATTTATGTGACATGTATCCAAAGCTATTTGCCAAGGATTACAATCAAATGAGGGGCACTTCAAGTGTGGTTCATGAGATAAAGCTAAAAGAAGGTGCAAAACTAGTGGCTCAAATGTTGAGGAGGCTAGGTAGGTTTTGGAGATAGAAGTCCCCAAATTGAAATCGTATTTGATCTAATAGAAAAAAAAAGAGAGCAAAGAAGACAGAGTGAAACACTTGAAAGTGTTTCACAATGGGGTTGGGGCAAATATGTGACAACAATTTTGTGCTCTATGTCATCATGATTCTAAATAGCCAAGGCATGTGGGTAAGCCATACACTTGCTAAAAGGGAAGCTATTCATGAGTGAAGATGCGGGAGACCCATAAGAATGATGGTGACAAAAAAGAAAAGGGAATGGGGGTTTTAAGGATATTGGGCGGCGTTTTCTTTTAGGAAGGAAGGTAGAAAAAATGTTCTTTTGGTTTTGGATAAAAGAGGGCTTTGGCTGGAGATCGTGATAGACCCAGAGAGAGGGAGAAAGGAGAGACTTAGAGGGAAGAAGAGCTCAGAGGGGGAAGTCTGTCAAAATAGTGTGAGTAGGTGTAAAGAGAGTGAGAGAGTCAAAGGATCAGCTAAGGGTTGTAGGAGGAAAGCCTAGGATCTCTGTTTGAATCTTTGTTGTGAACTTGGTGCCACCCACTAGTACTTGCTTGATTGCAGTCTATGTTTGAAAAATAAGACTGAGAGAGTGAGTAAAAGAGAGAAGGAAATTTGTGGAAGATGTTTAGCAGAATCTAGCAAAAGGTTTGAAGATGTGGGGATGAAGATGAAGTTTTAGAGCTATTGTGTAGGGAGATATTAGTATAGGTTCCCTCTCTTTTTTATGTTTTTCTTTCTTGTTTGAACCCACAGTCTTAGGGCTGTTGAGAGTAGTTTTCATTTTGCAAATATGAAGAATATAGAGTGCTTGGGTTTGAACTTGTTGTGAGTAAATGGTTGAGTTTGGGATATGGTGATTTCATTGAGATGGTTATGTTGTTTTGATTGAGATTGTTGAGAAGATAAGTTATGAGTGATGTTTAAGTTAGTATTGAGAGCTGGCTGACTAGGGATATGGTCAGCCACATAGCTGAGGATACTCTGAAGATATGATAAGCTAGATGGTTATGTTGTTTTGATTGAGATTGTTGAGAAGATAAGTTATGAGTGATGTTTAAGTTAATATTGAGAGTTGGCTAACTGGGGATACGGTCAGCTGAGGATCAACTGAAGGTCAATTGAGTGACAATTAATGCAGATAGAATCAACTAAGTCCCAAAAAAGACAGCTAAGAGTGTAGAAGGGTAGAAATAATCTTTTTGGGCTGAGAGGAGGTTAGTTAGTGTCAAGTTTGATAACTAGAAGACTATCTGAGTTGGACAATCAGAAGACTTTTCGCAAGATAGACATGGTTTTTTTGTGAGTTGGATGTCAGTTGTGATGTCAAATAAGGAGCTATATTTGTATGTGTCAGAAGACACAAAAATAGTAAGGTATGAATTCAGTTGAATTAGACATTTAGCCGAGTTGGGACTAAATCCAATAGGAATCAGTAGGCATTCAACAGAGGTCAGCTAACATGATCAGCAGGGTTCTAGAGCAAGGGATTTGAGGGTTGTTGGTCATGAAGAAAAATTTGGGAGTTTAGAGGACAAAAAACTACCTGAAAGTTTAAAAAAGTTAGCCGACATGAGACATGCGTCAGCAACAATAGTTAGCTCTGTTGAAGGTCAGTTGGGGTCAAATAAGGTCAACCAGGAAGATCAGAGGAGGGCGGCACAGGCATATTAGAGGAGGTCAGCTGAGGTGTTAGGACTAAAGATCAGAGTTGTTGAGAGTTAGGTTTAACCCACTATCACATTTTGTTGGTTGGATAACTGATGATGAGGAAGGTTAGGTATTTGATTGTATCAACTGAGGGTCAAAGGATTACTGGAGGGTTGCTGGGTGTCTTGAGTTGGTTGTTTTGAGTGATTGAATGATATAGAGACCTGAGTCTTTTCACTCTTCCCAACATCATGGTTGGTGCCGTATTGATATCACTACTTACAACACTCTCTTACTAATTTCTTATAGCTACCTTTCATGGCTATCCATATCACCACCTAGCATGTGACTCTTTTACCACTTTCACTATCTTTCTTGGCTTCTTGATATTATTGCTTGACCACTTTCTCTCACTATTTTGTAGCTACCTTTCATGGCTATGGCCTTCATTCTCTTATACTTACGGGGGCATATTTTGAATTAGGTATAAAAAATAGAATGCCAAGGAACCAAAATTCACACAACAAAATCTAAAAATTTGATATGTGGGTGCTTTTGAGCTAGTAGAGGGCTTTGTTGCATAGGGGCTAATTGGAGAAAAATAAAGCCTTCTTTGGGCTAGGGAAACTTGTAATCCTTGAGTCTATGATTGCCAAGTATTTTCATGAGAAGGTCACTTTAGCACTCCTAGAAACATATTAGATTTTACCATAATGGGCTTGCACTTTACATGCTTGTAGTACAATAAAAGATGAACTTGTGTAGTACTCTACGCCAAAGTTTTAGCTCTAGAGGGACCTCTTTGTAGTAACAATGGATATATATATTCCAAAGAGTGCAATTGTTATCCCATAGAGAGTACATGCTAAAAATTTATCCACAAGCCCCTTGATCAGTCATGTATGCCCAAAATTACTCCAAATTATATCTAGCCTACATCCTTGGTTGGGAGAAGGATTTGTTAAAACACACAGTGCCTCAAGCTATGGCTATGGAAGCTGTGACCTAAAGAGATGATACAAAATCCTAATCTAAGGTGGATGATGCCTAAGTGCATTCATAATGATGAGTAAGTAAACTAATTAAGCTTTAGACTCAAGTTCAGTTAGGTTACAAGCTTGAGACTCATACTTGACATAGAAAGACTTGAGAGATTGCTTGAAAATGACCACTTGTATATGAGGTAGGTACATCTTGACTTTATTAGCTCATGTGGGATAATTCCTACTTACTCATGTGGTAGCGTGCTAGAGACTTATACTCACTCTCTACCATCCTTGTGCTCATTACACCATATTTCTTAACACCCCCTAGTGCCATACATTAGTATATGTTCAATGCCCTCCTCTCAGCATCATGTATCTCACATTAATGTATCGTGCACATTTGTACGACCCCCATTATGAGGAGAAGCCATTAGTGTATATATCTTTAGTGGGAACCCTAGTTTAGATGCTAGACAGGGTTGTAGTTGTGAACATTGATGGTTAGGAGATGGTTAGTGTATATATCTTTAGTGGGAACCCTAGTTTAGATGCTAGACAGGGTTGTAGTTGTGAACATTGATGGTTAGGAGATGATGAGGGGCACAAGCATTACGTAGCCCCATCTTGAAAAGGTATAGGGAATATTACTTAGAATATTCCTTTGGATACTAATTTCATCATTAGTGGGAAGTGATTGGTTAGGACGTGTTATGAATACACGGGTAGTGAGCCGTGTCAATGCAACATAGCCACCCACATATTGGACGCATCCACGACACCTATAACATTATAAATGGACATAGTTGGCAAGCTAAGGCATCCAATGCTTGTGAGCATATATTCTCCATGCTCTCAGTACACCCTCCATCCAGATTCTATCTAGATCACCATCTAAGCTCTACACTAGAGTGCACGGGTGGAAAACACCATCATATTGTACCTATCTCTTAGTTGGTATAATTAGAATTTTCAAATTTTCTCCATTCTCTCTATTACATTGTCTAGTGTACTTTCTTTTGCTATATCTTTTTCCGCTGTGCCATATTCTTACATGGTATCAGAGCTATAGGTGCTCTTAGCAATAATAGTACATAAAATCTAGTCTTTATAGAAGTAGCTTGGAGTGATGTCTACTTTAGGGTCTGGTGTTGCTACTCTGCTACTATTCCAGTGTTGTGCATCCATCCACCTGCACCACTAAAGGCAAGTTAGATGGGACAAAATAGACTCTTTGGAAGTTCAAAATGAATGCCATCCTTGATTCCTATGAGCTGCTAGAGACCGTTCTAGGAATGGACCAAGAATCGATGGAAACCATTGACCTTAATAGAAAAATGATCCACCAAATGCTGCTCTTCTTTTTGGGAATGGAAGCGGTGCAATGCAGATGCACTTTGTGACGTTGTTACTAGCGTAAAGAGATCTTACTTTGATTCAACACACAATCAGGTCATCTGTGTGGCTTAGACCATACCGAGGAATCAATGAGACCCGGAATTAAACCAAGATTTAAAACCTAGAGAATCAGCTTGCTGTTAAAAAGTTTGCTGAAGGAGAGGTTGCAAAAGCGTTTATGTCTTGAATAAAAAACACGTGAGACCAGATGGCTGCTGTGTGGGAATCATGAAGACCAGTGAAGAGTTGGCTCCGAGATGTATTTGAATTCTACTGCTGAAGTATGATGGCTTGTTTACGACACCAAACACCCAGGTTAGAGTACCACCTCTTTCTTTTGAAGAATTTAGTGCTATGCTATTTGAGGAGGAGATGCGGTTCAAGACCTGTGATGGTGGTGGTGACATTGCATTTACGACCAATGTAAAAGGAAAAGGTGGGGCTATTTTTGAAGATAAGAAGAAGTTTTTTGGTACGTGGTACTAGTGTGACAAGAAGAGTCATGCCATTAAAGACTATAGAAAGAAGCAGGCTAATGAGAAGAATGGCACCATGAAGACTTTATGGAAGAAGTCAACCTCTAATAATGATCAAGCTGAGTTGGAACTTTGGGACATTGTAGAAGAGGTATGCTATATGCTCAGGCTCCAGCTGTTAGTCGTTCATGGATTTTGGATAGTGGGGCATCTCGACATATGATGAGCAAAAAGGAACGGTAAAGTTCTTGGTAGCCTTTATAGGAATCCATCAAATGTTATTGTTGCTAATAAGGCCAAATGTCTAGTCAAAGGGTCTGGAACCATCTCATTTGTGGGAGCTACTTTAGGTGAAGAAAAGAAGCTGTCTCATGTGCTCTATGCACCTCAAATAAAGAGAAACCTTCTCTTAGTGTTGCAATACAGATCGTGGCCTTGAAGTATGCTTCAAGGAAAATAGTAGCACAAATTCTAGATGCTAAGGGGAAGCTATGAGGAATAACAATTTGTATGAGATGAGTGCTCTTATAGCTATTTGCAGACAAGGGAAAAAACAAACTTTGGGGATGAGAGATTTGGTCACATCGGATTTTTTGTGCTGAAGGAGATGTAGAAAATGGGGATGGTGGAAAATTTACCTACATTTTCAGAATTTCAGGAACCATGTGAAGCTTGTATGATGAGCTAGCAACAACATAAGATATTTCCACAAGAGAAAAGAATTGAGCAAAGTCTCCTATGGGTGGTAAGATGTCTACTGCTACGTTGGGGGGATCTTCTTACTTTATGTTGTTAGTTGACAATTATAAGGCAAGTTTAAATAGTGGCATAAATGTGTGGAGAATGAGATAGAACAAAAGGTGAAGAAGTTTTGGACGGATCGAGGAGAATTCACTTCAAGTGGATTCAATGAATACTATAGTGAGCATGGCATCAAGTGCTAGCTCACTATTACACATATGCCTCAACAAAATGGAGTTATAGAATGCTACAATCGCACAGTTGTAGAAATGGCAAGGTGTATGATAAAAGGGAAAGGGTTACCAGACTCTTTTTGGGGTGAAGTAGACAACACTATAGTTTACATTCTCAATAGATCCTACCTAAAGGCGCTCAAAGGAATCACACTGTATGAGGAGCTAGGTTAGTTGCACAAGGTTTTTCACAGGCTAAAGGTTTTGATGTAGTGAAACCTTTGCCTCAACAGCTTGAATGAACACTATTTGCATAGTACTTGCCTTGTGTTAAGGCTTACCCTAACCCTCCTTGAAACACATCTAAAAGAGATTACCCGGTGAACCTCAACTGTCATGAGGATCTTTCCAATGGCCGAGCTCGTAATCCTTGAGGTCTCCAAGCTCTACAACTCCTTGAGAAGCAATTCCACCATGTCTCCCGCGAGCGTTGTCACATCGCCGCATTGCACTACGGGTCCTTGTCCCTCCTCTCACCTCACCTCACTCACACACACTCACTAGCATGCATTAGGGAGAGAGATTAGCAAGAGGATTAGCAAGAGCAAGACTCAATTGCACAATGGGAGAGTATGTTGTATTATGAAAGAAATTCACTTATATACATAGCCATAAGTGTTCACATTCACTTAAACTATGGTCGATCAATCACTTTAGGCTCATAAGAGTCCTAATGCTATTATAATGACTATTCTCATACTATATCCATGAATTACATCACTTAGGACTTCATCCTAACTTGTTACCACACGCTCTTGAAGTGGGAATCGCCATAAATACTCCGTCACACACGGGCGCCTGTCCAAGTTGCAGCTTTGGACACTATTACTTGATATCTTGAATGTATGACCTTTTGGTGTATCTATCGTAACTCCTTGATGTAAGATAATGGCAGTAGCTCTTGGTAATCCTAGAATTGGATTAACATTCCCCTCTTCCTGATGATGATTGCGTCCTCGTGATCGCGTTATAGACCTTTGTGTGGGGAGAATGAACAAGCTTTGTCGATGGCTTTGATGCTGAATGACATTAAATGGTCTTTGTTCCTCCAAAAGGGATAAGAAAGGCTAGTTAATGAATGAAGAGGTTAGTAGTGTATCGGAAATTCCTAACAGGGTGGGGGGTTTTTGCAAAATGATTGCATTTTTATATTTGTGTGAGCTGTTTTTTTGGTTATTTTTTGCTCACTTTGTTTTTGGCAATCATCGGCAAACATTACATGTGATTTTAGTTAGTGGGGACACTAAGAGATGTTAATAATGGGAGAGAAGAGAGAGAAGGATCCAGAGGAACGTAGACTTTATCACATCAGAATGAGACGGTGATTCTCAATTCCTCATTTGATTCATTGAAGCAACATTCATCATTTGAAGTATTTGGCTTGTAATGATGTCCCTATGTGTGGCAGGATTCTTGTTAAATGTTGTTGAGTAGGACCTGATCTTGTCTTCTTCTGCCCATGTGCTTTTTATGTTTTTATGCATATTTAAGTGCTCTTATGAAGCTGATTTACATGAAGTACAAGAATTGAGTTGCGACTTGTTGATGAGGATTGAAAGACTTATGTTGACTTGTGAGGCTAATATAGATATCTTCACTAAGGATTGAAGATCACTAATTTGTAAAGATGGTGGCATCATTTGGTGGAGAGGTTTGTAATTTGAAGAAAAATTCCAAGCGATGGGTTGTACCATTGACTAGGCTTTCTCCCACCATGGCCCCCCCATCGAGAGATGTACCTAGAAGTTGTTGATGGTGAGGCATTGGAGAGACGGAAAACTCTCTCACTTGTAGTAAGAGTAGCACGATCCACATGTAGCTCAATCCAATGGGATTTGCATCCCTGTCGGAGCTAGGGATTCGACCCGTACCGGTGCACAAGAGCTTATCCACAAATGGAGAGAATGCTCATGGCTACCATCACTTGACACTAGACTAAGCATGCACACAAGCTCAACTTGTCCACATTCCTACACACCCCTTCATTCACAAATACAAGCAAGAGGAATACAATCACTATGCACTCAAGCAAAGAGAAAGACCTCACTCCACTCCTATCTTCCTACAAGCATGCATACATTCAAGCATCAAGCTTCCATGAAAGCTTCAAATCAATCCATGTACTCAAAAATGAAATACTAAAAGCATGCATAAGAGTAAAATGATTAGAGAAGAGGATGAGAAAGACTCATGACATTGCTAATGATTCAATGAAGAGATTTACCTCATACAATGATGTAGATGGGGTGAGAGAAGAGTCTTCACCTCTATGGAGAAGAGGGAGAGTAGGTCTCTCAAAGGAGCTCTTACATGAACTAAGCCCAAAAGTGTGTCTAAGCTCTCAAATGAGCCACCTTTTATACAAAAATTCTAGGACTCCCATAAGTCCCCATGTGGGATTATTATCAAACCCTCTCCCACATTCATCTACAAAGTGGAACTCTTTACAAGAGCCCTAAGTATCGTTTTTGTTGCATCCTGGTATTGATCTTCATTTGCAAGCAACACTCCCCCCTTCCTATTTTGCGCACGTCCTCGAGCGCGGTAGTAGCAAAAGCTGCAACAAAAAAAACAATTGATACGAGTAAAGTCCTTTATTGATAAAAAGAAAAGAAAAGCAAAATCAGCAATAATAATACGTGAGCATACAAGTGCAAGGCTGATTAAAGTTTTAATGAGTACTAAAAGAGGTGAGTAAAAACTAGTCAAAGTGAGACTTAGGTAGTAGATAATGCTATGCAAAGGCAAGTGTCTTTGTACACCTCCGGTTATAACCGCAGTCTCAATGTCCTACCAGTACTTAAGTTATTCCTAAGTGGCAAACCTACTCCTAAATATGAGCAAAGGTGATTGGAGCTCTCTCTTGTTTTTCATTTTCTTTTTTTCTTTTTTTCTTTTTTATATTATTTTTTAAATATGTGTGTAGAAGGTGATAAAGATTAAGGTTCTATCCCCATGAGACCCGAGCAATGGCCAAGAGACCTCCGCCAAGAGAATCTAAAGACCGCTAAGTATCTCAAGGGCGACAGACCCTTTTTCTTTCTTTTATGACCTAAGGAGTACCCCTTGAAGATGAGGGCATCGGTTTCGAGGGCCCATAGTGTACCCCCGAGTCCTACCAACATCTATCAAGGCGATAGATTCCTCAAAGTTCTTCTTCTGAAGTTTTTAGACATCAGTGTTCACCCCATGGAAACCAAGGCATCGGCCCCAAGGTGCTGAGACATCCCCAGGTCCTACCAAGCACTTCGCATGGCGGTAGACACTTCATGTCGCAATTCACCTTGTATATATATTTTTGTAGGGTATATTTTCATAAATTTTTATTACTCATAGCACCTAGCTCATATCTAAGAGATAACTACCACTAGGGATAACTAATATACCTTGAAGACATAAATACTTGGCATACTCCCTTGGTATATATCCTACACTGTCTTTGGATAGACATATCTTTTACTAAGTCTTCTAAGACTCTAGAATTCACTCACCATATTTTAACTACAAATCAAAAACTCAAGCCAGCCAATATTGTGTGAACATGCAAACCATATATTCGAAAGATAAGAGCACAAAAAGAAGTAGAGATTAAGATTTGAATACACCTGTTGTAGTGCTCTGTTGATGTTGTTCGTTTGCATTGAGGCATTGCTGATTTTGGTGCAGATTGTTCCTCCTTGATCTTTGTAGGCGTAGCATGTCTCCCCCCTTCCTAATTTGTGTGCACGATAGGTGGACTGTAGGGGCGTATCTGATGCTCTTCTTAAGCGGAGATCTCTGCACAAAGTTTTATTAACAAACAAAGAAAAAACAAAAGAATAAAATTTGTTAGTGGTGCCAAACACCAAATATAGCCGAGGGGAAAAAACCCAATGGGAGAAAAGTGCCCTGGCTTGTCGTTCTTATTGTGGAGTCGTTGAACTTACCCTTGCGCTGGTGGTGGAGATTATCTCAAAAAGAACATAATCCTTTAAAGGCGTACGGCACCACACTATTCAAACATTGATCTACCAAAGAGCTTCATTTGTAGTGTTAATGCCTTATCTTTGGTTTTAGGTATGTCCTTCTTGGGTGGGATTTTTATCAATTGTCTTGGAATTTGAGCAAGATAAGAGGATTTAGGCATTGAATTGCTAGAATCTATGCTCAAATGAGACTCATTTGAAGTTGGATGAGTCTTAGGTACATCAGTTGATGATGGAATTGGGTAATAAGGAGAAATTGGGACAACAGGTGTTTCAAGACATGTTTTAGGAAGATCAACACAAGTAGTTTTGTAGGTGCTATCACAGCCACCTTTCCTTTCTTGAAGAATTTGTGTTGATTTCTTTTGCACCCACTGATATGGAAAATCAAGGGTGATATTTTGAATCTTTCTGAAAGATTCTGTTACCCCTAGCAAAGCATGGCATTTTGGAAGCCAAATTGCTGGTGCACCCTCATAATAGCCTTGTGCTTTAAGAACCCGTTTTGGGACCCATCGAGTAACAATCCGAGGTTTGGGCTTGGAAATGATGTGCTTCTTAAGAGGCTTAGCAACTGGACTAGATGGTACAAGTTTGTACGCATCTTTGGGTAGCCACATTGATAATTCCTTCTTTCTTGGCCTTCTTTGAGCAGCAACGAGAGTAGTTGGAACATGCCAGCCATGGCCCTCACTTGAGTACTCATCAATTATCCACATCATTTGTTTTGGAGCTTCAAGAGCAGATTTTGATTGTGGGTTGGGTAAGGTAGAAACATTACCCTTTTGACATGACAAAGCTCGTGGAGTAGCAGAGACTTCCTCTACATGCAGTGCTGTTGTGGATGTATCCCTATCGTACAAATCATCTAGAAGGGTACGTGGTTGTACCATTCGTATAGGAACAATATCATATCCATCTGAGTCACAGAATTGAATTGGCTTCGGTAAAGCACATGTCGATAATGTTGCAAGGACATGACTCCATTCTAATGGATCAATTAAATGCTCCGGGAAGGGTTGTGGAATGTATGCCTCATCTGATACACTTCGATTACCCTTAAGTCTCTCAGTGTTGAAATCCCTACATGAGGCTCCACACATCCATAGATCTTCTCGCCCATCTGACAATGTAACTCTTGAGCCCTCGGATGAAGCAGAATCAAACTCATCTATTGGAGACTTTGTTACATCACGGTATGAGTGATTCCTTAGGTTGACCCTTGTGATGACAGAATCATGTCGGAGGTACA
Organism: Cibotium barometz; assembly: GCF_041138505.1. NCBI lineage: Eukaryota > Viridiplantae > Streptophyta > Polypodiopsida > Cyatheales > Cibotiaceae > Cibotium > Cibotium barometz. The sequence continues at coordinate 25,075,364 of NC_141073.1, forward strand.
AATAATTGTATCCCCAATCTTGAATCATTTGAAATTGTCGCATGAATGGTCTACCCAATATCACTTCGTAATTTGGATGCTTTCCGAAATCCACTACTGCAAAGGTATGCTCATATTCAATCCCACATGTGGTGACCAATATGTTTTCAAGCAGCCCAAGGGGATGTTCTAAGCTTCCATCTGCTAGCTGCAAGCGCATCCTTGTACTCCTAATAGCTGGTTTGCCCCATTTTTCCCAAATGGACCTTGTCACAATGCCCACTCCTGCGCCACTATCAAGTATTGCAGTTGAAGATAATTTTCGCACTTCTAATGGGAGGGTAGCATTTCCCTGATCGTCTTCACAAAATTTTCCTACTTTGTTGATAGGAACTGGCATTACATGCTTTGTCTCAGGGTGTATAGTACACTCATGGGGACCCTTTTGTAGCAATACCTGCTCTGACAAACATGTGGCAATATCATTCCACAACTCAGGTTTAAGCTTTATCAACTCAAGCAAAGGTAAGGTACAAGCCACTGGTGCTGACAAAATAGCCTGCACCATACTCATATCTTTTTCCTTTGTCAACCTTTTATGCATTGAGGGTATCCTCAAGGTTTGAGAACAGTTCTCATATTCTCCCAGATAGGATGGTAAGGTTTTCATTGTATGCTTACTTCTAGGAGAAACAATTGTTTGAACTTCCTCCTGGATGCTTGGGTGTCTAAATTTGTTTTCCGAGTCTCTTGTAAAATCCACCTCAGAGAATGGAGGCGAACTAACAGAAGACATGTTCTCATTAATTTTCTCAGTTACTGCGGCCCACATTTCATTTGCCATGTCCTCATTAGCATCAATAACTTCATCATTGCATGGGAAGACAAGGCTAGGTGATGGCAGAATGTCATCTTTTAATGGAGTGTCAATTGGTGCAGACCTTTCACTCTGAGCTTGTGAAATGAGCTCACTTTTCATTTCCCGACTTGATGACACTTCCGGTATGGTTTCTAATGTTGGCTTAAGAGAAGTTGGGCCCCGAGAAATAGGTGGTGGTGGTCCCTCAAGTATCGACTGAGCTTCCCTAATGAGTTGCTGATGTACAGCTAGATTGATCTTCTCCTCACGAGGGTTTGGGTATTCTTGAAGCTTTTTGGGTAGCTCAGATAAAGCTGCAATGCGACTTCTATGAGCATCAATGATGGCCTCTAGAGTCTCATTCACTTTATCCACAAAAACAGAACCCCCAGAACTAACCTCAGTCGTACTAGCCTCATCTTGTTTAGCACTAGGCTCAGGTTGAGGTTGATGTTCCTCACGCACTTCCTGGGATGTAAAAGTTTTATCCCGTATGTTTTGTTTAGAGGTCTCCTGAGAACTAGTGGATGTACTTTTAGTTTGTTTGTTTCGGTTCTTCTTTCTCCTAGTGGTTTTTTGTCTATTGGACTGTAGGGTCTTGTCCACTAGATTTGTCTTTGCGTCCCTAGTTCGAGGTGTCTCATCAGTCTGTATTTCAGCGTTTCGTGTCTGTGATCGAGTCATGACTCTAAGTGGCACGACATCCTCATTCTCAGATGAAGGTGGCGATGGAATTGCCCCTACAAGGTTAAGTGAAACCTTTGGTTGAGAGGTGCCTTCCTCATGTGGTTTCAACAGACAATCCTTCGGGAAGTGTTCGACACAACACCCTAGACAATATCTCTCTATTGGTGGAAATTGTTGTGCTGTTGTATTGGATCTAGATGCTTGCCTTGAGCGATGTGGACAATCACGAGCCCAATGGGGTTCTCCACACTCATAACAGGGGCCCATTGGTTTGGTCTCTACTTTCCTTGGCTGCCATTGACCTGAGGGGCCTGGAGTCCTAGGTTGGTAGCCACCTAGCAACATTAAAGAGTTTTGTTCCCCTGGTTGAGTCTCCAGTGCTGGGCTTGGGTATGCGGGACTTTCAAAGATATTTTCTTTGGATGAATATGATACATATTCTTCCTCCACATAGCCTGGGTTTACCAATTCTCTACACATATTTGAATTGTCGTAGTCGACAACCCTCACAGGATCAGTCCCTGGAGCAGGAGGTTGAGCACCAAGAACAGGTCGTGCTTGTTCTTGTGTCATCGATGGCTTACGTTCAAAATTTGTATATTGTTGATACATTTGTGGAGCCACTCCACCCCTCGACTGCTCACGTTCCTGTCTCATTCTCGCAATGCGAGTACATTCCTGTGTGGTATGAGTAAAGTTCCAAGCACAGGCTTGGCACCACTTCTTCGTGGGTTGGTTTGTGACTAGAGGAGAAAAGGTATTACAGTCCTCTGTTTTATGGTCACCGCCACATGCTCCACAAAGATGAGGACCTGTAGGAAGCACACTCCTCATTCTCTGCTGCTGTTGTTGTGGCTGCATGGGTGGACGATAGGTCTGTCCCAATCTCCTTAGTACTAGGTTAGCTATCTGGTCAGGATTTACTAGCGCGCTAGACCCTGAACTTTGGTCATCACCCCACTGATTTCTAGGTTTCACCTCAGGGCCAGAACCATCTTGGAACTTGAAGTTATCGGTGAAATCCATAGCATCATGGCAACACTCATTGAAACTTGTATGCTTCTTCGCATAGAGATGTGTATGCAGTGTCGAATTTTTGAGGCCTTTTAAGAAGAGAGAAATTAATCGACTTTGGGCGGGCTTCTCATCTTCTGGGCAACGATTAATGTACTGCTTCATTCTATTTACACAGTCTCTAACACTCTCATTCTCACCCTGCTTGAAAGAGTAGATGTGTGCTACCGTGTCATGTTGAATTCCCATCAAGGAAAAAGCTGCAATGAATCTCTCTTCCAAAACTCGTAAAGAAGTTTTGTCTGAAGCTTCTAATGCCTGAAACCAAGCAAGGGCTTTTCCTTCAAGAGTGAGTCCAAACCCTTCTATTTGAGTATGCTTATCAGCAACTTGCTCAGCTCGAACTGCTTGCCTAAAAGCTGCTACATGATCGTATGGATCTCCCGACCCTTCATATTTCTTTACCAATTTCTGAAGAGTTGATGGTCTTACTTGTCGTGAATACTCATCGTAGGGCCTACGGCCTCTCACTCTCAGTGGAAATTGTTCCTCTCTTTGGAAAGATGGTCCACATGTTTCCAAAATTGGTGTGGGTACCCTATTACCAGCCTCACCAAACCCCTCTAAAGATCTTGTCACCCTCATTTCAGGAGGTGCATTTATAGGAGGCCTAGTTGGCTCCCTTCTCATCCGATTGTCATAGTGGGAAAGATGTTGTTTTGGTGTGACCTGTGGTCGCACATTTGGTGTAGGACGATATCGTGGTGCTAGAGTTGGGCTACTAGCAGTGGTCCACTTAGATGTTGAAGGTCCCTCTCTAGTGAACTCTCGTAGGGGAGGAGCAACAGTTTCTCCAAGAAAGGCTGTCTCTCCTGGTTTGGCTGTATGTGTTGAGAACACTTCCATAAATAATGGTTGTCCTTTCCACGTGAGTTCCCTAATCTCTTTCCAATCTAACGTTCGATATTCATTGGCCCATTTATCAACTATTCTGTTCATGTGTCCTGCACACTTCTCAACTACCACTACATAAGCTAGAGGAAGATCCAGCTCTGGCGATTTTGTTGTGGCATAGTATCCCTCTAACGAATCCTTATAGACCTCTTGAAGTGGGTCATCCTGTAAGACCTTCGTCACAGGAATTTGTCGTACAAACTCCCATTGGCATTCAGCCCCCTGATCCATTTTACACTTGCCTTTCCTATCCTTGTCCAAATTTAGATCTACAAGAAGTAAATCATCTATGGTGGATGGCTTTGAGGATTGGGCATTGGATGGTCCAGGCATGTCCGGCTCGATAAGCCAGTCATCTCTAGACTCTTTTGCTCTGGAAAGTTGTGAATAGTCTAACAACTCAGTTTTAGAGAGCTCCCCTAATTTGTCTACCTTTTCCGTATGGTAGGTGACTTCATAGCGAACACCATCTCCACCCATATACATGTTACCCTGGTCATTGACTAGAGGTGCTCTATCAAGTTCTGAGAATATGTCGGCGATCTTAACAAGATAGCGTTGTTGTGGGTCCCTAAAGATCTCAGCTCCTTGAGCATTTGTGTAGACATATTGGAGTCGCACATTGAATGTTAACCCCATGGTGTCAGCCTCAAATGGATTAAAGGATCGTGTGGGTGTCCTATTTTGGACTACGGGATGACTATTTGTCGGCTCTAGATTGTCCATGGACAATGAACTAGTTGTTCTGGAGGAAAGGGTATCGGATTGGGATTCAGTAAGGGTTTCAGCAATATCTGCCAAATTGCCTACCGATTGGGTTCCGCTTTCTTGCGTAGGTACTCGAGAAGGTGCCCTAGACTCTACAAGACGTCCCGACCGCAAGTGCATAAGGTCAAATTTTTTTGGTTTTTTTTTTATGTGTTTTTGTTTTTGTTTTGGTTTTGGTTTTTGTGTTTTGTTTTGTTTTGTTTTTTTTTTCTGATAAAAATATATATATATATATGTATATATATATATATATTTCCCTACCTAACCCCTAAAGGCAACTAAAAGGAGTATGTAACTATCTATCCTATTTTCTTATTTTTAAATGTTTTTTTAATGATTTTATGATTTTTTTTTGAATTTACTCAAAAATTATGAATCACACTTAAAAAAAATACTAATTATGCACAAATTTACAAAAAATTAAAAAAATGCAGTTTACACTAATGAAGAACTACAAAATATGCGAAAAATAATAGACTCCTAAAAAATCAAAAAATTTTCTTTTGTTTGTTTTTTCCTCCTTTTGTTTGTTTGTTTGTTTTTTTTTGTTTGTTTGTTTTTTTTTGTTTTTTTGTTTTTTTTAATAAAATGAATAAATTTCGTGCCAAATTACAAAAAAAAAATATAAATCTACTGATTATGCACAATGGAGAAAAATAAAAAAATTGTTTTTTTTTGATTTCCCTTTTTTTTTAAAATTTCTTTTTCTAAATGTAATTGTTTTTCTTTCTTTTTTCTTTCTTTTTTTCTTTCTCTCTTTTTTTTAAAATTTTCCACTATTCTTTTTTTTCTTTTTTTTTTCTTTTTTTTAAAATCTATTTTTTTCTTTTTTTTTCTTTTTTTTAAAATAAGAAATATTATTATTTTTTTGTTTGTTTTTTTTAATTTAAAAATAAAAAAACATAAAAATTAATTTAAAAAAAAAAAAAAAGAAAAATCCACTAACCTTATCGTCTTGCTCGCCGCTCGCCGCCCGGATTCGTCGCTGCACCCACGCACCTTCACATGCCTGGCTTTGATAATCTTCACAGCTGGCCTTCGTCCACCGCCTTCTACTGCAGGCGACTTCACTCCACACCTCCCACAGATTTACTGGCTCTGCAGCCCTCCTTCACGCAGCTCCACGTCGGCTGCAACCCGTCGCCTACTACAACCCACGCTGACCTTTCTCCTCGCCTGCAGAGAGCAGCCGCCTCCGCTTGGCTGACGACCAGCTCGCCTGAGCGCTTCTACCAGCCTATGCGAGCGTCTCCTTCTTGCAGCTTCTGCCGGCTGCCCATAGCTGCCGCCTGCTGCTCGCTTCTGTTCGACGGCCTACAACGTCTGCTGCCGCCTTCGCACAGCTGCTGCCAGCCGTCGCCTCCACGCAGCCCGTCAGCTGCAGGTGGCTTTTTTTAAATTTTATTTTTATTTTTTCGCCTCCTTGCCGTCACCACCTCTGCTGTCACCTTCGCTTACAGTCAGCTTCACCGCCTTCTCTTCCTTCTCGCCGCTGCGCCTACTCCTTTCAGCCGTATAGCATCAATCCCGAAAGTCTGCCCTCACCATCCCTTGCGAGGCCGTCTTCTTCGAGTACTTGCTCCAGATGCTCAACTCCAGAGACTGCCACCAAGACTGCACCCACCACCACGTCTCAAGCTGTGAGACGCCTAGTTATTACCCCTAGCCGCATGAAGAGAGAAGGTACTCCTGCAATAGCAGCTGCAGCAAGCTCTCCTCTCGTCTGCTCTGCAGACCTTTGCCAACGCTGCCGCCGACTGCCTGCTCTGGCCGCTTCCTCAGCTCCAGCCACCTTCACTTCCAGCTGGCCGCCCACAGAGCCTTTCCAATGTATATTTCTATATAAATATATGTATTAAGTCGCTTTCTCTTCAAATTTTTTTTTTTTTAATAAACAGCTACGTCATCTGCCTCTTCCTCCTTCCGCCAAAGGGCAGCAGCCCTTACCTCTTCTTGCCACCATCCAAGACAACACACCAAGAAGATGATATAGATTTTATATATTACAATAGTGATCTTGATGAAAGGGAATGGCACCGCTTACTTGCTTGCTTGCTACCAAAATTTTTATTATTTTTTGCATGTTAGCGAAAAGCATGAAAGCATGAAATGACCAAAAACAATGAATGTAAGCATAATGACGGTACTTGAAAAGCAATAAACAATAAAACATAAAAAAAACAATGCGGGAGAAACCTCAACCGCTCAATGGTTTACCTTATCAACTCACACCGGGATCACACACCCAAACTTAACCTAATCACTCAATGGTTTTGCAACCAAAAGAGGAAATAGTGGTGGTTTCCACACACTCTCAACCGGATTTGAGTCTTCTCCCCGGCAGCGGCGCCAATGGAGAGACGGAAAACTCTCTCACTTGTAGTAAGAGTAGCACGATCCACATGTAGCTCAATCCAATGGGATTTGCATCCCTGTCGGAGCTAGGGATTCGACCCGTACCGGTGCACAAGAGCTTATCCACAAATGGAGAGAATGCTCATGGCTACCATCACTTGACACTAGACTAAGCATGCACACAAGCTCAACTTGTCCACATTCCTACACACCCCTTCATTCACAAATACAAGCAAGAGGAATACAATCACTATGCACTCAAGCAAAGAGAAAGACCTCACTCCACTCCTATCTTCCTACAAGCATGCATACATTCAAGCATCAAGCTTCCATGAAAGCTTCAAATCAATCCATGTACTCAAAAATGAAATACTAAAAGCATGCATAAGAGTAAAATGATTAGAGAAGAGGATGAGAAAGACTCATGACATTGCTAATGATTCAATGAAGAGATTTACCTCATACAATGATGTAGATGGGGTGAGAGAAGAGTCTTCACCTCTATGGAGAAGAGGGAGAGTAGGTCTCTCAAAGGAGCTCTTACATGAACTAAGCCCAAAAGTGTGTCTAAGCTCTCAAATGAGCCACCTTTTATACAAAAATTCTAGGACTCCCATAAGTCCCCATGTGGGATTATTATCAAACCCTCTCCCACATTCATCTACAAAGTGGAACTCTTTACAAGAGCCCTAAGTATCGTTTTTGTTGCATCGTGGTATTGATCTTCATTTGCAAGCAACAGGCATTGGTGCAAATGTTCTCAAGTGCATGAGTATGGATTCCTACTCATGGAGCAGCTGCTACATTAATCTAGCCACAAGAATAGTAAGCAATAAGCTTAACAAATATATAGTGGCTATTGTGTGATATGTCTTAATCCATGATGAGACTTAAATCGTGAAAGTGCAAGTACTTAAGCCTTGAGATGGACTCCTTGAATTTGTAAATTTGGCCTCATTTTTTTTCTCCACGTGAACTGCTAAGACGCGAAACACTGAGGCGTGAAAGACCAAACATGAATGTCATGACTTGTGAAAGAGAAGGCATGAAAGTGCAGATGTGAAAGTCATGACGTAAAATAGCAGACATGAAAGTCATGGCATGAAATAGCACACTTGAAAGTCATGACATGAAATAGCAAACGTGAAAGTCATGACGTGAAGATCTAAGACGTGAAAGTCATGATGTGAAGTAGCACACATGAAAGTCATGACGTGAAATAGCAGACATGAAAGTCATGACGTGAAGATCCAAGACGTGAAAGTGCAGACGTGAAAGTCATGACATGAAATAGCAGACGTGAAAGTCATGATGTGAAAGAGCAGACATGAAAGTGTAGGGACTGACATGGGTCGTGACTTTACAACTGTGTTTGCACTTGCTTAGGATGGATCATTTATCATTTCCAAAGGGGTGACAAGAGCATTGTTATTTTGTTCTTGATGTGCTCTTGTGCTGCTGCTGCTGGTGGATGCACGAGAGTGGTTGAGGGATTTGCTTGCTGTTTCTTGGGCCTCCATTCTTGTCAAACTATAGGGGAAGTTGTTGGGATTGAAGTCGGTGGTGAGGTTTTCTTCACATTGTTCGATTTTGGCAACCATATGATGGAATTATGATCATGGTATCCTTGTTATTGAAGCATATGCATAGGCACCCATCTTTGATGAACACTATAATTTGGTGGCCGATGTGCTTGTTGTTGAGGCTTTCTTTTTTGTGCAAGATTAGGGGACTTTTTGATGCGCTTGGGGATCCAAGCTTTGGTATTTCTTTGGTAGTACCCTTGTGCTTGCAGTAGTGTTTTTAGTACCCACACTTGTTGCATTGGTAGAGTTCTTTGAGGAACTCACATAGGATTTTGTGGACGCTATTGTGGATTACTCTTGTTCTTCCTTGGCTTTTGAGTGCTTTGGTGGGGAAGAGGTTTTGACTGTCGAGGCACCCAAATGTGATTGGCACCTTCATAGTAGCCTTGAGCTACAAGTAGCTGCTTCTCCACCCACATTTTGATACTATTAAGGTATAGTGATTGTGGTAGTCTCAGTGGAGTTTTCTTTTGGGGTGATGTGGAAGGTTTGGGGCCCTCCTTGACTTTGGTTGGTGCTAAGGCTATAGGTTTGAGACTCATTGGCATTGTTGATGATGATATTAGAGTCTTTTGTTGAGTGGCTCTCAATGACGAGGCCTTTGAGCATGTGGTTATCTCCTTTGATGAAGATGTATAGGAGCCGGGGTCTTTCCTTTGAGTTTCCTACTAGAGATAGATGGTTGGGCTATGGGAAATTCTTCAAGAATAGCTACTAATTGTGAGGTTTTGGCATTGAACTTCGTAGATGAGGATGGGATTGATGGAGTAGAGGCTTTATCGGAGTTGGTTGTTGATGCAAATGGCAGGTCATTGTGTAGAGGGGTTTTTGTGGAAGAGTCTTGTATCCTTTTGCGTTCATCATCATAGATATCCTTTAAAGTTGGATCCTCTTCCTCGCAGTATGGTATTGTCAACTTCTTGTCGTTGACCATCATTGATGACTCTATCGCTAGTAGCAAAGCACATTGGTGCTTGGGCAACAACATTCTATTTAAGCCCCAAGATCAAATCTTCTTCCAACACATACTCAACCACAAAAACTTCAAGTGAGGGGGTTAGTTTCAATATACATTGTATGTTCAAAGTACCCTAAACATGGCATGTTCAAGTCTTGTGTAAAGGTAATCCTTTCAGGATGTGCCATGAGTGTTGGTTGACCTAACAAATCCCATAGCTCGAGGGTCATGAGATTGTGTTCTTGTGGAGGATAAACTTGTGCTTGAGTTGTGGTGATTTCATTTGAAATTTTCAATCCAACCAAAATCCTAGGGATCTTTTCATCAGTAAGATATGTTGGAAGTTCCAGATCCTGCAAGGTTTCTTTCTCCCGTTGTAATAGTAATTGTACATTGCATGCATGAGTGTTCAAGGTGATTGTTTGCATGGATTCATCTATTGAATACAATGATTCACTTATCCAAGGTCCGCCAATGATGACATCATACTCAAGGGAATCTAGGGTTACATGAAATGTAAATTCCATATCGAGTAGTGTATCTAAAGAAGCTTGCAACTTCAATGTTTTGTTCATTGGTTCCTTTTGCAAGACTATTTCTTGTTGTCGGGGTGAGGTTAGGTTGTCCCAATGACACCCAAGTGTCTATTGTCATGATGTTATGACTTGCTCGAGGGCTAATCAATGCACGCTTGCACACACTAAACATCATTGCCTGTAGGGAAATCCAACCATACCATGATAGAGTCTTCCAAAGGAACCATGGGTGTTTCGGTTATTGTTTCAGCTTCAGATCCTGTGTCTGTTTCATATTCCTATTCACTTTCATCCTTTATTTGGGTCTCAGCTTTTCCAATGAGTACAATGGCACACTTGGCCCTCTGACAATTCTTAATGAGGGTTGTTTGGAAACTTGCGAATCTTGATAGTCCTATTTTATGTAGTTCGTTATGTCCTTGTATAACTCAGGTTGAGCCATTAAAGGTGCAAGTGTTGATATGATTCTGGCTTTATCATGAGAGAAGAGCGTTCCTCCGAATGAGGTTTTGAGAGACTGTTTTAATCTTGTAAGGGTTTTATCGAATTCCTTATGTGCTTTCTCAAGCCTATAGTTTATACAATCTATCTTAAATGACTCTTCTCTGTAGAGAGTATGTCTTCCTCTTGAAAGGGAAAGCGATACTCCTCTAGGCTTTGTATCTTGGTTGCTGGTGTGTAGGTTTGGCATTATGAGGCTGAATCACAATTGGTGACCTTGTAAGACATTCAACCATGCTAATCATGCACTCAAGCTCATTTTTTGCATTTTGCATATGTCATGTGATCATTATTATTCATTTGGGGTGGTTGGATGGGTTCTAGTTTCTTGATGGGTCTATATAGTGCACTGAGCGAAGAGTAAGAACTTTTCTCACCTCACTTAGTGATGTAGTAGAACTTGTTTCATTCTGTGACTTCCTTTGGTTTGTTAGTTTTTCACTATGTTTACCCATGCGACGAGATCGAATTTTCTTTTGGATTTTTGTATCCTGTGTTGCACATATGGGTGTTGAAGTTTGTGTGGTAGTCTTTGATGTGGATGCTTTTGCATCATGTATAGCTTTTGGCTTTGTCTTGTTTATGTCCTGTTTTGGGTTTACTTCTACCAACTCCTTTTCCCTGTCTTTTACTTCTACCAACTCCTTTTCCCTGTCTTTTACTTTGACCTTGGTTTCGACAGTTTGTTGTCCTTTGTTTTTCTTGGGTTGTTTAGAAGGTTTTGTTTTCTCTTTTGGGTTCTGTTTTAAAGCATGTTCTTCTACCCATGTTGAGGTGTTATCTTTTACACTCTTCTTGGCTATTTGTCGTGCCTTGGCTTGTAAGCATCTAAGCACATTTAATGGCACCGTGGACAATTGCCTGTTTTGTACACTTAAGATGTTAAGAGTTGTATTTTGTGAGACAAGTTGCATTGAAGCAACTCATCTTGGGCAATCCTAGAACATGTGATCAATGCCACACTGTTCACACATTAGTCTCACAAAAGGTGTCAGTGACTATGGGCATGGAAGTATTCCAAACTGTGCAGTCTGCCACCTTGTGAGGTCCATGATAATAGAAACATTGAAGCGTCCAATTAACTGCTTCCTGAGTAGTTTCTACCCTTTGGACTATTTTTGTTTGGTGCACAAGAGGTTTGAGTCCATCATGGATTAAGCAGGACACTTTTTATTATCATGGTGGTCAAAGGTTTTACAATAGATGCAATATAGAAAAACAGCTGGCTTTTGTTTGCACATTGTTTCCCTGTCAATGCATGCTCCACTTGAGAACTAACGTTTGCTTGTTCTCTTATTGACAACGTCATCTGAGTACGTAAAGCTCTTCTATTTTTGCTACTCAGTAGCTGAGTTGCATGTTGAGTACGGCTTGAGCATGGAGGGAAAGCTTCCCAAAGACCTTACTATTAAGGATTTGCCACCTGAGGAGTGGCTGACTGTCTTCAAAGTTCCCGAAAAGAAGAAGACAAAGGTCTTTCTGCATATGGTGCAGGATCACCTATACGACGCTTGCCATCTTTTGTACCAAAAAGTGTACCAGGCTGCCCCCTCTAATGGGGAACTAATGACAAAGTTTGCTAGGGGGTTTGCCTTTGAGAATTGTGCAGCTGCTAAAGCTCAACCCGAAAGAACCTATCCACAGCAGGGTGATTATTTGAATAACATTCATGGAGCATAAGCACTTGGAAGGATTTGGAAGAACTCTCAGGCACACTTGGCAGCTTTTTGAAGCACTATTAAGCACTCAGAAGCAAGAAAAGGCACTTAGAAGCACACAGAAACATTTAGATGCACTTGGAATGACATAAAATTACTTGGAACCACTATGAACCACTTAGAAGCACTTGTGATCACTTGAAGAAGTATGTCAAGCACTATAAAGCATGGTCAAGCAATATAGTGCACTGTCGGGCACTCAGAAGTGGTCTGAAAATGCTTAGAAGCACTAAGATGCAAATGTTAGAGAAAATGAGTCTCTCAACTGTCTCTGACGTGTGCTGCAACACTGAGAACGTTGGATGATGGAGGAGCTGTTATAAAATATTTGTTTGAAGGCCCTCAAAAATCCCATTTGTTTGTTTGTTTGCGCCAGCACTGATGAGAAACTGCTCTGTAGATTTTCTTTGACTCTCGCTCATCAATGTCACCATCCTCACGCGTACGTGCCATCCTCTTCTCAATGCTTCTTTGTTCCCTCTTCTTTGCAACCTAGTAGTTTGGAAGACCTGGCAGAAGACCTGGTAGTTTCGAAGACCTGGCAGAAGTTCTCTCGGGATGTGTTGTGTGATAGACAATGGGGGAAGATATACAGAGCCTGTATTGCCATTCTATATACTATGAGACTCCATGTGGAGCTAGTTATGAGGGAGCTAGGAGGCTGAGGTCATTGCTGCAAAGAAGACCATTAAAGCACAACTGTAGTCTTCATGGAGAGAGAGAGAGAGGGAGAGAGGGAGATAGTACAGTTGAATACAGCTTGCGCTCAGGCGGGAAGAGAGGCCCTTTTGTGTAGGCGGGAAGCACAGGCTATGCTATGGCAGAGAGAGAGAGAGGCGGAGAGTGAGAGAGAGTGAGAGGGAGAGAGTGATTGTTGTAGGACGAGTGTAGACTCGTGGAGGAGAGAGAATATTCAAAAGCGTTTAATGGGCACGTCATTCCCTTAATGAATGCTCAGTTGCATTTTCAAGCCCGCCTCTATTTCAAATTTAAGTCTCTTTCTCCTCCCAAAGGGGTGGCTAAAAGGAGTGTCCAAGACACTCCTTTTTGGCACCACCTATACATGCTTTCACCCTTTCTCATTTATCCACATCAGATCTCATCCACTCATATCTACCCATATCCACATCTCATCACATCATATTCATTCTCATCACATATATCACATCTATCTCAATTTACATCACATCTCATTCACTCACATCCCGATTCACATGACATCACATCTCATTCATTCACATCCCAATTCACATCACATCACATCTATTCACGTCCATCACATTCATTTACATCATATCCATTTACATCCATCACATCACATTCATTCATATCCATCACATTCATTCATTCATATCAACCACATTCATTCTCATAACCATCCCATTACATGCATTCTATCCACATTATATCACATCACTTCTATCCACATCATATCTCATTCATACACATCTCATCTCATTCATCCACATTCATCCAATCGTTCACATGTACGACTACTCACATCTATCCATACATTCATATCTATCACTTCACATCCACATATATTCATGTCACATCACATCTCTTTACATCACATCACATTCTTTCACATACACATCCATTCTTTCACATACATCCACATCCATTCTTTCTCATACTCATTGACATCCATTCTTCACATACTCATCCACATCCATTCTTCACATACACATTCACATCCACACATTCACATCCATTCTTCACATACACATTTACATCCATTTTCAGATACACATTCACATCCATTCACATCCCATATCATTCATTTACATCCCGATTCCCACATCACATCTCATTCACTCTTATCTCGTTTCACATCACATTACATCTCATCCATTCATTCATTCACATCTATCTGATTCACATCACTGTCATTACATCTCATCCATTCATTCACATGTATCTGATTCTTATTACATTAGATCTCATCCATTCATTCACATCTATCTGATTCTTATTACATTACATCTCATCCATTCATTCACATTTATCTGATTCTTATTACATTACATCTCATCCATTCAGTCACATCTATCTGATTCACATCACATTACATCTCATCCATTCATTCACATCTATCTGATTCACATCACATTACATCTCATCCATTTATTTACATCTATCTGATTCACATCACATCTCATCACATCTATTTTTCTATGCAAGTTTTCAGTTTGTTTTGTTTTTCTTTTGAATACAAGGAGTATTTCTTGAATCAGTATCCCCAAAACTTCTTGATCGGAATTCTCAATTTCATACCAGAATTCCTCGAATTCTATAACCTTGATCCACATATCAATTCGAAGGGTCTCAAACTTAGTTTCAGATTTGGCAAGAGTTTTGAGTGTATCTTTCTAAACTGGTCACACCTTCTTTCCTGGAAACTGATGAAAGAGTTTGGTCTTGGTCATAGTCTAATTCAAGGTTCGAGTCGGATAAGATTTGTTTTGAACTATCTTTCTCGAAAAGGTTTGATAATTCAGTTACTATTTTACTGAATTTCTCGAAAAGGTTTGATAATTCAGTTACTATTTTACTGAATTTCTTTCTTTGAATCATCACTAAACTGATCTCTAAATTAGTTATTAATTCCAATGAGGAATAAATTAATCATTTATCTGAATATTTTGATCTCAATAGATTTTTTGAATTTTCTTTTTACAATCCGATAGCTCATAGAATTTAAACATAGAATTTGAGAAATCTAAAAAATTCTTTTTGCATCTATTTATGCATAAAAATCAACTTCAATGGGAATATCATTTTTTAAAAAAAAATCCTTTTATGCATCTATTTATGCATAAGATCAAATTTAATAGGAATAACACTTTTAAAATAAAAAGAATTTCATTATGCATCTATTTATGCATGAAAATCAATTTTTATAAAAATAATGCTTTTGTAATAAGAAAATTTCTTTATGCATCTTTCTATGCATAAAAATCAAATTTAATAGGAATAACACTTTTGTATTAAAAAAATTTCATTTATGCATCTTTCTATGCATAAAAATCAAATTCTATGCATCTTTCTATGCATCATTGATGAGGTTTATGAGTGAGAAATCAAGGAGGCTTGCAACTTCAATGTTTTGTTCATTGGTTCCTTTTGCAAGACTATTTCTTGTTGTCGGGGTGAGGTTAGGTTGTCCCAATGAGACCCAAGTGTCTATTGTCATGATGTTATGACTTGCTCGAGGGCTAATCAATGCACGCTTGCACACACTAAACATCATTGCTTGTAGGAAAATCCAACCATACCATGATAGAGTCTTCCAAAGGAGCCATGGGTGTTTCGGTTATTGTTTCAGCTTCAGATCCTGTGTCTGTTTCATATTCCTATTCACTTTCATCCTTTATTTGGGTCTCAGCTTTTCCAATGAGTATAATGGCACACTTGGCCCTCTGACAATTCTTAATGAGGGTTGTTTGGAAACTTGCGAATCTTGATAGTCCTGTTTTATGTAGTTCGTTATGTCCTTGTATAACGCAGGTTGAGCCATTAAAGGTGCAAGTGTTGATATGATTCTGGCTTTATCATGAGAGAAGAGCGTTCCTCCGAATGAGGTTTTGAGAGACTGTTTTAATCTTGTAAGGGTTTTATCGAATTCCTTATGTGCTTTCTCAAGCCTATAGTTTATACAATCTATCTTAAATGACTCTTCTCTGTAGAGAGTATGTCTTCCTCTTGAAAGGGAAAGCGATACTCCTCTAGGCTTTGTATCTTGGTTGCTGGTGTGTAGGTTTGGCATTATGAGGCTGAATCACAATTGGTGACCTTGTAAGACATTCAACCATGCTAATCATGCACTCAAGCTCATTTTTTGCATTTTGCATATGTCATGTGATCATTATTATTCATTTGGGGTGGTTGGATGGGTTCTAGTTTCTTGATGGGTCTATATAGTGCACTGAGCGAAGAGTAAGAACTTTTCTCACCTCACTTAGTGATGTAGTAGAACTTGTTTCATTCTGTGACTTCCTTTGGTTTGTTAGTTTTTCACTATGTTTACCCATGCGACGAGATCGAATTTTCTTTTGGGTTTTTGTATCCTGTGTTGCACATATGGGTGTTGAAGTTTGTGTGGTAGTCTTTGATGTGGATGCTTTTGCATCATGTATAGCTTTTGGCTTTGTCTTGTTTATGTCTTGTTTTGGGTTTACTTCTACCAACTCCTTTTCCCTGTCTTTTACTTCTACCAACTCCTTTTCCCTGTCTTTTACTTTGACCTTGGTTTCGACAGTTTGTTGTCCTTTGTTTTTCTTAGGTTGTTTAGAAGAAGGTTTTGTTTTCTCTTTTGGGTTCTGTTTTAAAGCATGTTCTTCTACCCATGTTGAGGTGTTATCTTTTACACTCTTCTTGGCTATTTGTCGTGCCTTGGCTTGTAAGCATCTAAGCACATTTAATGGCACCGTGGACAATTGCCTGTTTTGTACACTTAAGATGTTAAGAGTTGTATTTTGTGAGACAAGTTGCATTGAAGCAACTCATCTTGGGCAATCCTAGAACATGTGATCAATGCCACACTGTTCACACATTAGTCTCACAAAAGGTGTCAGTGACTATGGGCATGGAAGTATTCCAAACTGTGCAGTCTGCCACCTTGTGAGGTCCATGATAATAGAAACATTGAAGCGTCCAATTAACTGCTTCCTGAGTAGTTTCTACCCTTTGGACTATTTTTGTTTGGTGCACAAGAGGTTTGAGTCCATCATGGATTAAGCAGGACACTTTTTATTATCATGGTGGTCAAAGGTTTTACAATAGATGCAATATAGAAAAACAGCTGGCTTTTGTTTGCACATTGTTTCCCTGTCAATGCATGCTCCACTTGAGAACTAACGTTTGCTTGTTCTCTTATTGACAACGTCATCTGAGTACGTAAAGCTCTTCTATTTTTGCTACTCAGTAGCTGAGTTGCATGTTGAGTACGGCTTGAGCATGGAGGGAAAGCTTCCCAAAGACCTTACTATTAAGGATTTGCCACCTGAGGAGTGGCTGACTGTCTTCAAAGTTCCCGAAAAGAAGAAGACAAAGGTCTTTCTGCATATGGTGCAGGATCACCTATACGACGCTTGCCATCTTTTGTACCAAAAAGTGTACCAGGCTGCCCCCTCTAATGGGGAACTAATGACAAAGTTTGCTAGGGGGTTTGCCTTTGAGAATTGTGCAGCTGCTAAAGCTCAACCCGAAAGAACCTATCCACAGCAGGGTGATTATTTGAATAACATTCATGGAGCATAAGCACTTGGATGCATTTGGAAGAACTCTCAGGCACACTTGGCAGCTTTTTGAAGCACTATTAAGCACTCAGAAGCAAGAAAAGGCACTTAGAAGCACACAGAAACATTTAGATGCACTTGGAATGACATAAAATTACTTGGAACCACTATGAACCACTTAGAAGCACTTGTGATCACTTGAAGAAGTATGTCAAGCACTATAAAGCATGGTCAAGCAATATAGTGCACTGTCGGGCACTCAGAAGTGGTCTGAAAATGCTTAGAAGCACTAAGATGCAAATGTTAGAGAAAATGAGTCTCTCAACTGTCTCTGACGTGTGCTGCAACACTGAGAACGTTGGATGATGGAGGAGCTGTTGTAAAATATTTGTTTGAAGGCCCTCAAAAATCCCATTTGTTTGTTTGTTTGCGCCAGCACTGATGAAAAACTGCTTTGTAGATTTTCTTTGCCTCTCGCTCATCAATGTCACCATCCTCACGCGTACGTGCCATCCTCTTCTCAATGCTTCTTTGTTCCCTCTTCTTTGCAACCTAGTAGTTTCGAAGACCTGGCAGAAGACCTGGTAGTTTCGAAGACCTGGCAGAAGTTCTCTCGGGATGTGTTGTGTGATAGACAATGGGGGAAGATATACAGAGCCTGTATTGCCATTCTATATACTATGAGACTCCATGTGGAGCTAGTTATGAGGGAGCTAGGAGGCTGAGGTCATTGCTGCAAAGAAGACCATTAAAGCACAACTGTAGTCTTCATGGAGAGAGAGAGAGAGGGAGAGAGGGAGATAGTACAGTTGAATACAGCTTGCGCTCAGGCGGGAAGAGAGGCCCTTTTGTGTAGGCGGGAAGCACAGGCTATGCTATGGCAGAGAGAGAGAGAGGCTGAGAGTGAGAGAGAGTGAGAGGGAGAGAGTGATTGTTGTAGGACGAGTGTAGACTCGTGGAGGAGAGAGAATATTCAAAAGCGTTTAATGGGCACGTCATTCCCTTAATGAATGCTCAGTTGCATTTTCAAGCCCGCCTCTATTTCAAATTTAAGTCTCTTTCTCCTCCCAAAGGGGTGGCTAAAAGGAGTGTCCAAGACACTCCTTTTTGGCACCACCTATACATGCTTTCACCCTTTCTCATTTATCCACATCAGATATCATCCACTCATATCTACCCATATCCACATCTCATCACATCATATTCATTCTCATCACATATATCACATCTATCCCAATTTACATAACATCTCATTCACTCACATCCCGATTCACATGACATCACATCTCATTCATTCACATCCCAATTCACATCACATCACATCTATTCACGTCCATCACATTCATTTACATCATATCCATTTACATCCATCACATCACATTCATTCATATCCATCACATTCATTCATTCATATCAACCACATTCATTCTCATAACCATCCCATTACATGCATTCTATCCACATTATATCACATCACTTCTATCCACATCATATCTCATTCATACACATCTCATCTCATTCATCCACATTCATCCAATCGTTCACATGTACGACTACTCACATCTATCCATACATTCATATCTATCACTTCACATCCACATATATTCATGTCACATCACATCTCTTTACATCACATCACATTCTTTCACATACACATCCATTCTTTCACATACATCCACATCCATTCTTTCTCATACTCATTGACATCCATTCTTTACATACTCATCCACATCCATTCTTCACATACACATTCACATCCACACATTCACATCCATTCTTCACATACACATTTACATCCATTTTCAGATACACATTCACATCCATTCACATCCCATATCATTCATTTACATCCCGATTCCCACATCACATCTCATTCACTCTTATCTCGTTTCACATCACATTACATCTCATCCATTCATTCATTCACATCTATCTGATTCACATCACTGTCATTACATCTCATCCATTCATTCACATGTATCTGATTCTTATTACATTAGATCTCATCCATTCATTCACATCTATCTGATTCTTATTACATTAGATCTCATCCATTCATTCACATCTATCTGATTCTTATTACATTACATCTCATCCATTCATTCACATCTATCTGATTCTTATTACATTACATCTCATCCATTCATTCACATTTATCTGATTCTTATTACATTACATCTCATCCATTCAGTCACATCTATCAGATTCACATCACATTACATCTCATCCATTCATTCACATCTATCTGATTCACATCACATTACATCTCATCCATTCATTTACATCTATCTGATTCACATCACATCTCATCACATCTATTTTTCTATGCAAGTTTTCAGTTTGTTTTTCTTTTGAATACAAGGAGTATTTCTTGAATCAGTATCCCCAAAACTTCTTGATCGGAATTCTCAATTTCATACCAGAATTCCTCGAATTCTATAACCTCCACATATCAATTCGAAGGGTCTCAAACTTAGTTTCAGATTTGGCAGGAGTTTTGAGTGTATCTTTCTAAACTGGTCACACCTTCTTTCCTGGAAACTGATGAAAGAGTTTGGTCTTGGTCATAGTCTGATTCAGGGTTCGAGTCGGATAAGATTTTTCTTGAACTATCTTTCTCGAAAAGGTTTGATAATTCAGTTACTATTTTACTGAATTTCTCGAAAAGCTTTGATAATTCAGTTACTATTTTACTGAATTTCTTTCTTTGAATCATCACTAAACTGATCTCTAAATTAGTTATTAATTCCAATGAGGAATAAATTAATCATTTATCTGAATATTTTGATCTCAATAGATTTTCTGAATTTTCTTTTTACAATCCGATAGCTCATAGAATTTAAACATAGAATTTGAGAATTCTAAAAAATTCTTTTTGCATCTATTTATGCATAAAAATCAACTTCAATGGGAATAACATTTTTATAAAAAAAATCATTTTATGCATCTATTTATGCATAAGATCAAATTTAATAGGAATAACACTTTTAAAATAAAAAGAATTTCATTATGCATCTATTTATGCATGAAAATCAATTTTTATAAAAATAATGCTTTTGTAATAAGAAAATTTCTTTATGCATCTTTCTATGCATAAAAATCAAATTTAATAAGAATAACACTTTTGTATTAAAAAAATTTCATTTATGCATCTTTCTATGCATAAAAATCAAATTCTATGCATCTTTCTATGCATCATTGATGAGGTTTATGAGTGAGGAATCAAGGAGGCTTCATGGAGAGAGAGAGAGAGGGAGAGAGGGAGATAGTACAGTTGAATATAGCTTGCGCTCAGGCGGGAAGAGAGGCCCTTTTGTGTAGGCGGGAAGCACAGGCTATGCTATGGCAGAGAGAGAGAGAGGCGGAGAGTGAGAGAGAGTGAGAGGGAGAGAGTGATTGTTGTAGGACGAGTGTAGACTCGTGGAGGAGAGAGAATATTCAAAAGCGTTTAATGGGCACGTCATTCCCTTAATGAATGCTCAGTTGCATTTTCAAGCCCGCCTCTATTTCAAATTTAAGCCTCTTTCTCCTCCCAAAGGGGTGGCTAAAAGGAGTGTCCAAGACACTCCTTTTTGGCACCACCTATACATGCTTTCACCCTTTCTCATTTATCCACATCAGATCTCATCCACTCATATCTACCCATATCCACATCTCATCACATCATATTCATTCTCATCACATATATCACATCTATCCCAATTTACATCACATCTCATTCACTCACATCCCGATTCACATGACATCACATCTCATTCATTCACATCCCAATTCACATCACATCACATCTATTCACGTCCATCACATTCATTTACATCATATCCATTTACATCCATCACATCACATTCATTCATATCCATCACATTCATTCATTCATATCAACCATATTCATTCTCATAACCATCCCATTACATGCATTCTATCCACATTATATCACATCACTTCTATCCACATCATATCTCATTCATACACATCTCATCTCATTCATCCACATTCATCCAATCGTTCACATGTACGACTACTCACATCTATCCATACATTCATATCTATCACTTCACATCCACATATATTCCTCTCACATCACATCTCTTTACATCACATCACATTCTTTCACATACACATCCATTCTTTCACATACATCCACATCCATTCTTTCTCATACTCATTGACATCCATTCTTTACATACTCATCCACATCCATTCTTCACATACACATTCACATCCACACATTCACATCCATTCTTCACATACACATTTACATCCATTTTCAGATACACATTCACATCCATTCACATCCCATATCATTCATTTACATCCCGATTCCCACATCACATCTCATTCACTCTTATCTCGTTTCACATCACATTACATCTCATCCATTCATTCATTCACATCTATCTGATTCACATCACTGTCATTACATCTCATCCATTCATTCACATGTATCTGATTCTTATTACATTAGATCTCATCCATTCATTCACATCTATCTGATTCTTATTACATTACATCTCATCCATTCATTCACATTTATCTGATTCTTATTACATTACATCTCATCCATTCAGTCACATCTATCTGATTCACATCACATTACATCTCATCCATTCATTCACATCTATTTGATTCACATCACATTACATCTCATCCATTCATTTACATCTATCTGATTCACATCACATCTCATCACATCTATTTTTTAATGCAAGTTTTCAGTTTGTTTTTCTTTTGAATACAAGGAGTATTTCTTGAATCAATATCCCCAAAACTTCTTGATCGGAATTCTCAATTTCATACCAGAATTCCTCGAATTCTATAACCTTGATCCACATATCAATTCGAAGGGTCTCAAACTTAGTTTCAGATTTGGCAGGAGTTTTGAGTGTATCTTTCTAAACTGGTCACACCTTCTTTCCTGGAAACTGATGAAAGAGTTTGGTCTTGGTCATAGTCTGATTCAGGGTTCGAGTCGGATAAGATTTTTCTTGAACTATCTTTCTCGAAAAGGTTTGATAATTCAGTTACTATTTTAGTGAATTTCTTTCTTTGAATCATCACTAAACTGATCTCTAAATTAGTTATTAATTCCAATGAGGAATAAATTAATCATTTATCTGAATATTTTGATCTCAATAGATTTTCTGAATTTTTTTTTTACAATCCGATAGCTCATAGAATTTAAACATAGAATTTGAGAATTCTAAAAAATTCTTTTTGCATCTATTTATGCATAAAAATCAACTTCAATGGGAATAACATTTTTATAAAAAAAATCCTTTTATGCATCTATTTATGCATAAGATCAAATTTAATAGGAATAACACTTTTAAAATAAAAAGAATTTCATTATGCATCTATTTATGCATGAAAATCAATTTTTATAAAAATAATGCTTTTGTAATAAGAAAATTTCTTTATGCATCTTTCTATGCATAAAAATCAAATTTAATAAGAATAACACTTTTGTATTAAAAAAGTTTCATTTATGCATCTTTCTATGCATAAAAATCAAATTCTATGCATCTTTCTATGCATCATTGATGAGGTTTATGAGTGAGGAATCAAGGAGGCTTGCAACTTCAATGTTTTGTTCATTGGTTCCTTTTGCAAGACTATTTCCTGTTGTCAGGGTGAGGTTAGGTTGTCCCAATGACACCCAAGTGTCTATTGTCATGATGTTATGACTTGCTCGAGGGCTAATCAATGCACGCTTGCACACACTAAACATCATTGCTTGTAGGAAAATCCAACCATACCATGATAGAGTCTTCCAAAGGAGCCATGGGTGTTTCGGTTATTGTTTCAGCTTCAGATCCTGTGTCTGTTTCATATTCCTATTCACTTTCATCCTTTATTTGGGTCTCAGCTTTTCCAATGAGTATAATGGCACACTTGGCCCTCTGACAATTCTTAATGAGGGTTGTTTGGAAACTTGCGAATCTTGATAGTCCTGTTTTATGTAGTTCGTTATGTCCTTGTATAACGCAGGTTGAGCCATTAAAGGTGCAAGTGTTGATATGATTCTGGCTTTATCATGAGAGAAGAGCGTTCCTCCGAATGAGGTTTTGAGAGACTGTTTTAATCTTGTAAGGGTTTTATCGAATTCCTTATGTGCTTTCTCAAGCCTATAGTTTATACAATCTATCTTAAATGACTCTTCTCTGTAGAGAGTATGTCTTCCTCTTGAAAGGGAAAGCGATACTCCTCTAGGCTTTGTATCTTGGTTGCTGGTGTGTAGGTTTGGCATTATGAGGCTGAATCACAATTGGTGACCTTGTAAGACATTCAACCATGCTAATCATGCACTCAAGCTCATTTTTTGCATTTTGCATATGTCATGTGATCATTATTATTCATTTGGGGTGGTTGGATGGGTTCTAGTTTCTTGATGGGTCTATATAGTGCACTGAGCGAAGAGTAAGAACTTTTCTCACCTCACTTAGTGATGTAGTAGAACTTGTTTCATTCTGTGACTTCCTTTGGTTTGTTAGTTTTTCACTATGTTTACCCATGCGACGAGATCGAATTTTCTTTTGGGTTTTTGTATCCTGTGTTGCACATATGGGTGTTGAAGTTTGTGTGGTAGTCTTTGATGTGGATGCTTTTGCATCATGTATAGCTTTTGGCTTTGTCTTGTTTATGTCCTGTTTTGGGTTTACTTCTACCAACTCCTTTTCCCTGTCTTTTACTTCTACCAACTCCTTTTCCCTGTCTTTTACTTTGACCTTGGTTTCGACAGTTTGTTGTCCTTTGTTTTTCTTGGGTTGTTTAGAAGGTTTTGTTTTCTCTTTTGGGTTCTGTTTTAAAGCACGTTCTTCTACCCATGTTGAGGTGTTATCTTTTACACTCTTCTTGGCTATTTGTCGTGCCTTGGCTTGTAAGCATATAAGCACATTTAATGGCACCGTGGACAATTGCCTGTTTTGTACACTTAAGATGTTAAGAGTTGTATTTTGTGAGACAAGTTGCATTGAAGCAACTCATCTTGGGCAATCCTAGAACATGTGATCAATGCCACACTGTTCACACATTAGTCTCACAAAAGGTGTCAGTGACTATGGGCATGGAAGTATTCCAAACTGTGCAGTCTGCCACCTTGTGAGGTCCATGATAATAGAAACATTGAAGCGTCCAATTAACTGCTTCCTGAGTAGTTTCTACCCTTTGGACTATTTTTGTTTGGTGCACAAGAGGTTTGAGTCCATCATGGATTAAGCAGGACACTTTTTATTATCATGGTGGTCAAAGGTTTTACAATAGATGCAATATAGAAAAACAGCTGGCTTTTGTTTGCACATTGTTTCCCTATCAATGCATGCTCCACTTGAGCACTAACGTTTGCTTGTTCTCTTATTGACAACGTCATCTGAGTACGTAAAGCTCTTCTATTTTTGCTACTCAGTAGCTGAGTTGCATGCTGAGTACGGCTTGAGCATGGAGGGAAAGCTTCCCAAAGACCTTACTATTAAGGATTTGCCACCTGAGGAGTGGCTGACTGTCTTCAAAGTTCCCGAAAAGAAGAAGACAAAGGTCTTTCTGCATATGATGCAGGATCACCTATACGACGCTTGCCATCTTTTGTACCAAAAAGTGTACCAGGCTGCCCCCTCTAATGGGGAACTAATGACAAAGTTTGCTAGGGGGTTTGCCTTTGAGAATTGTGCAGCTGCTAAAGCTCAACCCGAAAGAACCTATCCACAGCAGGGTGATTATTTGAATAACATTCATGGAGCATAAGCACTTGGAAGCATTTGGAAGAACTCTCAGGCACACTTGGCAGCTTTTTGAAGCACTATTAAGCACTCAGAAGCAAGAAAAGGCACTTAGAAGCACACAGAAACATTTAGATGCACTTGGAATGACATAAAATTACTTGGAACCACTATGAACCACTTAGAAGCACTTGTGATCACTTGAAGAAGTATGTCAAGCACTATAAAGCATGGTCAAGCAATATAGTGCACTGTCGGGCACTCAGAAGTGGTCTGAAAATGCTTAGAAGCACTAAGATGCACTCATGACTTGGAATTTCTTGGAATCACCATGAAGCACTCAGAAGCATCTGAAATCAATTGTAAAGCTTCGTAAAGCACTATAGTGCATGGTTAAGCATTGTAATGCACTGTGAGGCACTTGCAAACATTTGGAAGCATGGTAAAGCACTCTAATGCCCTATCATACAAAATTTTAGTACTCTCAAAGCACTCTAAAAACCACTGACATTTAGAAATCAGTATCGTATAGAAGAGCATATCCGGATACACTATCAATCATATGCGAGAAACTATGTAGCTCTTATAACACACTCTCAACACAGTGATATACCTGAGGCAAATCGAGTAGATACACTGGATGCAGTACATGCGCACTCTTGCCTATCCTCTTTCGAACAACATCTTTCTTGTTTGGGGAGATGCGAGTTTCCACCGACCAAAACTGAAACACGATTTCCCTTTGATTTCATTGGTGATGGTGCTTGCCCTATGCAATTGATGGTGACAAGAATCCAAGGGAAGTGACCCTTCCTCCGCTTCATGTTGCAGCCAAAAATTGGCTGCAATGACATTCCTTCGATGAACTCCTAAAGCCTTGGCAACTTCTCTACCACTCATTTGATTGTCAACACCAGATGCGCCATTGAGGCATTCCACGACAATAGCCCGCTTTAAAAATAACTCGTTATTTGAATGGGGTGTCTTCACCTCAGATAATGTATGACAAATGTTAGAGAAAATGAGTCTCTCAACTGTCTCTGACGTGTGCTGCAACACTGAGAACGTTGGATGATGGAGGAGCTGTTGTAAAATATTTGTTTGAAGGCCCTCAAAAATCCCATTTGTTTGTTTGTTTGCGCCAGCACTGATGAGAAACTGCTCTGTAGATTTTCTTTGCCTCTCGCTCATCAATGTCACCATCCTCACCCGTACGTGCCATCCTCTTCTCAATGCTTCTTTGTTCCCTCTTCTTTGCAACCTAGTAGTTTCGAAGACCTGGCAGAAGACCTGGTAGTTTCGAAGACCTGGCAGAAGTTCTCTCGGGATGTGTTGTGTGATAGACAATGGGGGAAGATATACAGAGCCTGTATTGCCATTCTATATACTATGAGACTCCATGTGGAGCTAGTTATGAGGGAGCTAGGAGGCTGAGGTCATTGCTGCAAAGAAGACCATTAAAGCACAGCTGTAGTCTTCATGGAGAGAGAGAGAGAGGGAGAGAGGGAGATAGTACAGTTGAATATAGCTTGCGCTCAGGCGGGAAGAGAGGCCCTTTTGTGTAGGCGGGAAGCACAGGCTATGCTATGGCAGAGAGAGAGAGAGGCGGAGAGTGAGAGAGAGTGAGAGGGAGAGAGTGATTGTTGTAGGACGAGTGTAGACTCGTGGAGGAGAGAGAATATTCAAAAGCGTTTAATGGGCACGTCATTCCCTTAATGAATGCTCAGTTGCATTTTCAAGCCCGCCTCTATTTCAAATTTAAGCCTCTTTCTCCTCCCAAAGGGGTGGCTAAAAGGAGTGTCCAAGACACTCCTTTTTGGCACCACCTATACATGCTTTCACCCTTTCTCATTTATCCACATCAGATCTCATCCACTCATATCTACCCATATCCACATCTCATCACATCATATTCATTCTCATCACATATATCACATCTATCCCAATTTACATCACATCTCATTCACTCACATCCCGATTCACATGACATCACATCTCATTCATTCACATCCCAATTCACATCACATCACATCTATTCACGTCCATCACATTCATTTACATCATATCCATTTACATCCATCACATCACATTCATTCATATCCATCACATTCATTCATTCATATCAACCACATTCATTCTCATAACCATCCCATTACATGCATTCTATCCACATTATATCACATCACTTCTATCCACATCATATCTCATTCATACACATCTCATCTCATTCATCCACATTCATCCAATCGTTCACATGTACGACTACTCACATCTATCCATACATTCATATCTATCACTTCACATCCACATATATTCATGTCACATCACATCTCTTTACATCACATCACATTCTTTCACATACACATCCATTCTTTCACATACATCCACATCCATTCTTTCTCATACTCATTGACATCCATTCTTTACATACTCATCCACATCCATTCTTTACATACTCATCCACATCCATTCTTCACATACACATTCACATCCACACATTCACATCCATTCTTCACATACACATTTACATCCATTTTCAGATACACATTCACATCCATTCACATCCCACATCATTCATTTACATCCCGATTCCCACATCACATCTCATTCACTCTTATCTCGTTTCACATCACATTACATCTCATCCATTCGTTCATTCACATCTATCTGATTCACATCACTGTCATTACATCTCATCCATTCATTCACATGTATCTGATTCTTATTACATTAGATCTCATCCATTCATTCACATCTATCTGATTCTTATTACATTAGATCTCATCCATTCATTCACATCTATCTGATTCTTATTACATTACATCTCATCCATTCATTCACATTTATCTGATTCTTATTACATTACATCTCATCCATTCATTCACATCTATTTGATTCACATCACATTACATCTCATCCATTCATTTACATCTATCTGATTCACATCACAACTCATCACATCTATTTTTTTATGCAAGTTTTCAGTTTGTTTTTCTTTTGAATACAAGGAGTATTTCTTGAATCAATATCCCCAAAACTTCTTGATCGGAATTCTCAATTTCATACCAGAATTCCTCGAATTCTATAACCTTGATCCACATATCAATTCGAAGGGTCTCAAACTTAGTTTCAGATTTGGCAGGAGTTTTGAGTGTATCTTTCTAAACTGGTCACACCTTCTTTCCTGGAAACTGATGAAAGAGTTTGGTCTTGGTCATAGTCTGATTCAAGGTTCGAGTCGGATAAGATTTTTCTTGAACTATCTTTCTCGAAAAGGTTTGATAATTCAGTTACTATTTTACTGAATTTCTTTCTTTGAATCATCACTAAACTGATCTCTAAATTAGTTATTAATTCCAATGAGGAAGAAATTAATCATTTATCTGAATATTTTGATCTCAATAGATTTTCTGAATTTTCTTTTTACAATCCGATAGCTCATAGAATTTAAACATAGAATTTGAGAATTTTAAAAAATTCTTTTTGCATCTATTTATGCATAAAAATCAACTTCAATGGGAATAACATTTTTATAAAAAAAATCCTTTTATGCATCTATTTATGCATAAGATCAAATTTAATAGGAATAACACTTTTAAAATAAAAAGAATTTCATTATGAATCTATTTATGCATGAAAATCAATTTTTATAAAAATAATGCTTTTGTAATAAGAAAATTTCTTTATGCATCTTTCTATGCATAAAAATCAAATTTAATAAGAATAACACTTTTGTATTAAAAAAGTTTCATTTATGCATCTTTCTATGCATAAAAATCAAATTCTATGCATCTTTCTATGCATCATTGATGAGGTTTATGAGTGAGGAATCAAGGAGGCTTGCAACTTCAATGTTTTGTTCATTGGTTCCTTTTGCAAGACTATTTCCTGTTGTCGGGGTGAGGTTAGGTTGTCCCAATGACACCCAAGTGTCTATTGTCATGATGTTATGACTTGCTCGAGGGCTAATCAATGCACGCTTGCACACACTAAACATCATTGCTTGTAGGAAAATCCAACCATACCATGATAGAGTCTTCCAAAGGAGCCATGGGTGTTTCGGTTATTGTTTCAGCTTCAGATCCTGTGTCTGTTTCATATTCCTATTCACTTTCATCCTTTATTTGGGTCTCACCTTTTCCAATGAGTATAATGGCACACTTGGCCCTCTGACAATTCTTAATGAGGGTTGTTTGGAAACTTGCGAATCTTGATAGTCCTGTTTTATGTAGTTCGTTATGTCCTTGTATAACTCAGGTTGAGCCATTAAAGGTGCAAGTGTTGATATGATTCTGGCTTTATCATGAGAGAAGAGCGTTCCTCCGAATGAGGTTTTGAGAGACTGTTTTAATCTTGTAAGGGTTTTATCGAATTCCTTATGTGCTTTCTCAAGCCTATAGTTTATACAATCTATCTTAAATGACTCTTCTCTGTAGAGAGTATGTCTTCCTCTTGAAAGGGAAAGCGATACTCCTCTAGGCTTTGTATCTTGGTTGCTGGTGTGTAGGTTTGGCATTATGAGGCTGAATCACAATTGGTGACCTTGTAAGACATTCAACCATGCTAATCATGCACTCAAGCTCATTTTTTGCATTTTTCATATGTCATGTGATCATTATTATTCATTTGGGGTGGTTGGATGGGTTCTAGTTTCTTGATGGGTCTATATAGTGCACTGAGCGAAGAGTAAGAACTTTTCTCACCTCACTTAGTGATGTAGTAGAACTTGTTTCATTCTGTGACTTCCTTTGGTTTGTTAGTTTTTCACTATGTTTACCCATGCGACGAGATCGAATTTTCTTTTGGGTTTTTGTATCCTGTGTTGCACATATGGGTGTTGAAGTTTGTGTGGTAGTCTTTGATGTGGATGCTTTTGCATCATGTATAGCTTTTGGCTTTGTCTTGTTTATGTCCTGTTTTGGGTTTACTTCTACCAACTCCTTTTCCCTGTCTTTTACTTCTACCAACTCCTTTTCCCTGTCTTTTACTTTGACCTTGGTTTCGACAGTTTGTTGTCCTTTGTTTTTCTTGGGTTGTTTAGAAGGTTTTGTTTTCTCTTTTGGGTTCTGTTTTAAATCATGTTCTTCTACCCATGTTGAGGTGTTATCTTTTACACTCTTCTTGGCTATTTGTCGTGCCTTGGCTTGTAAGCATCTAAGCACATTTAATGGCACCGTGGACAATTGCCTGTTTTGTACACTTAAGATGTTAAGAGTTGTATTTTGTGAGACAAGTTGCATTGAAGCAACTCATCTTGGGCAATCCTAGAACATGTGATCAATGCCACACTGTTCACACATTAGTCTCACAAAAGGTGTCAGTGACTATGGGCATGGAAGTATTCCAAACTGTGCAGTCTGCCACCTTGTGAGGTCCATGATAATAGAAACATTGAAGCGTCCAATTAACTGCTTCCTGAGTAGTTTCTACCCTTTGGACTATTTTTGTTTGGTGCACAAGAGGTTTGAGTCCATCATGGATTAAGCAGGACACTTTTTATTATCATGGTGGTCAAAGGTTTTACAATAGATGCAATATAGAAAAACAGCTGGCTTTTGTTTGCACATTGTTTCCCTGTCAATGCATGCTCCACTTGAGAACTAACGTTTGCTTGTTCTCTTATTGACAACGTCATCTGAGTACGTAAAGCTCTTCTATTTTTGCTACTCAGTAGCTGAGTTGCATGCTGAGTACGGCTTGAGCATGGAGGGAAAG
The DNA here is from genome assembly GCF_041138505.1 of Cibotium barometz. Classification (NCBI taxonomy): domain Eukaryota; kingdom Viridiplantae; phylum Streptophyta; class Polypodiopsida; order Cyatheales; family Cibotiaceae; genus Cibotium; species Cibotium barometz. The sequence goes on from NC_141073.1 coordinate 25,105,946, forward strand.
CTTCCCAAAGACCTTACTATTAAGGATTTGCCACCTGAGGAGTGGCTGACTGTCTTCAAAGTTCCCGAAAAGAAGAAGACAAAGGTCTTTCTGCATATGGTGCAGGATCACCTATACGACGCTTGCCATCTTTTGTACCAAAAAGTGTACCAGGCTGCCCCCTCTAATGGGGAACTAATGACAAAGTTTGCTAGGGGGTTTGCCTTTGAGAATTGTGCAGCTGCTAAAGCTCAACCCGAAAGAACCTATCCATAGCAGGGTGATTATTTGAATAACATTCATGGAGCATAAGCACTTGGAAGCATTTGGAAGAACTCTCAGGCACACTTGGCAGCTTTTTGAAGCACTATTAAGCACTCAGAAGCAAGAAAAGGCACTTAGAAGCACACAGAAACATTTAGATGCACTTGGAATGACATAAAATTACTTGGAACCACTATGAACCACTTAGAAGCACTTGTGATCACTTGAAGAAGTATGTCAAGCACTATAAAGCATGGTCAAGCAATATAGTGCACTGTCGGGCACTCAGAAGTGGTCTGAAAATGCTTAGAAGCACTAAGATGCACTCATGACTTGGAATTTCTTGGAATCACCATGAAGCACTCAGAAGCATCTGAAATCAATTGTAAAGCTTCGTAAAGCACTATAGTGCATGGTTAAGCATTGTAATGCACTGTGAGGCACTTGCAAACATTTGGAAGCATGGTAAAGCACTCTAATGCCCTATCATACAAAATTTTAGTACTCTCAAAGCACTCTAAAAACCACTGACATTTAGAAATCAGTATCGTATAGAAGAGCATATCCGGATACACTATCAATCATATGCGAGAAACTATGTAGCTCTTATAACACACTCTCAACACAGTGATATACCTGAGGCAAATCGAGTAGATACACTGGATGCAGTACATGCGCACTCTTGCCTATCCTCTTTCGAACAACATCTTTCTTGTTTGGGGAGATGCGAGTTTCCACCGACCAAAACTGAAACACGATTTCCCTTTGATTTCATTGGTGATGGTGCTTGCCCTATGCAATTGATGGTGACAAGAATCCAAGGGAAGTGACCCTTCCTCCGCTTCATGTTGCAGCCAAAAATTGGCTGCAATGACATTCCTTCGATGAACTCCTAAAGCCTTGGCAACTTCTCTACCACTCATTTGATTGTCAACACCAGATGCGCCATTGAGGCATTCCACGACAATAGCCCGCTTTAGAAACAACTCGTTATTTGAATGGGGTGTCTTCACCTCAGATAATGTATGACAAATGTTAGAGAAAATGAGTCTCTCAACTATCTCTGACGTGTGCTGCAACACTGAGAACGTTGGATGATGGAGGAGCTGTTGTAAAATATTTGTTTGAAGGCCCTCAAAAATCCCATTTGTTTGTTTGTTTGCGCCAGCACTGATGAGAAACTGCTCTGTAGATTTTCTTTGCCTCTCGCTCATCAATGTCACCATCCTCACCCGTACGTGCCATCCTCTTCTCAATGCTTCTTTGTTCCCTCTTCTTTGCAACCTAGTAGTTTCGAAGACCTGGCAGAAGACCTGGTAGTTTCGAAGACCTGGCAGAAGTTCTCTCGGGATGTGTTGTGTGATAGACAATGGGGGAAGATATACAGAGCCTGTATTGCCATTCTATATACTATGAGACTCCATGTGGAGCTAGTTATGAGGGAGCTAGGAGGCTGAGGTCATTGCTGCAAAGAAGACCATTAAAGCACAACTGTAGTCTTCATGGAGAGAGAGAGAGAGGGAGAGAGGGAGATAGTACAGTTGAATACAGCTTGCGCGCAGGCGGGAAGAGAGGCCCTTTTGTGTAGGCGGGAAGCACAGGCTATGCTATGGCAGAGAGAGAGAGAGGCGGAGAGTGAGAGAGAGTGAGAGGGAGAGAGTGATTGTTGTAGGACGAGTGTAGACTCGTGGAGGAGAGAGAATATTCAAAAGCGTTTAATGGGCACGTCATTCCCTTAATGAATGCTCAGTTGCATTTTCAAGCCCGCCTCTATTTCAAATTTAAGCCTCTTTCTCCTCCCAAAGGGGTGGCTAAAAGGAGTGTCCAAGACACTCCTTTTTGGCACCACCTATACATGCTTTCACCCTTTCTCATTTATCCACATCAGATCTCATCCACTCATATCTACCCATATCCACATCTCATCACATCATATTCATTCTCATCACATATATCACATCTATCCCAATTTACATCACATCTCATTCACTCACATCCCGATTCACATGACATCACATCTCATTCATTCACATCCCAATTCACATCACATCACATCTATTCACGTCCATCACATTCATTTACATCATATCCATTTACATCCATCACATCACATTCATTCATATCCATCACATTCATTCATTCATATCAACCACATTCATTCTCATAACCATCCCATTACATGCATTCTATCCACATTATATCACATCACTTCTATCCACATCATATCTCATTCATACACATCTCATCTCATTCATCCACATTCATCCAATCGTTCACATGTACGACTACTCACATCTATCCATACATTCATATCTATCACTTCACATCCACATATATTCATGTCACATCACATCTCTTTACATCACATCACATTCTTTCACATACACATCCATTCTTTCACATACATCCACATCCATTCTTTCTCATACTCATTGACATCCATTCTTTACATACTCATCCACATCCATTCTTCACATACACATTCACATCCACACATTCACATCCAATCTTCACATACACATTTACATCCATTTTCAGATACACATTCACATCCATTCACATCCCATATCATTCATTTACATCCCGATTCCCACATCACATCTCATTCACTCTTATCTCGTTTCACATCACATTACATCTCATCCATTCATTCATTCACATCTATCTGATTCACATCACTGTCATTACATCTCATCCATTCATTCACATGTATCTGATTCTTATTACATTAGATCTCATCCATTCATTCACATCTATCTGATTCTTATTACATTACATCGCATCCATTCATTCACATTTATCTGATTCTTATTACATTACATCTCATCCATTCAGTCACATCTATCTGATTCACATCACATTACATCTCATCCATTCATTCACATCTATTTGATTCACATCACATTACATCTCATCCATTCATTTACATCTATCTGATTCACATCACATCTCATCACATCTATTTTTCTATGCAAGTTTTCAGTTTGTTTTTCTTTTGAATACAAGGAGTATTTCTTGAATCAATATCCCCAAAACTTCTTGATCGGAATTCTCAATTTCATACCAGAATTCCTCGAATTCTATAACCTTGATCCACATATCAATTCGAAGGGTCTCAAACTTAGTTTCAGATTTGGCAGGAGTTTTGAGTGTATCTTTCTAAACTGGTCACACCTTCTTTCCTGGAAACTGATGAAAGAGTTTGGTCTTGGTCATAGTCTGATTCAGGGTTCGAGTCGGATAAGATTTTTCTTGAACTATCTTTCTCGAAAAGGTTTGATAATTCAGTTACTATTTTACTGAATTTCTTTCTTTGAATCATCACTAAACTGATCTCTAAATTAGTTATTAATTCCAATGAGGAATAAATTAATCATTTATCTGAATATTTTGATCTCAATAGATTTTCTGAATTTTCTTTTTACAATCCGATAGCTCATAGAATTTAAACATAGAATTTGAGAATTCTAAAAAATTCTTTTTGCATCTATTTATGCATAAAAATCAACTTCAATGGGAATAACATTTTTATAAAAAAAATCCTTTTATGCATCTATTTATGCATAAGATCAAATTTAATAGGAATAACACTTTTAAAATAAAAAGAATTTCATTATGCATCTATTTATGCATGAAAATCAATTTTTATAAAAATAATGCTTTTGTAATAAGAAAATTTCTTTATGCATCTTTCTATGCATAAAAATCAAATTTAATAAGAATAACACTTTTGTATTAAAAAAGTTTCATTTATGCATCTTTCTATGCATAAAAATCAAATTCTATGCATCTTTCTATGCATCATTGATGAGGTTTATGAGTGAGGAATCAAGGAGGCTTGCAACTTCAATGTTTTGTTCATTGGTTCCTTTTGCAAGACTATTTCCTGTTGTCGGGGTGAGGTTAGGTTGTCCCAATGACACCCAAGTGTCTATTGTCATGATATTATGACTTGTTCGAGGGCTAATCAATGCACGCTTGCACACACTAAACATCATTGCTTGTAGGAAAATCCAACCATACCATGATAGAGTCTTCCAAAGGAGCCATGGGTGTTTCGGTTATTGTTTCAGCTTCAGATCCTGTGTCTGTTTCATATTCCTATTCACTTTCATCCTTTATTTGGGTCTCACCTTTTCCAATGAGTATAATGGCACACTTGGCTCTCTGACAATTCTTAATGAGGGTTGTTTGGAAACTTGCGAATCTTGATAGTCCTGTTTTATGTAGTTCGTTATGTCCTTGTATAACTCAGGTTGAGCCATTAAAGGTGCAAGTGTTGATATGATTCTGGCTTTATCATGAGAGAAGAGCGTTCCTCCGAATGAGGTTTTGAGAGACTGTTTTAATCTTGTAAGGGTTTTATCGAATTCCTTATGTGCTTTCTCAAGCCTATAGTTTATACAATCTATCTTAAATGACTCTTCTCTGTAGAGAGTATGTCTTCCTCTTGAAAGGGAAAGCGATACTCCTCTAGGCTTTGTATCTTGGTTGCTGGTGTGTAGGTTTGGCATTATGAGGCTGAATCACAATTGGTGACCTTGTAAGACATTCAACCATGCTAATCATGCACTCAAGCTCATTTTTTGCATTTTGCATATGTCATGTGATCATTATTATTCATTTGGGGTGGTTGGATGGGTTCTAGTTTCTTGATGGGTCTATATAGTGCACTGAGCGAAGAGTAAGAACTTTTCTCACCTCACTTAGTGATGTAGTAGAACTTGTTTCATTCTGTGACTTCCTTTGGTTTGTTAGTTTTTCACTATGTTTACCCATGCGACGAGATCGAATTTTCTTTTGGGTTTTTGTATCCTGTGTTGCACATATGGGTGTTGAAGTTTGTGTGGTAGTCTTTGATGTGGATGCTTTTGCATCATGTATAGCTTTTGGCTTTGTCTTGTTTATGTCCTGTTTTGGGTTTACTTCTACCAACTCCTTTTCCCTGTCTTTTACTTCTACCAACTCCTTTTCCCTGTCTTTTACTTTGACCTTGGTTTCGACAGTTTGTTGTCCTTTGTTTTTCTTGGGTTGTTTAGAAGGTTTTGTTTTCTCTTTTGGGTTCTGTTTTAAAGCATGTTCTTCTACCCATGTTGAGGTGTTATCTTTTACACTCTTCTTGGCTATTTGTCGTGCCTTGGCTTGTAAGCATCTAAGCACATTTAATGGCACCGTGGACAATTGCCTGTTTTGTACACTTAAGATGTTAAGAGTTGTATTTTGTGAGACAAGTTGCATTGAAGCAACTCATCTTGGGCAATCCTAGAACATGTGATCAATGCCACACTGTTCACACATTAGTCTCACAAAAGGTGTCAGTGACTATGGGCATGGAAGTATTCCAAACTGTGCAGTCTGCCACCTTGTGAGGTCCATGATAATAGAAACATTGAAGCGTCCAATTAACTGCTTCCTGAGTAGTTTCTACCCTTTGGACTATTTTTGTTTGGTGCACAAGAGGTTTGAGTCCATCATGGATTAAGCAGGACACTTTTTATTATCATGGTGGTCAAAAGTTTTACAATAGATGCAATATAGAAAAACAGCTGGCTTTTGTTTGCACATTGTTTCCCTGTCAATGCATGCTCCACTTGAGAACTAACGTTTGCTTGTTCTCTTATTGACAACGTCATCTGAGTACGTAAAGCTCTTCTATATTTGCTACTCAGTAGCTGAGTTGCATGCTGAGTACGGCTTGAGCATGGAGGGAAAGCTTCCCAAAGACCTTACTATTAAGGATTTGCCACCTGAGGAGTGGCTGACTGTCTTCAAAGTTCCCGAAAAGAAGAAGACAAAGGTCTTTCTGCATATGGTGCAGGATCACCTATACGACGCTTGCCATCTTTTGTACCAAAAAGTGTACCAGGCTGCCCCCTCTAATGGGGAACTAATGACAAAGTTTGCTAGGGGGTTTGCCTTTGAGAATTGTGCAGCTGCTAAAGCTCAACCCGAAAGAACCTATCCACAGCAGGGTGATTATTTGAATAACATTCATGGAGCATAAGCACTTGGAAGCATTTGGAAGAACTCTCAGGCACACTTGGCAGCTTTTTGAAGCACTATTAAGCACTCAGAAGCAAGAAAAGGCACTTAGAAGCACACAGAAACATTTAGATGCACTTGGAATGACATAAAATTACTTGGAACCACTATGAACCACTTAGAAGCACTTGTGATCACTTGAAGAAGTATGTCAAGCACTATAAAGCATGGTCAAGCAATATAGTGCACTGTCGGGCACTCAGAAGTGGTCTGAAAATGCTTAGAAGCACTAAGATGCAAATGTTAGAGAAAATGAGTCTCTCAACTGTCTCTGACGTGTGCTGCAACACTGAGAACGTTGGATGATGGAGGAGCTGTTATAAAATATTTGTTTGAAGGCCCTCAAAAATCCCATTTGTTTGTTTGTTTGCGCCAGCACTGATGAGAAACTGCTCTGTAGATTTTCTTTGACTCTCGCTCATCAATGTCACCATCCTCACGCGTACGTGCCATCCTCTTCTCAATGCTTCTTTGTTCCCTCTTCTTTGCAACCTAGTAGTTTTGAAGACCTGGCAGAAGACCTGGTAGTTTCGAAGACCTGGCAGAAGTTCTCTCGGGATGTGTTGTGTGATAGACAATGGGGGAAGATATACAGAGCCTGTATTGCCATTCTATATACTATGAGACTCCATGTGGAGCTAGTTATGAGGGAGCTAGGAGACTGAGGTCATTGCTGCAAAGAAGACCATTAAAGCACAACTGTAGTCTTCATGGAGAGAGAGAGAGAGGGAGAGAGGGAGATAGTACAGTTGAATACAGCTTGCGCTCAGGCGGGAAGAGAGGCCCTTTTGTGTAGGCGGGAAGCACAGGCTATGCTATGGCAGAGAGAGAGAGAGGCGGAGAGTGAGAGAGAGTGAGAGGGAGAGAGTGATTGTTGTAGGACGAGTGTAGACTCGTGGAGGAGAGAGAATATTCAAAAGCGTTTAATGGGCACGTCATTCCCTTAATGAATGCTCAGTTGCATTTTCAAGCCCGCCTCTATTTCAAATTTAAGTCTCTTTCTCCTCCCAAAGGGGTGGCTAAAAGGAGTGTCCAAGACACTCCTTTTTGGCACCACCTATACATGCTTTCACCCTTTCTCATTTATCCACATCAGATCTCATCCACTCATATCTACCCATATCCACATCTCATCACATCATATTCATTCTCATCACATATATCACATCTATCCCAATTTACATCACATCTCATTCACTCACATCCCGATTCACATGACATCACATCTCATTCATTCACATCCCAATTCACATCACATCACATCTATTCACGTCCATCACATTCATTTACATCATATCCATTTACATCCATCACATCACATTCATTCATATCCATCACATTCATTCATTCATATCAACCATATTCATTCTCATAACCATCCCATTACATGCATTCTATCCACATTATATCACATCACTTCTATCCACATCATATCTCATTCATACACATCTCATCTCATTCATCCACATTCATCCAATCGTTCACATGTACGACTACTCACATCTATCCATACATTCATATCTATCACTTCACATCCACATATATTCATGTCACATCACATCTCTTTACATCACATCACATTCTTTCACATACACATCCATTCTTTCACATACATCCACATCCATTCTTTCTCATACTCATTGACATCCATTCTTCACATACTCATCCACATCCATTCTTCACATACACATTCACATCCACACATTCACATCCATTCTTCGCATACACATTTACATCCATTTTCAGATACACATTCACATCCATTCACATCCCATATCATTCATTTACATCCCGATTCCCACATCACATCTCATTCACTCTTATCTCGTTTCACATCACATTACATCTCATCCATTCATTCATTCACATCTATCTGATTCACATCACTGTCATTACATCTCATCCATTCATTCACATGTATCTGATTCTTATTACATTAGATCTCATCCATTCATTCACATCTATCTGATTCTTATTACATTAGATCTCATCCATTCATTCACATCTATCTGATTCTTATTACATTACATCTCATCCATTCATTCACATTTATCTGATTCTTATTACATTACATCTCATCCATTCAGTCACATCTATCTGATTCACATCACATTACATCTCATCCATTCATTCACATCTATCTGATTCACATCACATTACATCTCATCCATTCATTTACATCTATCTGATTCACATCACATCTAATCACATCTATTTTTCTATGCAAGTTTTCAGTTTGTTTTTCTTTTGAATACAAGGAGTATTTCTTGAATCAGTATCCCCAAAACTTCTTGATCGAAATTCTCAATTTCATACCAGAATTCCTCGAATTCTATAACCTTGATCCACATATCAATTCGAAGAGTCTCAAACTTAGTTTCAGATTTGACAGGAGTTTTGAGTGTATCTTTCTAAACTGGTCACACCTTCTTTCCTGGAAACTGATGAAAGAGTTTGGTCTTGGTCATAGTCTGATTCAAGGTTCGAGTCGGATAAGATTTTTCTTGAACTATCTTTCTCGAAAAGGTTTGATAATTCAGTTACTATTTTACTGAATTTCTCGAAAAGGTTTGATAATTCAGTTACTATTTTACTGAATTTCTTTCTTTGAATCATCACTAAACTGATCTCTAAATTAGTTATTAATTCCAATGAGGAATAAATTAATCATTTATCTGAATATTTTGATCTCAATAGATTTTTTGAATTTTCTTTTTACAATCCGATAGCTCATAGAATTTAAACATAGAATTTGAGAATTCTAAAAAATTCTTTTTGCATCTATTTATGCATAAAAATCAACTTCAATGGGAATAACATTTTTATAAAAAAAGTCCTTTTATGCATCTATTTATGCATAAGATCAAATTTAATAGGAATAACACTTTTAAAATAAAAAGAATTTCATTATGCATCTATTTATGCATGAAAATCAATTTTTATAAAAATAATGCTTTTGTAATAAGAAAATTTCTTTATGCATCTTTCTATGCATAAAAATCAAATTTAATAAGAATAACACTTTTGTATTAAAAAAATTTCATTTATGCATCTTTCTATGCATAAAAATCAAATTCTATGCATCTTTCTATGCATCATTGATGAGGTTTATGAGTGAGGAATCAAGGAGGCTTGCAACTTCAATGTTTTGTTCATTGGTTCCTTTTGCAAGACTATTTCCTGTTGTCGGGGTGAGGTTAGGTTGTCCCAATGACACCCAAGTGTCTATTGTCATGATGTTATGACTTGCTCGAGGGCTAATCAATGCACGCTTGCACACACTAAACATCATTGCTTGTAGGAAAATCCAACCATACCATGATAGAGTCTTCCAAAGGAGCCATGGGTGTTTCGGTTATTGTTTCAGCTTCAGATCCTGTGTCTGTTTCATATTCCTATTCACTTTCATCCTTTATTTGGGTCTCACCTTTTCCAATGAGTATAATGGCACACTTGGCCCTCTGACAATTCTTAATGAGGGTTGTTTGGAAACTTGCGAATCTTGATAGTCCTGTTTTATGTAGTTCGTTATGTCCTTGTATAACTCAGGTTGAGCCATTAAAGGTGCAAGTGTTGATATGATTCTGGCTTTATCATGAGAGAAGAGCGTTCCTCCGAATGAGGTTTTGAGAGACTGTTTTAATCTTGTAAGGGTTTTATCGAATTCCTTATGTGCTTTCTCAAGCCTATAGTTTATACAATCTATCTTAAATGACTCTTCTCTGTAGAGAGTATGTCTTCCTCTTGAAAGGGAAAGCGATACTCCTCTAGGCTTTGTATCTTGGTTGCTGGTGTGTAGGTTTGGCATTATGAGGCTGAATCACAATTGGTGACCTTGTAAGACATTCAACCATGCTAATCATGCACTCAAGCTCATTTTTTGCATTTTGCATATGTCATGTGATCATTATTATTCATTTGGGGTGGTTGGATGGGTTCTAGTTTCTTGATGGGTCTATATAGTGCACTGAGCGAAGAGTAAGAACTTTTCTCACCTCACTTAGTGATGTAGTAGAACTTGTTTCATTCTGTGACTTCCTTTGGTTTGTTAGTTTTTCACTATGTTTACCCATGCGACGAGATCGAATTTTCTTTTGGGTTTTTGTATCCTGTGTTGCACATATGGGTGTTGAAGTTTGTGTGGTAGTCTTTGATGTGGATGCTTTTGCATCATGTATAGCTTTTGGCTTTGTCTTGTTTATGTCCTGTTTTGGGTTTACTTCTACCAACTCCTTTTCCCTGTCTTTTACTTTGACCTTGGTTTTGACAGTTTGTTGTCCTTTGTTTTTCTTGGGTTGTTTAGAAGGTTTTGTTTTCTCTTTTGGGTTCTGTTTTAAAGCATGTTCTTCTACCCATGTTGAGGTGTTATCTTTTACACTCTTCTTGGCTATTTGTCGTGCCTTGGCTTGTAAGCATCTAAGCACATTTAATGGCACCGTGGACAATTGCCTGTTTTGTACACTTAAGATGTTAAGAGTTGTATTTTGTGAGACAAGTTGCATTGAAGCAACTCATCTTGGGCAATCCTAGAACATGTGATCAATGCCACACTGTTCACACATTAGTCTCACAAAAGGTGTCAGTGACTATGGGCATGGAAGTATTCCAAACTGTGCAGTCTGCCACCTTGTGAGGTCCATGATAATAGAAACATTGAAGCGTCCAATTAACTGCTTCCTGAGTAGTTTCTACCCTTTGGACTATTTTTGTTTGGTGCACAAGAGGTTTGAGTCCATCATGGATTAAGCAGGACACTTTTTATTATCATGGTGGTCAAAGGTTTTACAATAGATGCAATATAGAAAAACAGCTGGCTTTTGCTTGCACATTGTTTCCCTGTCAATGCATGCTCCACTTGAGAACTAACGTTTGCTTGTTCTCTTATTGACAACGTCATCTGAGTACGTAAAGCTCTTCTATTTTTGCTACTCAGTAGCTGAGTTGCATGCTGAGTACGGCTTGAGCATGGATGGAAAGCTTCCCAAAGACCTTACTATTAAGGATTTGCCACCTGAGGAGTGGCTGACTGTCTTCAAAGTTCCCGAAAAGAAGAAGACAAAGGTCTTTCTGCATATGGTGCAGGATCACCTATACGACGCTTGCCATCTTTTGTACCAAAAAGTGTACCAGGCTGCCCCCTCTAATGGGGAACTAATGACAAAGTTTGCTAGGGGGTTTGCCTTTGAGAATTGTGCAGCTGCTAAAGCTCAACCCGAAAGAACCTATCCACAGCAGGGTGATTATTTGAATAACATTCATGGAGCATAAGCACTTGGAAGCATTTGGAAGAACTCTCAGGCACACTTGGCAGCTTTTTGAAGCACTATTAAGCACTCAGAAGCAAGAAAAGGCACTTAGAAGCACACAGAAACATTTAGATGCACTTGGAATGACATAAAATTACTTGGAACCACTATGAACCACTTAGAAGCACTTGTGATCACTTGAAGAAGTATGTCAAGCACTATAAAGCATGGTCAAGCAATATAGTGCACTGTCGGGCACTCAGAAGTGGTCTGAAAATGCTTAGAAGCACTAAGATGCACTCATGACTTGGAATTTCTTGGAATCACCATGAAGCACTCAGAAGCATCTGAAATCAATTGTAAAGCTTCGTAAAGCACTATAGTGCATGGTTAAGCATTGTAATGCACTGTGAGGCACTTGCAAACATTTGGAAGCATGGTAAAGCACTCTAATGCCCTATCATACAAAATTTTAGTACTCTCAAAGCACTCTAAAAACCACTGACATTTAGAAATCAGTATCGTATAGAAGAGCATATCCGGATACACTATCAATCATATGCGAGAAACTATGTAGCTCTTATAACACACTCTCAACACAGTGATATACCTGAGGCAAATCGAGTAGATACACTGGATGCAGTACATGTGCACTCTTGCCTATCCTCTTTCGAACAACATCTTTCTTGTTTGGGGAGATGCGAGTTTCCACCGACCAAAACTGAAACACGATTTCCCTTTGATTTCATTGGTGATGGTGCTTGCCCTATGCAATTGATGGTGACAAGAATCCAAGGGAAGTGACCCTTCCTCCGCTTCATGTTGCAGCCAAAAATTGGTTGCAATGACATTCCTTCGATGAACTCCTAAAGCCTTGGCAACTTCTCTACCACTCATTTGATTGTCAACACCAGATGCGCCATTGAGGCATTCCACGACAATAGCCCGCTTTAAAAACAACTCGTTATTTGAATGGGGTGTCTTCACCTCAGATAATGTATGACAAATGTTAGAGAAAATGAGTCTCTCAACTGTCTCTGACGTGTGCTGCAACACTGAGAACGTTGGATGATGGAGGACCTGTTGTAAAATATTTGTTTGAAGGCCCTCAAAAATCCCATTTGTTTGTTTGTTTGCGCCAGCACTGATGAGAAACTGCTCTGTAGATTTTCTTTGCCTCTCGCTCATCAATGTCACCATCCTCACCCGTACGTGCCATCCTCTTCTCAATGCTTCTTTGTTCCCTCTTCTTTGCAACCTAGTAGTTTCGAAGACCTGGCAGAAGACCTGGTAGTTTCGAAGACCTGGCAGAAGTTCTCTCGGGATGTGTTGTGTGATAGACAATGGGGGAAGATATACAGAGCCTGTATTGCCATTCTATATACTATGAGACTCCATGTGGAGCTAGTTATGAGGGAGCTAGGAGGCTGAGGTCATTGCTGCAAAGAAGACCATTAAAGCACAGCTGTAGTCTTCATGGAGAGAGAGAGAGAGGGAGAGAGGGAGATAGTACAGTTGAATATAGCTTGCGCTCAGGCGGGAAGAGAGGCCCTTTTGTGTAGGCGGGAAGCACAGGCTATGCTATGGCAGAGAGAGAGAGAGGCGGAGAGTGAGAGAGAGTGAGAGGGAGAGAGTGATTGTTGTAGGACGAGTGTAGACTCGTGGAGGAGAGAGAATATTCAAAAGCGTTTAATGGGCACGTCATTCCCTTAATGAATGCTCAGTTGCATTTTCAAGCCCGCCTCTATTTCAAATTTAAGCCTCTTTCTCCTCCCAAAGGGGTGGCTAAAAGGAGTGTCCAAGACACTCCTTTTTGGCACCACCTATACATGCTTTCACCCTTTCTCATTTATCCACATCAGATCTCATCCACTCATATCTACCCATATCCACATCTCATCACATCATATTCATTCTCATCACATATATCACATCTATCCCAATTTACATCACATCTCATTCACTCACATCCCGATTCACATGACATCACATCTCATTCATTCACATCCCAATTCACATCACATCACATCTATTCACGTCCATCACATTCATTTACATCATATCCATTTACATCCATCACATCACATTCATTCATATCCATCACATTCATTCATTCATATCAACCACATTCATTCTCATAACCATCCCATTACATGCATTCTATCCACATTATATCACATCACTTCTATCCACATCATATCTCATTCATACACATCTCATCTCATTCATCCACATTCATCCAATCGTTCACATGTACGACTACTCACATCTATCCATACATTCATATCTATCACTTCACATCCACATATATTCCTGTCACATCACATCTCTTTACATCACATCACATTCTTTCACATACACATCCATTCTTTCACATACATCTACATCCATTCTTTCTCATACTCATTGACATCCATTCTTTACATACTCATCCACATCCATTCTTCACATACACATTCACATCCACACATTCACATCCATTCTTCACATACACATTTACATCCATTTTCAGATACACATTCACATCCATTCACATCCCATATCATTCATTTACATCCCGATTCCCACATCACATCTCATTCACTCTTATCTCGTTTCACATCACATTACATCTCATCCATTCATTCATTCACATCTATCTGATTCACATCACTGTCATTACATCTCATCCATTCATTCACATGTATCTGATTCTTATTACATTAGATCTCATCCATTCATTCACATCTATCTGATTCTTATTACATTACATCTCATCCATTCATTCACATTTATCTGATTCTTATTACATTACATCTCATCCATTCAGTCACATCTATCTGATTCACATCACATTACATCTCATCCATTCATTCACATCTATTTGATTCACATCACATTACATCTCATCCATTCATTTACATCTATCTGATTCACATCACATCTCATCACATCTATTTTTTTATGCAAGTTTTCAGTTTGTTTTTCTTTTGAATACAAGGAGTATTTCTTGAATCAATATCCCCAAAACTTCTTGATCGGAATTCTCAATTTCATACCAGAATTCCTCGAATTCTATAACCTTGATCCACATATCAATTCGAAGGGTCTCAAACTTAGTTTCAGATTTGGCAGGAGTTTTGAGTGTATCTTTCTAAACTGGTCACACCTTCTTTCCTGGAAACTGATGAAAGAGTTTGGTCTTGGTCATAGTCTGATTCAAGGTTCGAGTCGGATAAGATTTTTCTTGAACTATCTTTCTCGAAAAGGTTTGATAATTCAGTTACTATTTTACTGAATTTCTTTCTTTGAATCATCACTAAACTGATCTCTAAATTAGTTATTAATTCCAATGAGGAATAAATTAATCATTTATCTGAATATTTTGATCTCAATAGATTTTCTGAATTTTCTTTTTACAATCCGATAGCTCATAGAATTTAAACATAGAATTTGAGAATTCTAAAAAATTCTTTTTGCATCTATTTATGCATAAAAATCAACTTCAATGGGAATAACATTTTTATAAAAAAAATCATTTTATGCATCTATTTATGCATAAGATCAAATTTAATAGGAATAACACTTTTAAAATAAAAAGAATTTCATTATGCATCTATTTATGCATGAAAATCAATTTTTATAAAAATAATGCTTTTGTAATAAGAAAATTTCTTTATGCATCTTTCTATGCATAAAAATCAAATTTAATAAGAATAACACTTTTGTATTAAAACAATTTCATTTATGCATCTTTCTATGCATAAAAATCAAATTCTATGCATCTTTCTATGCATCATTGATGAGGTTTATGAGTGAGGAATCAAGGAGGCTTGCAACTTCAATGTTTTGTTCATTGGTTCCTTTTGCAAGACTATTTCTTGTTGTCGGGGTGAGGTTAGGTTGTCCCAATGACACCCAAGTGTCTATTGTCATGATGTTATGACTTGCTCGAGGGCTAATCAATGCACGCTTGCACACACTAAACATCATTGCTTGTAGGAAAATCCAACCATACCATGATAGAGTCTTCCAAAGGAGCCATGGGTGTTTCGGTTATTGTTTCAGCTTCAGATCCTGTGTCTGTTTCATATTCCTATTCACTTTCATCCTTTATTTGGGTCTCAGCTTTTCCAATGAGTATAATGGCACACTTGGCCCTCTGACAATTCTTAATGAGGGTTGTTTGGAAACTTGCGAATCTTGATAGTCCTGTTTTATGTAGTTCGTTATGTCCTTGTATAGCTCAGGTTGAGCCATTAAAGGTGCAAGTGTTGATATGATTCTGGCTTTATCATGAGAGAAGAGCGTTCCTCCGAATGAGGTTTTGAGAGACTGTTTTAATCTTGTAAGGGTTTTATCGAATTCCTTATGTGCTTTCTCAAGCCTATAGTTTATACAATCTATCTTAAATGACTCTTCTCTGTAGAGAGTATGTCTTCCTCTTGAAAGGGAAAGCGATACTCCTCTAGGCTTTGTATCTTGGTTGCTGGTGTGTAGGTTTGGCATTATGAGGCTGAATCACAATTGGTGACCTTGTAAGACATTCAACCATGCTAATCATGCACTCAAGCTCATTTTTTGCATTTTGCATATGTCATGTGATCATTATTATTCATTTGGGGTGGTTGGATGGGTTCTAGTTTCTTGATGGGTCTATATAGTGCACTGAGCGAAGAGTAAGAACTTTTCTCACCTCACTTAGTGATGTAGTAGAACTTGTTTCATTCTGTGACTTCCTTTGGTTTGTTAGTTTTTCACTATGTTTACCCATGCGACGAGATCGAATTTTCTTTTGGGTTTTTGTATCCTGTGTTGCACATATGGGTGTTGAAGTTTGTGTGGTAGTCTTTGATGTGGATGCTTTTGCATCATGTATAGCTTTTGGCTTTGTCTTGTTTATGTCCTGTTTTGGGTTTACTTCTACCAACTCCTTTTCCCTGTCTTTTACTTTGACCTTGGTTTTGACAGTTTGTTGTCCTTTGTTTTTCTTGGGTTGTTTAGAAGGTTTTGTTTTCTCTTTTGGGTTCTGTTTTAAAGCATGTTCTTCTACCCATGTTGAGGTGTTATCTTTTACACTCTTCTTGGCTATTTGTCGTGCCTTGGCTTGTAAGCATCTAAGCACATTTAATGGCACCGTGGACAATTGCCTGTTTTGTACACTTAAGATGTTAAGAGTTGTATTTTGTGAGACAAGTTGCATTGAAGCAACTCATCTTGGGCAATCCTAGAACATGTGATCAATGCCACACTGTTCACACATTAGTCTCACAAAAGGTGTCAGTGACTATGGGCATGGAAGTATTCCAAACTGTGCAGTCTGCCACCTTGTGAGGTCCATGATAATAGAAACATTGAAGCGTCCAATTAACTGCTTCCTGAGTAGTTTCTACCCTTTGGACTATTTTTGTTTGGTGCACAAGAGGTTTGAGTCCATCATGGATTAAGCAGGACACTTCTTATTATCATGGTGGTCAGAGGTTTTACAATAGATGCAATATAGAAAAATAGCTGGCTTTTGTTTGCACATTGTTTCCGTGTCAATGCATGCTCCACTTGAGAACTAACGTTTGCTTGTTCTCTTATTGACAACGTCATCTGAGTACGTAAAGCTCTTCTATTTTTGCTACTCAGTAGGCTGAGTTGCATGCTGAGTACGGCTTGAGCATGGAGGGAAAGCTTCCCAAAGACCTTACTATTAAGGATTTGCCACCTGAGGAGTGGCTGACTGTCTTCAAAGTTCCCGAAAAGAAGAAGACAAAGGTCTTTCTGCATATGGTGCAGGATCACCTATACGACGCTTGCCATCTTTTGTACCAAAAAGTGTACCAGGCTGCCCCCTCTAATGGGGAACTAATGACAAAGTTTGCTAGGGGGTTTGCCTTTGAGAATTGTGCAGCTGCTAAAGCTCAACCCGAAAGAACCTATCCACAGCAGGGTGATTATTTGAATAACATTCATGGAGCATAAGCACTTGGAAGCATTTGGAAGAACTCTCAGGCACACTTGGCAGCTTTTTGAAGCACTATTAAGCACTCAGAAGCAAGAAAAGGCACTTAGAAGCACACAGAAACATTTAGATGCACTTGGAATGACATAAAATTACTTGGAACCACTATGAACCACTTAGAAGCACTTGTGATCACTTGAAGAAGTATGTCAAGCACTATAAAGCATGGTCAAGCAATATAGTGCACTGTCGGGCACTCAGAAGTGGTCTGAAAATGCTTAGAAGCACTAAGATGCACTCATGACTTGGAATTTCTTGGAATCACCATGAAGCACTCAGAAGCATCTGAAATCAATTGTAAAGCTTCGTAAAGCACTATAGTGCATGGTTAAGCATTGTAATGCACTGTGAGGCACTTGCAAACATTTGGAAGCATGGTAAAGCACTCTAATGCCCTATCATACAAAATTTTAGTACTCTCAAAGCACTCTAAAAACCACTGACATTTAGAAATCAGTATCGTATAGAAGAGCATATCCGGATACACTATCAATCATATGCGAGAAACTATGTAGCTCTTATAACACACTCTCAACACAGTGATATACCTGAGGCAAATCGAGTAGATACACTGGATGCAGTACATGCGCACTCTTGCCTATCCTCTTTCGAACAACATCTTTCTTGTTTGGGGAGATGCGAGTTTCCACCGACCAAAACTGAAACACGATTTCCCTTTGATTTCATTGGTGATGGTGCTTGCCCTATGCAATTGATGGTGACAAGAATCCAAGGGAAGTGACCCTTCCTCCGCTTCATGTTGCAGCCAAAAATTGGCTGCAATGACATTCCTTCGATGAACTCCTAAAGCCTTGGCAACTTCTCTACCACTCATTTGATTGTCAACACCAGATGCGCCATTGAGGCATTCCACGACAATAGCCCGCTTTAAAAACAACTCGTTATTTGAATGGGGTGTCTTCACCTCAGATAATGTATGACAAATGTTAGAGAAAATGAGTCTCTCAACTGTCTCTGACGTGTGCTGCAACACTGAGAACGTTGGATGATGGAGGAGCTGTTGTAAAATATTTGTTTGAAGGCCCTCAAAAATCCCATTTGTTTGTTTGTTTGCGCCAGCACTGATGAGAAACTGCTCTGTAGATTTTCTTTGCCTCTCGCTCATCAATGTCACCATCCTCACCCGTACGTGCCATCCTCTTCTCAATGCTTCTTTGTTCCCTCTTCTTTGCAACCTAGTAGTTTCGAAGACCTGGCAGAAGACCTGGTAGTTTCGAAGACCTGGCAGAAGTTCTCTCGGGATGTGTTGTGTGATAGACAATGGGGGAAGATATACAGAGCCTGTATTGCCATTCTATATACTATGAGACTCCATGTGGAGCTAGTTATGAGGGAGCTAGGAGGCTGAGGTCATTGCTGCAAAGAAGACCATTAAAGCACAGCTGTAGTCTTCATGGAGAGAGAGAGAGAGGGAGAGAGGGAGATAGTACAGTTGAATATAGCTTGCGCTCAGGCGGGAAGAGAGGCCCTTTTGTGTAGGCGGGAAGCACAGGCTATGCTATGGCAGAGAGAGAGAGAGGCGGAGAGTGAGAGAGAGTGAGAGGGAGAGAGTGATTGTTGTAGGACGAGTGTAGACTCGTGGAGGAGAGAGAATATTCAAAAGCGTTTAATGGGCACGTCATTCCCTTAATGAATGCTCAGTTGCATTTTCAAGCCCGCCTCTATTTCAAATTTAAGCCTCTTTCTCCTCCCAAAGGGGTGGCTAAAAGGAGTGTCCAAGACACTCCTTTTTGGCACCACCTATACATGCTTTCACCCTTTCTCATTTATCCACATCAGATCTCATCCACTCATATCTACCCATATCCACATCTCATCACATCATATTCATTCTCATCACATATATCACATCTATCCCAATTTACATCACATCTCATTCACTCACATCCCGATTCACATGACATCACATCTCATTCATTCACATCCCAATTCACATCACATCACATCTATTCACGTCCATCACATTCATTTACATCATATCCATTTACATCCATCACATCACATTCATTCATATCCATCACATTCATTCATTCATATCAACCACATTCATTCTCATAACCATCCCATTACATGCATTCTATCCACATTATATCACATCACTTCTATCCACATCATATCTCATTCATACACATCTCATCTCATTCATCCACATTCATCCAATCGTTCACATGTACGACTACTCACATCTATCCATACATTCATATCTATCACTTCACATCCACATATATTCATGTCACATCACATCTCTTTACATCACATCACATTCTTTCACATACACATCCATTCTTTCACATACATCCACATCCATTCTTTCTCATACTCATTGACATCCATTCTTTACATACTCATCCACATCCATTCTTCACATACACATTCACATCCACACATTCACATCCATTCTTCACATACACATTTACATCCATTTTCAGATACACATTCACATCCATTCACATCCCATATCATTCATTTACATCCCGATTCCCACATCACATCTCATTCACTCTTATCTCGTTTCACATCACATTACATCTCATCCATTCATTCATTCACATCTATCTGATTCACATCACTGTCATTACATCTCATCCATTCATTCACATGTATCTGATTCTTATTACATTAGATCTCATCCATTCATTCACATCTATCTGATTCTTATTACATTACATCTCATCCATTCATTCACATTTATCTGATTCTTATTACATTACATCTCATCCATTCAGTCACATCTATCTGATTCACATCACATTACATCTCATCCATTCATTCACATCTATTTGATTCACATCACATTACATCTCATCCATTCATTTACATCTATCTGATTCACATCACATCTCATCACATCTATTTTTTTATGCAAGTTTTCAGTTTGTTTTTCTTTTGAATACAAGGAGTATTTCTTGAATCAATATCCCCAAAACTTCTTGATCGGAATTCTCAATTTCATACCAGAATTCCTCGAATTCTATAACCTTGATCTACATATCAATTCGAAGGGTCTCAAACTTAGTTTCAGATTTGGCAGGAGTTTTGAGTGTATCTTTCTAAACTGGTCACACCTTCTTTCCTGGAAACTGATGAAAGAGTTTGGTCTTGGTCATAGTCTGATTCAAGGTTCGAGTCGGATAAGATTTTTCTTGAACTATCTTTCTCGAAAAGGTTTGATAATTCAGTTACTATTTTACTGAATTTCTTTCTTTGAATCATCACTAAACTGATCTCTAAATTAGTTATTAATTCCAATGAGGAATAAATTAATCATTTATCTGAATATTTTGATCTCAATAGATTTTCTGAATTTTCTTTTTACAATCCGATAGCTCATAGAATTTAAACATAGAATTTGAGAATTCTAAAAAATTCTTTTTGCATCTATTTATGCATAAAAATCAACTTCAATGGGAATAACATTTTTATAAAAAGAATCCTTTTATGCATCTATTTATGCATAAGATCAAATTTAATAGGAATAACACTTTTAAAATAAAAAGAATTTCATTATGCATCTATTTATGCATGAAAATCAATTTTTATAAAAATAATGCTTTTGTAATAAGAAAATTTCTTTATGCATCTTTCTATGCATAAAAATCAAATTTAATAAGAATAACACTTTTGTATTAAAAAAATTTCATTTATGCATCTTTCTATGCATAAAAATCAAATTCTATGCATCTTTCTATGCATCATTGATGAGATTTATGAGTGAGGAATCAAGGAGGCTTGCAACTTCAATGTTTTGTTCATTGGTTCCTTTTGCAAGACTATTTCTTGTTGTCGGGGTGAGGTTAGGTTGTCCCAATGAAACCCAAGTGTCTATTGTCATGATGTTATGACTTGCTCGAGGGCTAATCAATGCACGCTTGCACACACTAAACATCATTGCTTGTAGGAAAATCCAACCATACCATGATAGAGTCTTCCAAAGGAGCCATGGGTGTTTCGGTTATTGTTTCAGCTTCAGATCCTGTGTCTGTTTCATATTCCTATTCACTTTCATCCTTTATTTGGGTCTCAGCTTTTCCAATGAGTATAATGGCACACTTGGCCCTCTGACAATTCTTAATGAGGGTTGTTTGGAAACTTGCGAATCTTGATAGTCTTGTTTTATGTAGTTCGTTATGTCCTTGTATAACTCAGGTTGAGCCATTAAAGGTGCAAGTGTTGATATGATTCTGGCTTTATCATGAGAGAAGAGCATTCCTCCGAATGAGGTTTTGAGAGACTGTTTTAATCTTGTAAGGGTTTTATCGAATTCCTTATGTGCTTTCTCAAGCCTATAGTTTATACAATCTATCTTAAATGACTCTTCTCTGTAGAGAGTATGTCTTCCTCTTGAAAGGGAAAGCGATACTCCTCTAGGCTTTGTATCTTGGTTGCTGGTGTGTAGGTTTGGCATTATGAGGCTGAATCACAATTGGTGACCTTGTAAGACATTCAACCATGCTAATCATGCACTCAAGCTCATTTTTTGCATTTTGCATATGTCATGTGATCATTATTATTCATTTGGGGTGGTTGGATGGGTTCTAGTTTCTTGATGGGTCTATATAGTGCACTGAGCGAAGAGTAAGAACTTTTCTCACCTCACTTAGTGATGTAGTAGAACTTGTTTCATTCTGTGACTTCCTTTGGTTTGTTAGTTTTTCACTATGTTTATCCATGCGACGAGATCGAATTTTCTTTTGGGTTTTTGTATCCTGTGTTGCACATATGGGTGTTGAAGTTTGTGTGGTAGTCTTTGATGTGGATGCTTTTGCATCATGTATAGCTTTTGGCTTTGTCTTGTTTATGTCCTGTTTTGGGTTTACTTCTACCAACTCCTTTTCCCTGTCTTTTACTTCTACCAACTCCTTTTCCCTGTCTTTTACTTCTACCAACTCCTTGGTTTCGACAGTTTGTTGTCCTTTGTTTTTCTTGGGTTGTTTAGAAGGTTTTGTTTTCTCTTTTGGGTTCTGTTTTAAAGCATGTTCTTCTACCCATGTTGAGGTGTTATCTTTTACACTCTTCTTGGCTATTTGTCGTGCCTTGGCTTGTAAGCATCTAAGCACATTTAATGGCACCGTGGACAATTGCCTGTTTTGTACACTTAAGATATTAAGAGTTGTATTTTGTGAGACAAGTTGCATTGAAGCAACTCATCTTGGGCAATCCTAGAACATGTGATCAATGCCACACTGTTCACACATTAGTCTCACAAAAGGTGTCAGTGACTATGGGCATGGAAGTATTCCAAACTGTGCAGTCTGCCACCTTGTGAGGTCCATGATGATAGAAACATTGAAGCGTCCAATTAACTGCTTCCTGAGTAGTTTCTACCCTTTGGACTATTTTTGTTTGGTGCACAAGAGGTTTGAGTCCATCATGGATTAAGCAGGACACTTTTTATTATCATGGTGATCAAAGGTTTTACAATAGATGCAATATAGAAAAACAGCTGGCTTTTGTTTGCACATTGTTTCCCTGTCAATGCATGCTCCACTTGAGAACTAACGTTTGCTTGTTCTCTTATTGACAACGTCATCTGAGTACGTAAAGCTCTTCTATTTTTGCTACTCAGTAGGCTGAGTTGCATGCTGAGTACGGCTTGAGCATGGAGGGAAAGCTTCCCAAAGACCTTACTATTAAGGATTTGCCACCTGAGGAGTGGCTGACTGTCTTCAAAGTTCCCGAAAAGAAGAAGACAAAGGTCTTTCTGCATATGGTGCAGGATCACCTATACGACGCTTGCCATCTTTTGTACCAAAAAGTGTACCAGGCTGCCCCCTCTAATGGGGAACTAATGACAAAGTTTGCTAGGGGGTTTGCCTTTGAGAATTGTGCAGCTGCTAAAGCTCAACCCGAAAGAACCTATCCACAGCAGGGTGATTATTTGAATAACATTCATGGAGCATAAGCACTTGGAAGCATTTGGAAGAACTCTCAGGCACACTTGGCAGCTTTTTGAAGCACTATTAAGCACTCAGAAGCAAGAAAAGGCACTTAGAAGCACACATAAACATTTAGATGCACTTGGAATGACATAAAATTACTTGGAACCACTATGAACCACTTAGAAGCACTTGTGATCACTTGAAGAAGTATGTCAAGCACTATAAAGCATGGTCAAGCAATATAGTGCACTGTCGGGCACTCAGAAGTGGTCTGAAAAGGCTTAGAAGCACTAAGATGCACTCATGACTTGGAATTTCTTGGAATCACCATGAAGCACTCAGAAGCATCTGAAATCAATTATAAAGCTTCGTAAAGCACTATAGTGCATGGTTAAGCATTGTAATGCACTGTGAGGCACTTGCAAACATTTGGAAGCATGGTAAAGCACTCTAATGCCCTATCATACAAAATTTTAGTACTCTCAAAGCACTCTAAAAACCACTGACATTTAGAAATCAGTATCGTATAGAAGAGCATATCCGGATACACTATCAATCATATGCGAGAAACTATGTAGCTCTTATAACACACTCTCAACACAGTGATATACCTGAGGCAAATCGAGTAGATACACTGGATGCAGTACATGCGCACTCTTGCCTATCCTCTTTCGAACAACATCTTTCTTGTTTGGGGAGATGCGAGTTTCCACCGACCAAAACTGAAACACGATTTTCCTTTGATTTCATTGGTGATGGTGCTTGCCCTATGCAATTGATGGTGACAAGAATCCAAGGGAAGTGACCCTTCCTCCGCTTCATGTTGCAGCCAAAAATTGGCTGCAATGACATTCCTTCGATGAACTCCTAAAGCCTTGGCAACTTCTCTACCCCTCATTTGATTGTCAACACCAGATGCGCCATTGAGGCATTCCACAACAATAGCCCGCTTTAAAAACAACTCGTTATTTGAATGGGGTGTCTTCACCTCAGATAATGTATGACAAATGTTAGAGAAAATGAGTCTCTCAACTGTCTCTGACGTGTGCTGCAACACTGAGAACGTTGGATGATGGAGGAGCTGTTGTAAAATATTTGTTTGAAGGCCCTCAAAAATCCCATTTGTTTGTTTGTTTGCGCCAGCACTGATGAGAAACTGCTCTCTAGATTTTCTTTGCCTCTCGCTCATCAATGTCACCATCCTCACGCGTACGTGCCATCCTCTTCTCAATGCTTCTTTGTTCCCTCTTCTTTGCAACCTAGTAGTTTCGAAGACCTGGCAGAAGACCTGGTAGTTTCGAAGACCTGGCAGAAGTTCTCTCGGGATGTGTTGTGTGATAGACAATGGGGGAAGATATACAGAGCCTGTATTGCCATTCTATATACTATGAGACTCCATGTGGAGCTAGTTATGAGGGAGCTAGGAGGCTGAGGTCATTGCTGCAAAGAAGACCATTAAAGCACAACTGTAGTCTTCATGGAGAGAGAGAGAGAGGGAGAGAGGGAGATAGTACAGTTGAATACAGCTTGCGCTCAGGCGGGAAGAGAGGCCCTTTTGTGTAGGCGGGAAGCACAGGCTATGCTATGGCAGAGAGAGAGAGAGGCGGAGAGTGAGAGAGAGTGAGAGGGAGAGAGTGATTGTTGTAGGACGAGTGTAGACTCGTGGAGGAGAGAGAATATTCAAAAGCGTTTAATGGGCACGTCATTCCCTTAATGAATGCTTAGTTGCATTTTCAAGCCTGCCTCTATTTCAAATTTAAGCCTCTTTCTCCTCCCAAAGGGGTGGCTAAAAGGAGTGTCCAAGACACTCCTTTTTGGCACCACCTATACATGCTTTCACCCTTTCTCATTTATCCACATCAGATCTCATCCACTCATATCTACCCATATCCACATCTCATCACATCATATTCATTCTCATCACATATATCACATCTATCCCAATTTACATCACATCTCATTCACTCACATCCCGATTCACATGACATCACATCTCATTCATTCACATCCCAATTCACATCACATCACATCTATTCACGTCCATCACATTCATTTACATCATATCCATTTACATCCATCACATCACATTCATTCATATCCATCACATTCATTCATTCATATCAACCACATTCATTCTCATAACCATCCCATTACATGCATTCTATCCACAATATATCACATCACTTCTATCCACATCATATCTCATTCATACACATCTCATCTCATTCATCCACATTCATCCAATCGTTCACATGTACGACTACTCACATCTATCCATACATTCATATCTATCACTTCACATCCACATATATTCATGTCACATCACATCTCTTTACATCACATCACATTCTTTCACATACACATCCATTCTTTCACATACATCCACATCCATTCTTTCTCATACTCATTGACATCCATTCTTTACATACTCATCCACATCCATTCTTCACATACACATTCACATCCACACATTCACATCCAATCTTCACATACACATTTACATCCATTTTCAGATACACATTCACATCCATTCACATCCCATATCATTCATTTACATCCCGATTCCCACATCACATCTCATTCACTCTTATCTCGTTTCACATCACATTACATCTCATCCATTCATTCATTCACATCTATCTGATTCACATCACTGTCATTACATCTCATCCATTCATTCACATGTATCTGATTCTTATTACATTAGATCTCATCCATTCATTCACATCTATCTGATTCTTATTACATTACATCTCATCCATTCATTCACATTTATCTGATTCTTATTACATTACATCTCATCCATTCAGTCACATCTATCTGATTCACATCACATTACATCTCATCCATTCATTCACATCTATTTGATTCACATCACATTACATCATCTCATCCATTCATTTACATCTATCTGATTCACATCACATCTCATCACATCTATTTTTCTATGCAAGTTTTCAGTTTGTTTTTCTTTTGAATACAAGGAGTATTTCTTGAATCAATATCCCCAAAACTTCTTGATCGGAATTCTCAATTTCATACCAGAATTCCTCGAATTCTATAACCTAGATCCACATATCAATTCGAAGGGTCTCAAACTTAGTTTCAGATTTGGCAGGAGTTTTGAGTGTATCTTTCTAAACTGGTCACACCTTCTTTCCTGGAAACTGATGAAAGAGTTTGGTCTTGGTCATAGTCTGATTCAGGGTTCGAGTCGGATAAGATTTTTCTTGAACTATCTTTCTCGAAAAGGTTTGATAATTCAGTTACTATTTTAGTGAATTTCTTTCTTTGAATCATCACTAAACTGATCTAGAAATTAGTTATTAATTCCAATGAGGAATAAATTAATCATTTATCTGAATATTTTGATCTCAATAGATTTTCTGAATTTTCTTTTTACAATCCGATAGCTCATAGAATTTAAACATAGAATTTGAGAATTCTAAAAAATTCTTTTTGCATCTATTTATGCATAGAAATCAACTTCAATGGGAATAACATTTTTATAAAAAAAATCCTTTTATGCATCTATTTATGCATAAGATCAAATTTAATAGGAATAACACTTTTAAAATAAAAAGAATTTCATTATGCATCTATTTATGCATGAAAATCAATTTTTATAAAAATAATGCTTTTGTAATAAGAAAATTTCTTTATGCATCTTTCTATGCATAAAAATCAAATTTAATAAGAATAACACTTTTGTATTAAAAAAATTTCATTTATGCATCTTTCTATGCATAAAAATCAAATTCTATGCATCTTTCTATGCATCATTGATGAGGTTTATGAGTGAGGAATCAAGGAGGCTTGCAACTTCAATGTTTTGTTCATTGGTTCCTTTTGCAAGACTATTTCCTGTTGTCGGGGTGAGGTTAGGTTGTCCCAATGACACCCAAGTGTCTATTGTCATGATGTTATGACTTGCTCGAGGGCTAATCAATGCACGCTTGCACACACTAAACATCATTGCTTGTAGGAAAATCCAACCATACCATGATAGAGTCTTCCAAAGGAGCCATGGGTGTTTCGGTTATTGTTTCAGCTTCAGATCCTGTGTCTGTTTCATATTCCTATTCACTTTCATCCTTTATTTGGGTCTCACCTTTTCCAATGAGTATAATGGCACACTTGGCCCTCTGACAATTCTTAATGAGGGTTGTTTGGAAACTTGCGAATCTTGATAGTCCTGTTTTATGTAGTTCGTTATGTCCTTGTATAACTCAGGTTGAGCCATTAAAGGTGCAAGTGTTGATATGATTCTGGCTTTATCATGAGAGAAGAGCGTTCCTCCGAATGAGGTTTTGAGAGACTGTTTTAATCTTGTAAGGGTTTTATCGAATTCCTTATGTGCTTTCTCAAGCCTATAGTTTATACAATCTATCTTAAATGACTCTTCTCTGTAGAGAGTATGTCTTCCTCTTGAAAGGGAAAGCGATACTCCTCTAGGCTTTGTATCTTGGTTGCTGGTGTGTAGGTTTGGCATTATGAGGCTGAATCACAATTGGTGACCTTGTAAGACATTCAACCATGCTAATCATGCACTCAAGCTCATTTTTTGCATTTTGCATATGTCATGTGATCATTATTATTCATTTGGGGTGGTTGGATGGGTTCTAGTTTCTTGATGGGTCTATATAGTGCACTGAGCGAAGAGTAAGAACTTTTCTCACCTCACTTAGTGATGTAGTAGAACTTGTTTCATTCTGTGACTTCCTTTGGTTTGTTAGTTTTTCACTATGTTTACCCATGCGACGAGATCGAATTTTCTTTTGGGTTTTTGTATCCTGTGTTGCACATATGGGTGTTGAAGTTTGTGTGGTAGTCTTTGATGTGGATGCTTTTGCATCATGTATAGCTTTTGGCTTTGTCTTGTTTATGTCCTGTTTTGGGTTTACTTCTACCAACTCCTTTTCCCTGTCTTTTACTTCTACCAACTCCTTTTCCCTGTCTTTTACTTTGACCTTGGTTTCGACAGTTTGTTGTCCTTTGTTTTTCTTGGGTTGTTTAGAAGGTTTTGTTTTCTCTTTTGGGTTCTGTTTTAAAGCATGTTCTTCTACCCATGTTGAGGTGTTATCTTTTACACTCTTCTTGGCTATTTGTCGTGCCTTGGCTTGTAAGCATCTAAGCACATTGAATGGCACCGTGGACAATTGCCTGTTTTGTACACTTAAGATGTTAAGAGTTGTATTTTGTGAGACAAGTTGCATTGAAGCAACTCATCTTGGGCAATCCTAGAACATGTGATCAATGCCACACTGTTCACACATTAGTCTCACAAAAGGTGTCAGTGACTATGGGCATGGAAGTATTCCAAACTGTGCAGTCTGCCACCTTGTGAGGTCCATGATAATAGAAACATTGAAGCATCCAATTAACTGCTTCCTGAGTAGTTTCTACCCTTTGGACTATTTTTGTTTGGTGCACAAGAGGTTTGAGTCCATCATGGATTAAGCAGGACACTTTTTATTATCATGGTGGTCAAAGGTTTTACAATAGATGCAATATAGAAAAACAGCTGGCTTTTGTTTGCACATTGTTTCCCTGTCAATGCATGCTCCACTTGAGAACTAACGTTTGCTTGTTCTCTTATTGACAACGTCATCTGAGTACGTAAAGCTCTTCTATTTTTGCTACTCAGTAGCTGAGTTGCATGCTGAGTACGGCTTGAGCATGGAGGGAAAGCTTCCCAAAGACCTTACTATTAAGGATTTGCCACCTGAGGAGTGGCTGACTGTCTTCAAAGTTCCCGAAAAAAAGAAGACAAAGGTCTTTCTGCATATGGTGCAGGATCACCTATACGACGCTTGCCATCTTTTGTACCAAAAAGTGTACCAGGCTGCCCCCTCTAATGGGGAACTAATGACAAAGTTTGCTAGGGGGTTTGCCTTTGAGAATTGTGCAACTGCTAAAGCTCAACCCGAAAGAACCTATCCATAGCAGGGTGATTATTTGAATAACATTCATGGAGCATAAGCACTTGGAAGCATTTGGAAGAACTCTCAGGCACACTTGGCAGCTTTTTGAAGCACTATTAAGCACTCAGAAGCAAGAAAAGGCACTTAGAAGCACACAGAAACATTTAGATGCACTTGGAATGACATAAAATTACTTGGAACCACTATGAACCACTTAGAAGCACTTGTGATCACTTGAAGAAGTATGTCAAGCACTATAAAGCATGGTCAAGCAATATAGTGCACTGTCGGGCACTCAGAAGTGGTCTGAAAATGCTTAGAAGCACTAAGATGCACTCATGACTTGGAATTTCTTGGAATCACCATGAAGCACTCAGAAGCATCTGAAATCAATTGTAAAGCTTCGTAAAGCACTATAGTGCATGGTTAAGCATTGTAATGCACTGTGAGGCACTTGCAAACATTTGGAAGCATGGTAAAGCACTCTAATGCCCTATCATACAAAATTTTAGTACTCTCAAAGCACTCTAAAAACCACTGACATTTAGAAATCAGTATCGTATAGAAGAGCATATCCGGATACACTATCAATCATATGCGAGAAACTATGTAGCTCTTATAACACACTCTCAACACAGTGATATACCTGAGGCAAATCGAGTAGATACACTGGATGCAGTACATGCGCACTCTTGCCTATCCTCTTTCGAACAACATCTTTCTTGTTTGGGGAGATGCGAGTTTCCACCGACCAAAACTGAAACACGATTTCCCTTTGATTTCATTGGTGATGGTGCTTGCCCTATGCAATTGATGGTGACAAGAATCCAAGGGAAGTGACCCTTCCTCCGCTTCATGTTGCAGCCAAAAATTGGCTGCAATGACATTCCTTCCATGAACTCCTAAAGCCTTGGCAACTTCTCTACCACTCATTTGATTGTCAACACCAGATGCGCCATTGTTGAGGCATTCCACGACAATAGCCCGCTTTAAAAACAACTCGTTATTTGAATGGGGTGTCTTCACCTCAGATAATGTATGACAAATGTTAGAGAAAATGAGTCTCTCAACTGTCTCTGACGTGTGCTGCAACACTGAGAACGTTGGATGATGGAGGAGCTGTTGTAAAATATTTGTTTGAAGGCCCTCAAAAATCCCATTTGTTTGTTTGTTTGTGCCAGCACTGATGAGAAACTGCTCTGTAGATTTTCTTTGCCTCTCGCTCATCAATGTCACCATCCTCACCCGTACGTGCCATCCTCTTCTCAATGCTTCTTTGTTCCCTCTTCTTTGCAACCTAGTAGTTTCGAAGACCTGGTAGTTTCGAAGACCTGGAAGAAGTTCTCTCGGGATGTGTTGTGTGATAGACAATGGGGGAAGATATACAGAGCCTGTATTGCCATTCTATATACTATGAGACTCCATGTGGAGCTAGTTATGAGGGAGCTAGGAGGCTGAGGTCATTGCTGCAAAGAAGACCATTAAAGCACAACTGTATTCTTCATGGAGATAGAGAGAGAGGGAGAGAGGGAGATAGTACAGTTGAATACAGCTTGCGCTCAGGCGGGAAGAGAGGCCCTTTTGTGTAGGCGGGAAGCACAGGCTATGCTATGGTAGAGAGAGAGAGAGGCGGAGAGTGAGAGAGAGTGAGAGGGAGAGAGTGATTGTTGTAGGACGAAGTATAGACTCGTGGAGGAGAGAGAATATTCAAAAGCGTTTAATGGGCACGTCATTCCCTTAATGAATGCTCAGTTGCATTTTCAAGCCTGCCTCTATTTCAAATTTAAGCCTCTTTCTCCTCCCAAAGGGGTGGCTAAAAGGAGTGTCCAAGACACTCCTTTTTGGCACCATCTATACATGCTTTCACCCTTTCTCATTTATCCACATCAGATCTCATCCACTCATATCTACCCATATCCACATCTCATCACATCATATTCATTCTCATCACATATATCACATCTATCCCAATTTACATCACATATATCACATCTCATCACATATATCACATCTATCCCAATTTACATCACATCTCATTCACTCACATCCCGATTCACATGACATCACATCTCATTCATTCACATCCCAATTCACATCACATCACATCTATTCATGTCCATCACATTCATTTACATCATATCCATTTTTATCCATCACATCACATTCATTCATATCCATCACATTCATTCATTCATATCAACCACATTCATTCTCATTCTATCCACATTATATCACATCACTTCTATCCACATCATATCTCATTCATACACATCTCATCTCATTCATCCACATTCATCCAATCGTTCACATGTACGACTACTCACATCTATCCATACATTCATATCTATCACTTCACATCCACATATATTCATGTCACATCACATCTCTTTACATCACATCACATTCTTTCACATACACATCCATTCTTTCACATACATCCACATCCATTCTTTCTCATACTCATTGACATCCATTCTTCACATACTCATCCACATCCATTCTTCACATACACATTCATATCCACACATTCACATCCATTCTTCACATACACATTTACATCCATTTTCAAATACACATTCACATCCATTCACATCCCATATCATTCATTTACATCCCGATTCCCACATCACATCTCATTCACTCTTATCTCGTTTCACATCACATTACATCTCATCCATTCATTCATTCACATCTATCTGATTCACATCACATTACATCTCATCCATTCATTCACATGTATCTGATTCTTATTACATTAGATCTCATCCATTCATTCACATCTATCTGATTCTTATTACATTACATCTCATCCATTCATTCACATTTATCTGATTCTTATTACATTACATCTCATCCATTCAGTCACATCTATCTGATTCACATCACATTACATCTCATCCATTCATTCACATCTATCTGATTCACATCACATTACATCTCATCCATTCATTTACATCTATCTGATTCACATCACATCTCATCACATCTATTTTTCTATGCAAGTTTTCAGTTTGCTTTTCTTTTGAATACAAGGAGTATTTCTTGAATCAGTATCCCCAAAACTTCTTGATCGGAATTCTCAATTTCATACCAGAATTCCTCGAATTCTATAACCTTGATCCACATATCAATTCGAAGGGTCTCAAACTTAGTTTCAGATTTGGCAGGAGTTTTGAGTGTATCTTTCTAAATTGGTCACACCTTCTTTCCTGGAAACTGATGAAAGAGTTTGGTCTTGGTCATAGTCTGATTCAAGGTTCGAGTCGGATAAGATTTTTCTTGAACTATCTTTCTCGAAAAGGTTTGATAATTCAGTTACTATTTTACTGAATTTCTTTCTTTGAATCATCACTAAACTGATCTCTAAATTAGTTATTGATTCCAATGAGGAATAAATTAATCATTTATCTGAATATTTTGATCTCAATAGATTTTTTGAATTTTCTTTTTACAATCCGATAGCTCATAGAATTTAAACATAGAATTTGAGAATTCTAAAAAATTCTTTTTGCATCTATTTATGCATAAAAATCAACTTCAATGGGAATAACATTTTTATAAAAAAAATCCTTTTATGCATCTATTTATGCATAAGATCAAATTTAATAGGAATAACACTTTTAAAATAAAAAGAATTTCATTATGCATCTATTTATGCATGAAAATCAATTTTTATAAAAATAATGCTTTTGTAATAAGAAAATTTCTTTATGCATCTTTCTATGCATAAAAATCAAATTTAATAAGAATAACACTTTTGTATTAAAAAAATTTCATTTATGCATCTTTCTATGCATAAAAATCAAGTTCTATGCATCTTTCTATGCATCATTGATGAGGTTGAGTGAGGAATCAAGGAGGCTTGCAACTTCAATGTTTTGTTCATTGGTTCCTTTTGCAAGACTATTTCTTGTTGTCGGGGTGAGGTTAGGTTGTCCCAATGACACCCAAGTGTCTATTGTCATGATGTTATGACTTGCTCGAGGGCTAATCAATGCACGCTTGCACACACTAAACATCATTGCTTGTAGGAAAATCCAACCATACCATGATAGAGTCTTCCAAAGGAGCCATGGGTGTTTCGGTTATTGTTTCAGCTTCAGATCCTGTGTCTGTTTCATATTCCTATTCACTTTCATCCTTTATTTGGGTCTCAGCTTTTCCAATGAGTATAATGGCACACTTGGCCCTCTGACAATTCTTAATGAGGGTTGTTTGGAAACTTGCGAATCTTGATAGTCCTGTTTTATGTAGTTCGTTATGTCCTTGTATAACTCAGGTTGAGCCATTAAAGGTGCAAGTGTTGATATGATTCTGGCTTTATCATGAGAGAAGAGCGTTCCTCCGAATGAGGTTTTGAGAGACTGTTTTAATCTTGTAAGGGTTTTATCGAATTCCTTATGTGCTTTCTCAAGCCTATAGTTTATACAATCTATCTTAAATGACTCTTCTCTGTAGAGAGTATGTCTTCCTCTTGAAAGGGAAAGCGATACTCCTCTAGGCTTTGTATCTTGGTTGCTGGTGTGTAGGTTTGGCATTATGAGGCTGAATCACAATTGGTGACCTTGTAAGACATTCAACCATGCTAATCATGCACTCAAGCTCATTTTTTGCATTTTGCATATGTCATGTGATCATTATTATTCATTTGGGGTGGTTGGATGGGTTCTAGTTTCTTGATGGGTCTATATAGTGCACTGAGCGAAGAGTAAGAACTTTTCTCACCTCACTTAGTGATGTAGTAGAACTTGTTTCATTCTGTGACTTCCTTTGGTTTGTTAGTTTTTCACTATGTTTACCCATGCGACGAGATCGAATTTTCTTTTGGGTTTTTGTATCCTGTGTTGCACATATGGGTGTTGAAGTTTGTGTGGTAGTCTTTGATGTGGATGCTTTTGCATCATGTATAGCTTTTGGCTTTGTCATGTATAGTGCACTGAGCGAAGAGAAAGAACTTTTCTCACCTCACTTAGTGATGTAGTAGAACTTGTTTCATTCTGTGACTTCCTTTGCTTTGTTAGTTTTTCACTATGTTTACCCATGCGACGAGATCGAATTTTCTTTTGGGTTTTTGTATCCTGTGTTGCACATATGGGTGTTGAAGTTTGTGTGGTAGTCTTTGATGTGGATGCTTTTGCATCATGTATAGCTTTTGGCTTTGTCTTGTTTATGTCCTGTTTTGGGTTTACTTCTACCAACTCCTTTTCCCTATCTTTTACTTCTACCAACTCCTTTTCCCTGTCTTTTACTTTGACCTTGGTTTCGACAGTTTGTTGTCCTTTGTTTTTCTTGGGTTGTTTAGAAGGTTTTGTTTTCTCTTTTGGGTTCTGTTTTAAAGCACGTTCTTCTACCCATGTTGAGGTGTTATCTTTTACACTCTTCTTGGCTATTTGTCGTGCCTTGGCTTGTAAGCATCTAAGCACATTTAATGGCACCGTGGACAATTGCCTGTTTTGTACACTTAAGATGTTAAGAGTTGTATTTTGTGAGACAAGTTGCATTGAAGCAACTCATCTTGGGCAATCCTAGAACATGTGATCAATGCCACACTGTTCACACATTAGTCTCACAAAAGGTGTCAGTGACTATGGGCATGGAAGTATTCCAAACTGTGCAGTCTGCCACCTTGTGAGGTCCATGATAATAGAAACATTGAAGCGTCCAATTAACTGCTTCCTGAGTAGTTTCTACCCTTTGGACTATTTTTGTTTGGTGCACAAGAGGTTTGAGTCCATCATGGATTAAGCAGGACACTTTTTATTATCATGGTGGTCAAAGGTTTTACAATAGATGCAATATAGAAAAACAGCTGGCTTTTGTTTGCACATTGTTTCCCTGTCAATGCATGCTCCACTTGAGAACTAACGTTTGCTTGTTCTCTTATTGACAACGTCATCTGAGTACGTAAAGCTCTTCTATTTTTGCTACTCAGTAGCTGAGTTGCATGCTGAGTACGGCTTGAGCATGGAGGGAAAGCTTCCCAAAGACCTTACTATTAAGGATTTGCCACCTGAGGAGTGGCTGACTGTCTTCAAAGTTCCCGAAAAGAAGAAGACAAAGGTCTTTCTGCATATGGTGCAGGATCACCTATACGACGCTTGCCATCTTTTGTACCAAAAAGTGTACCAGGCTGCCCCCTCTAATGGGGAACTAATGACAAAGTTTGCTAGGGGGTTTGCCTTTGAGAATTGTGCAGCTGCTAAAGCTCAACCCGAAAGAACCTATCCACAGCAGGGTGATTATTTGAATAACATTCATGGAGCATAAGAACTTGGAAGCATTTGGAAGAACTCTCAGGCACACTTGGCAGCTTTTTGAAGCACTATTAACCACTCAGAAGCAAGAAAAGGCACTTAGAAGCACACAGAAACATTTAGATGCACTTGGAATGACATAAAATTACTTGGAACCACTATGAACCACTTAGAAGCACTTGTGATCACTTGAAGAAGTATGTCAAGCACTATAGAGCATGGTTAAGCAATATAGTGCACTGTCGGGCACTCAGAAGTGGTCTGAAAATGCTTAGAAGCACTAAGATGCACTCATGACTTGGAATTTCTTGGAATCACCATGAAGCACTCAGAAGCATCTGAAATCAATTGTAAAGCTTCGTAAAGCACTATAGTGCATGGTTAAGCATTGTAATGCACTGTGAGGCACTTGCAAACATTTGGAAGCATGGTAAAGCACTCTAATGCCCTATCATACAAAATTTTAGTACTCTCAAAGCACTCTAAAAACCACTGACATTTAGAAATCAGTATCGTATAGAAGAGCATATCCGGATACACTATCAATCATATGCGAGAAACTATGTAGCTCTTATAACACACTCTCAACACAGTGATATACCTGAGGCAGATCGAGTAGATACACTGGATGCAGTACATGCGCACTCTTGCCTATCCTCTTTCGAACAACATCTTTCTTGTTTGGGGAGATGCGAGTTTCCACCGACCAAAATTGAAACACGATTTCCCTTTGATTTCATTGGTGATGGTGCTTGCCCTATGCAATTGATGGTGACAAGAATCCAAGGGAAGTGACCCTTCCTCCGCTTCATGTTGCAGCCAAAAATTGGCTGCAATGACATTCCTTCGATGAACTCCTAAAGCCTTGGCAACTTCTCTACCACTCATTTGATTGTCAACACCAGATGCGCCATTGTTGAGGCATTCCACGACAATAGCCCGCTTTAAAAACAACTCGTTATTTGAATGGGATGTCTTCACCTCAGATAATGTATGACAAATGTTAGAGAAAATGAGTCTCTCAACTGTCTCTGATGTGTGCTGCAACACTGAGAACGTTGGATGATGGAGGAGCTGTTGTAAAATATTTGTTTGAAGGCCCTCGAAAATCCCATTTGTTTGTTTGTTTGCGCCATCACTGATCTGTAGAATTTCTTTGCCTCTCGCTCATCAATGTCACCATCCTCACGCGTACGTGCCATCCTCTTCTCAATGCTTCTTTGTTCCCTCTTCTTTGCAACCTAGTAGTTTCGAAGACCTGGCAGAAGACCTGGTAGTTTCGAAGACCTGGCAGAAGTTCTCTCGGGATGTGTTGTGTGATAGACAATGGGGGAAGATATACAGAGCCTGTATTGCCATTCTATATACTATGAGACTCCATGTGGAGCTAGTTATGAGGGAGCTAGGAGGCTGAGGTCATTGCTGCAAAGAAGACCATTAAAGCACAACTGTAGTCTTCATGGAGAGAGAGAGAGAGGGAGAGAGGGAGATAGTACAGTTGAATACAGCTTGCGCTCAGGCGAGAAGAGAGGCCCTTTTGTGTAGGCGGGAAGCACAGGCTATGCTATGGCAGAGAGAGAGAGAGGCGGAGAGTGAGAGAGAGTGAGAGGGAGAGAGTGATTGTTGGAGGACGAGTGTAGACTCGTGGAGGAGAGAGAATATTCAAAAGCGTTTAATGGGCACGTCGTTCCCTTAATGAATGCTCAGTTGCATTTTCAAGCCCGCCTCTATTTCAAATTTAAGTCTCTTTCTCCTCCCAAAGGGGTGGCTAAAAGGAGTGTCCAAGACACTCCTTTTTGGCACCACCTATACATGCTTTCACCCTTTCTCATTTATCCACATCAGATCTCATCCACTCATATCTGCCCATATCCACATCTCATCACCTCATATTCATTCTCATCACATATATCACATCTATCCCAATTTACATCACATCTCATTCACTCACATCCCGATTCACATGACATCACATCTCATTCATTCACATCCCAATTCACATCACATCACATCTATTCACGTCCATCACATTCATTTACATCATATCCATTTACATCCATCACATCACATTCATTCATATCCATCACATTCATTCATTCATATCAACCACATTCATTCTCATAACCATCCCATTACATGCATTCTATCCACATTATATCACATCACTTCTATCCACATCATATCTCATTCATACACATCTCATCTCATTCATCCGCATTCATCCAATCGTTCACATGTACGACTACTCACATCTATCCATACATTCATATCTATCACTTCACATCCACATATATTCATGTCACATCACAACTCTTTACATCACATCACATTCTTTCACATACACATCCATTCTTTCACATACATCCACATCCATTCTTTCTCATACTCATTGACATTTATTCTTTACATACTCATCCACATCCATTCTTCACATACACATTCACATCCACACATTCACATCCAATCTTCACATACACATTTACATCCATTTTCAAATACACATTCACATCCATTCACATCCCATATCATTCATTTACATCCCGATTCCCACATCACATCTCATTCACTCTTATCTCGTTTCACATCACATTACATCTCATCCATTCATTCATTCACATCTATCTGATTCACATCACTGTCATTACATCTCATCCATTCATTCACATGTATCTGATTCTTATTACATTAGATCTCATCCATTCATTCACATCTATCGGATTCTTATTACATTACATCTCATCCATTCATTCACATTTATCTGATTCTTATTACATTACATCTCATCCATTCAGTCACATCTATCTGATTCACATCACATTACATCTCATCCATTCATTCACATCTATTTGATTCACATCACATTACATCTCATCCATTCATTTACATCTATCTGATTCACATCACATCTCATCACATCTATTTTTCTATGCAAGTTTTCAGTTTGTTTTTCTTTTGAATACAAGGAGTATTTCTTGAATCAATATCCCCAAAATTTCTTGATCGGAGTTCTCAATTTCATACCAGAATTCCTCGAATTCTATAACCTTGATCCACATATCAATTCGAAGGGTCTCAAACTTAGTTTCAGATTTGGCAGGAGTTTTGAGTGTATCTTTCTAAACTGGTCACACCTTCTTTCCTGGAAAATGATGAAAGAGTTTGGTCTTGGTCATAGTCTGATTCAAGGTTCGAGTCGGATAAGATTTTTCTTGAACTATCTTTCTCGAAAAGGTTTGATAATTCAGTTACTATTTTACTGAATTTCTTTCTTTGAATCATCACTAAACTGATCTCTAAATTAGTTATTAATTCCAATGAGGAATAAATTAATCATTTATCTGAATATTTTGATCTCAATAGATTTTCTGAATTTTCTTTTTACAATCCGATAGCTCATAGAATTTAAACATAGAATTTGAGAATTCTAAAAAATTCTTTTTGCATCTATTTATGCATAAAAATCAACTTCAATGGGAATGACATTTTTATAAAAAAAATCCTTTTATGCATCTATTTATGCATAAGATCAAATTTAATAGGAATAACACTTTTAAAATAAAAAGAATTTCATTATGCATCTATTTATGCATGAAAATCAATTTTTATAAAAATAATGCTTTTGTAATAAGAAAATTTCTTTATGCATCTTTCTATGCATAAAAATCAAATTTAATAAGAATAACACTTTTGTATTAAAAAAATTTCATTTATGCATCTTTCTATGCATAAAAATCAAATTCTATGCATCTTTCTATGCATCATTGATGAGGTTTATGAGTGAGGAATCAAGGAGGCTTGCAACTTCAATGTTTTGTTCATTGGTTCCTTTTGCAAGACTATTTCTTGTTGTCGGGGTGAGGTTAGGTTGTCCCAATGACACCCAAGTGTCTATTGTCATGATGTTATGACTTGCTCGAGGGCTAATCAATGCACGCTTGCACACACTAAACATCATTGCTTGTAGGAAAATCCAACCATACCATGATAGAGTCTTCCAAAGGAGCCATGGGTGTTTCGGTTATTGTTTCAGCTTCAGATCCTGTGTCTGTTTCATATTCCTATTCACTTTCATCCTTTATTTGGGTCTCTGCTTTTCCAATGAGTATAATGGCACACTTGGCCCTCTGACAATTCTTAATGAGGGTTGTTTGGAAACTTGCGAATCTTGATAGTCCTGTTTTATGTAGTTTGTTATGTCCTTGTATAACTCAGGTTGAGCCATTAAAGGTGCAAGTGTTGATATGATTCTGGCTTTATCATGAGAGAAGAGCGTTCCTCCGAATGAGGTTTTGAGAGACTGTTTTAATCTTGTAAGGGTTTTATCGAATTCCTTATGTGCTTTCTCAAGCCTATAGTTTATACAATCTATCTTAAATGACTCTTCTCTGTAGAGAGTATGTCTTCCTCTTGAAAGGGAAAGCGATACTCCTCTAGGCTTTGTATCTTGGTTGCTGGTGTGTAGGTTTGGCATTATGAGGCTGAATCACAATTTGTGACCTTGTAAGACATTCAACCATGCTAATCATGCACTCAAGCTCATTTTTTGCATTTTGCATATGTCATGTGATCATTATTATTCATTTGGGGTGGTTGGATGGGTTCTAGTTTCTTGATGGGTCTATATAGTGCACTGAGCGAAGAGAAAGAACTTTTCTCACCTCACTTAGTGATGTAGTAGAACTTGTTTCATTCTGTGACTTCCTTTGCTTTGTTAGTTTTTCACTATGTTTACCCATGCGACGAGATCGAATTTTCTTTTGGGTTTTTGTATCCTGTGTTGCACATATGGGTGTTGAAGTTTGTGTGGTAGTCTTTGATGTGGATGCTTTTGCATCATGTATAGCTTTTGGCTTTGTCTTGTTTATGTCCTGTTTTGGGTTTACTTCTACCAACTCCTTTTCCCTATCTTTTACTTCTACCAACTCCTTTTCCCTGTCTTTTACTTTGACCTTGGTTTCGACAGTTTGTTGTCCTTTGTTTTTCTTGGGTTGTTTAGAAGGTTTTGTTTTCTCTTTTGGGTTCTGTTTTAAAGCACGTTCTTCTACCCATGTTGAGGTGTTATCTTTTACACTCTTCTTGGCTATTTGTCGTGCCTTGGCTTGTAAGCATCTAAGCACATTTAATGGCACCGTGGACAATTGCCTGTTTTGTACACTTAAGATGTTAAGAGTTGTATTTTGTGAGACAAGTTGCATTGAAGCAACTCATCTTGGGCAATCCTAGAACATGTGATCAATGCCACACTGTTCACACATTAGTCTCACAAAAGGTGTCAGTGACTATGGGCATGGAAGTATTCCAAACTGTGCAGTCTGCCACCTTGTGAGGTCCATGATAATAGAAACATTGAAGCGTCCAATTAACTGCTTCCTGAGTAGTTTCTACCCTTTGGACTATTTTTGTTTGGTGCACAAGAGGTTTGAGTCCATCATGGATTAAGCAGGACACTTTTTATTATCATGGTGGTCAAAGGTTTTACAATAGATGCAATATAGAAAAACAGCTGGCTTTTGTTTGCACATTGTTTCCCTGTCAATGCATGCTCCACTTGAGAACTAATGTTTGCTTGTTCTCTTATTGACAACGTCATCTGAGTACGT
Organism: Cibotium barometz; assembly: GCF_041138505.1. NCBI lineage: Eukaryota > Viridiplantae > Streptophyta > Polypodiopsida > Cyatheales > Cibotiaceae > Cibotium > Cibotium barometz. The sequence continues at coordinate 25,147,144 of NC_141073.1, forward strand.
AAAGCTCTTCTATTTTTGCTACTCAGTAGCTGAGTTGCATGCTGAGTACGGCTTGAGCATGGAGGGAAAGCTTCCCAAAGACCTTACTATTAAGGATTTGCCACCTGAGGAGTGGCTGACTGTCTTCAAAGTTCCCGAAAAGAAGAAGACAAAGGTCTTTCTGCATATGGTGCAGGATCACCTATACGACGCTTGCCATCTTTTGTACCAAAAAGTGTACCAGGCTGCCCCCTCTAATGGGGAACTAATGACAAAGTTTGCTAGGGGGTTTGCCTTTGAGAATTGTGCAGCTGCTAAAGCTCAACCCGAAAGAACCTATCCACAGCAGGGTGATTATTTGAATAACATTCATGGAGCATAAGCACTTGGAAGCATTTGGAAGAACTCTCAGGCACACTTGGCAGCTTTTTGAAGCACTATTAACCACTCAGAAGCAAGAAAAGGCACTTAGAAGCACACAGAAACATTTAGATGCACTTGGAATGACATAAAATTACTTGGAACCACTATGAACCACTTAGAAGCACTTGTGATCACTTGAAGAAGTATGTCAAGCACTATAGAGCATGGTCAAGCAATATAGTGCACTGTCGGGCACTCAGAAGTGGTCTGAAAATGCTTAGAAGCACTAAGATGCACTCATGACTTGGAATTTCTTGGAATCACCATGAAGCACTCAGAAGCATCTGAAATCAATTGTAAAGCTTCGTAAAGCACTATAGTGCATGGTTAAGCATTGTAATGCACTGTGAGGCACTTGCAAACATTTGGAAGCATGGTAAAGCACTCTAATGCCCTATCATACAAAATTTTAGTACTCTCAAAGCACTCTAAAAACCACTGACATTTAGAAATCAGTATCGTATAGAAGAGCATATCCGGATACACTATCAATCATATGCGAGAAACTATGTAGCTCTTATAACACACTCTCAACACAGTGATATACCTGAGGCAGATCGAGTAGATACACTGGATGCAGTACATGCGCACTCTTGCCTATCCTCTTTCGAACAACATCTTTCTTGTTTGGGGAGATGCGAGTTTCCACCGACCAAAATTGAAACACGATTTCCCTTTGATTTCATTGGTGATGGTGCTTGCCCTATGCAATTGATGGTGACAAGAATCCAAGGGAAGTGACCCTTCCTCCGCTTCATGTTGCAGCCAAAAATTGGCTGCAATGACATTCCTTCGATGAACTCCTAAAGCCTTGGCAACTTCTCTACCACTCATTTGATTGTCAACACCAGATGCGCCATTGTTGAGGCATTCCACGACAATAGCCCGCTTTAAAAACAACTCGTTATTTGAATGGGGTGTCTTCACCTCAGATAATGTATGACAAATGTTAGAGAAAATGAGTCTCTCAACTGTCTCTGATGTGTGCTGCAACACTGAGAACGTTGGATGATGGAGGAGCTGTTGTAAAATATTTGTTTGAAGGCCCTCAAAAATCCCATTTGTTTGTTTGTTTGCGCCAGCACTGATCTGTAGAATTTCTTTGCCTCTCGCTCATCAATGTCACCATCCTCACGCGTACGTGCCATCCTCTTCTCAATGCTTCTTTGTTCCCTCTTCTTTGCAACCTAGTAGTTTCGAAGACCTGGCAGAAGACCTGGTAGTTTCGAAGACCTGGCAGAAGTTCTCTCGGGATGTGTTGTGTGATAGACAATGGGGGAAGATATACAGAGCCTGTATTGCCATTCTATATACTATGAGACTCCATGTGGAGCTAGTTATGAGGGAGCTAGGAGGCTGAGGTCATTGCTGCAAAGAAGACCATTAAAGCACAACTGTAGTCTTCATGGAGAGAGAGAGAGAGGGAGAGAGGGAGATAGTACAGTTGAATACAGCTTGCGCTCAGGCGAGAAGAGAGGCCCTTTTGTGTAGGCGGGAAGCACAGGCTATGCTATGGCAGAGAGAGAGAGAGGCGGAGAGTGAGAGAGAGTGAGAGGGAGAGAGTGATTGTTGGAGGACGAGTGTAGACTCGTGGAGGAGAGAGAATATTCAAAAGCGTTTAATGGGCACGTCGTTCCCTTAATGAATGCTCAGTTGCATTTTCAAGCCCGCCTCTATTTCAAATTTAAGTCTCTTTCTCCTCCCAAAGGGGTGGCTAAAAGGAGTGTCCAAGACACTCCTTTTTGGCACCACCTATACATGCTTTCACCCTTTCTCATTTATCCACATCAGATCTCATCCACTCATATCTGCCCATATCCACATCTCATCACATCATATTCATTCTCATCACATATATCACATCTATCCCAATTTACATCACATCTCATTCACTCACATCCCGATTCACATGACATCACATCTCATTCATTCACATCCCAATTCACATCACATCACATCTATTCACGTCCATCACATTCATTTACATCATATCCATTTACATCCATCACATCACATTCATTCATATCCATCACATTCATTCATTCATATCAACCACATTCATTCTCATAACCATCCCATTACATGCATTCTATCCACATTATATCACATCACTTCTATCCACATCATATCTCATTCATACACATCTCATCTCATTCATCCGCATTCATCCAATCGTTCACATGTACGACTACTCACATCTATCCATACATTCATATCTATCACTTCACATCCACATATATTCATGTCACATCACAACTCTTTACATCACATCACATTCTTTCACATACACATCCATTCTTTCACATACATCCACATCCATTCTTTCTCATACTCATTGACATTTATTCTTTACATACTCATCCACATCCATTCTTCACATACACATTCACATCCACACATTCACATCCAATCTTCACATACACATTTACATCCATTTTCAAATACACATTCACATCCATTCACATCCCATATCATTCATTTACATCCCGATTCCCACATCACATCTCATTCACTCTTATCTCGTTTCACATCACATTACATCTCATCCATTCATTCATTCACATCTATCTGATTCACATCACTGTCATTACATCTCATCCATTCATTCACATGTATCTGATTCTTATTACATTAGATCTCATCCATTCATTCACATCTATCGGATTCTTATTACATTACATCTCATCCATTCATTCACATTTATCTGATTCTTATTACATTACATCTCATCCATTCAGTCACATCTATCTGATTCACATCACATTACATCTCATCCATTCATTCACATCTATTTGATTCACATCACATTACATCTCATCCATTCATTTACATCTATCTGATTCACATCACATCTCATCACATCTATTTTTCTATGCAAGTTTTCAGTTTGTTTTTCTTTTGAATACAAGGAGTATTTCTTGAATCAATATCCCCAAAATTTCTTGATCGGAGTTCTCAATTTCATACCAGAATTCCTCGAATTCTATAACCTTGATCCACATATCAATTCGAAGGGTCTCAAACTTAGTTTCAGATTTGGCAGGAGTTTTGAGTGTATCTTTCTAAACTGGTCACACCTTCTTTCCTGGAAAATGATGAAAGAGTTTGGTCTTGGTCATAGTCTGATTCAAGGTTCGAGTCGGATAAGATTTTTCTTGAACTATCTTTCTCGAAAAGGTTTGATAATTCAGTTACTATTTTACTGAATTTCTTTCTTTGAATCATCACTAAACTGATCTCTAAATTAGTTATTAATTCCAATGAGGAATAAATTAATCATTTATCTGAATATTTTGATCTCAATAGATTTTCTGAATTTTCTTTTTACAATCCGATAGCTCATAGAATTTAAACATAGAATTTGAGAATTCTAAAAAATTCTTTTTGCATCTATTTATGCATAAAAATCAACTTCAATGGGAATGACATTTTTATAAAAAAAATCCTTTTATGCATCTATTTATGCATAAGATCAAATTTAATAGGAATAACACTTTTAAAATAAAAAGAATTTCATTATGCATCTATTTATGCATGAAAATCAATTTTTATAAAAATAATGCTTTTGTAATAAGAAAATTTCTTTATGCATCTTTCTATGCATAAAAATCAAATTTAATAAGAATAACACTTTTGTATTAAAAAAATTTCATTTATGCATCTTTCTATGCATAAAAATCAAATTCTATGCATCTTTCTATGCATCATTGATGAGGTTTATGAGTGAGGAATCAAGGAGGCTTGCAACTTCAATGTTTTGTTCATTGGTTCCTTTTGCAAGACTATTTCTTGTTGTCGGGGTGAGGTTAGGTTGTCCCAATGACACCCAAGTGTCTATTGTCATGATGTTATGACTTGCTCGAGGGCTAATCAATGCACGCTTGCACACACTAAACATCATTGCTTGTAGGAAAATCCAACCATACCATGATAGAGTCTTCCAAAGGAGCCATGGGTGTTTCGGTTATTGTTTCAGCTTCAGATCCTGTGTCTGTTTCATATTCCTATTCACTTTCATCCTTTATTTGGGTCTCTGCTTTTCCAATGAGTATAATGGCACACTTGGCCCTCTGACAATTCTTAATGAGGGTTGTTTGGAAACTTGCGAATCTTGATAGTCCTGTTTTATGTAGTTCGTTATGTCCTTGTATAACTCAGGTTGAGCCATTAAAGGTGCAAGTGTTGATATGATTCTGGCTTTATCATGAGAGAAGAGCGTTCCTCCGAATGAGGTTTTGAGAGACTGTTTTAATCTTGTAAGGGTTTTATCGAATTCCTTATGTGCTTTCTCAAGCCTATAGTTTATACAATCTATCTTAAATGACTCTTCTCTGTAGAGAGTATGTCTTCCTCTTGAAAGGGAAAGCGATACTCCTCTAGGCTTTGTATCTTGGTTGCTGGTGTGTAGGTTTGGCATTATGAGGCTGAATCACAATTTGTGACCTTGTAAGACATTCAACCATGCTAATCATGCACTCAAGCTCATTTTTTGCATTTTGCATATGTCATGTGATCATTATTATTCATTTGGGGTGGTTGGATGGGTTCTAGTTTCTTGATGGGTCTATATAGTGCACTGAGCGAAGAGAAAGAACTTTTCTCACCTCACTTAGTGATGTAGTAGAACTTGTTTCATTCTGTGACTTCCTTTGCTTTGTTAGTTTTTCACTATGTTTACCCATGCGACGAGATCGAATTTTCTTTTGGGTTTTTGTATCCTGTGTTGCACATATGGGTGTTGAAGTTTGTGTGGTAGTCTTTGATGTGGATGCTTTTGCATCATGTATAGCTTTTGGCTTTGTCTTGTTTATGTCCTGTTTTGGGTTTACTTCTACCAACTCCTTTTCCCTATCTTTTACTTCTACCAACTCCTTTTCCCTGTCTTTTACTTTGACCTTGGTTTCGACAGTTTGTTGTCCTTTGTTTTTCTTGGGTTGTTTAGAAGGTTTTGTTTTCTCTTTTGGGTTCTGTTTTAAAGCACGTTCTTCTACCCATGTTGAGGTGTTATCTTTTACACTCTTCTTGGCTATTTGTCGTGCCTTGGCTTGTAAGCATCTAAGCACATTTAATGGCACCGTGGACAATTGCCTGTTTTGTACACTTAAGATGTTAAGAGTTGTATTTTGTGAGACAAGTTGCATTGAAGCAACTCATCTTGGGCAATCCTAGAACATGTGATCAATGCCACACTGTTCACACATTAGTCTCACAAAAGGTGTCAGTGACTATGGGCATGGAAGTATTCCAAACTGTGCAGTCTGCCACCTTGTGAGGTCCATGATAATAGAAACATTGAAGCGTCCAATTAACTGCTTCCTGAGTAGTTTCTACCCTTTGGACTATTTTTGTTTGGTGCACAAGAGGTTTGAGTCCATCATGGATTAAGCAGGACACTTTTTATTATCATGGTGGTCAAAGGTTTTACAATAGATGCAATATAGAAAAACAGCTGGCTTTTGTTTGCACATTGTTTCCCTGTCAATGCATGCTCCACTTGAGAACTAATGTTTGCTTGTTCTCTTATTGACAACGTCATCTGAGTACGTAAAGCTCTTCTATTTTTGCTACTCAGTAGCTGAGTTGCATGCTGAGTACGGCTTGAGCATGGAGGGAAAGCTTCCCAAAGACCTTACTATTAAGGATTTGCCACCTGAGGAGTGGCTGACTGTCTTCAAAGTTCCCGAAAAGAAGAAGACAAAGGTCTTTCTGCATATGGTGCAGGATCACCTATACGACGCTTGCCATCTTTTGTACCAAAAAGTGTACCAGGCTGCCCCCTCTAATGGGGAACTAATGACAAAGTTTGCTAGGGGGTTTGCCTTTGAGAATTGTGCAGCTGCTAAAGCTCAACCCGAAAGAACCTATCCACAGCAGGGTGATTATTTGAATAACATTCATGGAGCATAAGCACTTGGAAGCATTTGGAAGAACTCTCAGGCACACTTGGCAGCTTTTTGAAGCACTATTAACCACTCAGAAGCAAGAAAAGGCACTTAGAAGCACACAGAAACATTTAGATGCACTTGGAATGACATAAAATTACTTGGAACCACTATGAACCACTTAGAAGCACTTGTGATCACTTGAAGAAGTATGTCAAGCACTATAGAGCATGGTTAAGCAATATAGTGCACTGTCGGGCACTCAGAAGTGGTCTGAAAATGCTTAGAAGCACTAAGATGCACTCATGACTTGGAATTTCTTGGAATCACCATGAAGCACTCAGAAGCATCTGAAATCAATTGTAAAGCTTCGTAAAGCACTATAGTGCATGGTTAAGCATTGTAATGCACTGTGAGGCACTTGCAAACATTTGGAAGCATGGTAAAGCACTCTAATGCCCTATCATACAAAATTTTAGTACTCTCAAAGCACTCTAAAAACCACTGACATTTAGAAATCAGTATCGTATAGAAGAGCATATCCGGATACACTATCAATCATATGCGAGAAACTATGTAGCTCTTATAACACACTCTCAACACAGTGATATACCTGAGGCAGATCGAGTAGATACACTGGATGCAGTACATGCGCACTCTTGCTTATCCTCTTTCGAACAACATCTTTCTTGTTTGGGGAGATGCGAGTTTCCACCGACCAAAATTGAAACACGATTTCCCTTTGATTTCATTGGTGATGGTGCTTGCCCTATGCAATTGATGGTGACAAGAATCCAAGGGAAGTGACCCTTCCTCCGCTTCATGTTGCAGCCAAAAATTGGCTGCAATGACATTCCTTCGATGAACTCCTAAAGCCTTGGCAACTTCTCTACCACTCATTTGATTGTCAACACCAGATGCGCCATTGTTGAGGCATTCCACGACAATAGCCCGCTTTAAAAACAACTCGTTATTTGAATGGGGTGTCTTCACCTCAGATAATGTATGACAAATGTTAGAGAAAATGAGTCTCTCAACTGTCTCTGATGTGTGCTGCAACACTGAGAACGTTGGATGATGGAGGAGCTGTTGTAAAATATTTGTTTGAAGGCCCTCAAAAATCCCATTTGTTTGTTTGTTTGCGCCAGCACTGATCTGTAGAATTTCTTTGCCTCTCGCTCATCAATGTCACCATCCTCACGCGTACGTGCCATCCTCTTCTCAATGCTTCTTTGTTCCCTCTTCTTTGCAACCTAGTAGTTTCGAAGACCTGGCAGAAGACCTGGTAGTTTCGAAGACCTGGCAGAAGTTCTCTCGGGATGTGTTGTGTGATAGACAATGGGGGAAGATATACAGAGCCTGTATTGCCATTCTATATACTATGAGACTCCATGTGGAGCTAGTTATGAGGGAGCTAGGAGGCTGAGGTCATTGCTGCAAAGAAGACCATTAAAGCACAACTGTAGTCTTCATGGAGAGAGAGAGAGAGGGAGAGAGGGAGATAGTACAGTTGAATACAGCTTGCGCTCAGGCGAGAAGAGAGGCCCTTTTGTGTAGGCGGGAAGCACAGGCTATGCTATGGCAGAGAGAGAGAGAGGCGGAGAGTGAGAGAGAGTGAGAGGGAGAGAGTGATTGTTGGAGGACGAGTGTAGACTCGTGGAGGAGAGAGAATATTCAAAAGCGTTTAATGGGCACGTCGTTCCCTTAATGAATGCTCAGTTGCATTTTCAAGCCCGCCTCTATTTCAAATTTAAGTCTCTTTCTCCTCCCAAAGGGGTGGCTAAAAGGAGTGTCCAAGACACTCCTTTTTGGCACCACCTATACATGCTTTCACCCTTTCTCATTTATCCACATCAGATCTCATCCACTCATATCTGCCCATATCCACATCTCATCACATCATATTCATTCTCATCACATATATCACATCTATCCCAATTTACATCACATCTCATTCACTCACATCCCGATTCACATGACATCACATCTCATTCATTCACATCCCAATTCACATCACATCACATCTATTCACGTCCATCACATTCATTTACATCATATCCATTTACATCCATCACATCACATTCATTCATATCCATCACATTCATTCATTCATATCAACCACATTCATTCTCATAACCATCCCATTACATGCATTCTATCCACATTATATCACATCACTTCTATCCACATCATATCTCATTCATACACATCTCATCTCATTCATCCGCATTCATCCAATCGTTCACATGTACGACTACTCACATCTATCCATACATTCATATCTATCACTTCACATCCACATATATTCATGTCACATCACAACTCTTTACATCACATCACATTCTTTCACATACACATCCATTCTTTCACATACATCCACATCCATTCTTTCTCATACTCATTGACATTTATTCTTTACATACTCATCCACATCCATTCTTCACATACACATTCACATCCACACATTCACATCCAATCTTCACATACACATTTACATCCATTTTCAAATACACATTCACATCCATTCACATCCCATATCATTCATTTACATCCCGATTCCCACATCACATCTCATTCACTCTTATCTCGTTTCACATCACATTACATCTCATCCATTCATTCATTCACATCTATCTGATTCACATCACTGTCATTACATCTCATCCATTCATTCACATGTATCTGATTCTTATTACATTAGATCTCATCCATTCATTCACATCTATCGGATTCTTATTACATTACATCTCATCCATTCATTCACATTTATCTGATTCTTATTACATTACATCTCATCCATTCAGTCACATCTATCTGATTCACATCACATTACATCTCATCCATTCATTCACATCTATTTGATTCACATCACATTACATCTCATCCATTCATTTACATCTATCTGATTCACATCACATCTCATCACATCTATTTTTCTATGCAAGTTTTCAGTTTGTTTTTCTTTTGAATACAAGGAGTATTTCTTGAATCAATATCCCCAAAATTTCTTGATCGGAGTTCTCAATTTCATACCAGAATTCCTCGAATTCTATAACCTTGATCCACATATCAATTCGAAGGGTCTCAAACTTAGTTTCAGATTTGGCAGGAGTTTTGAGTGTATCTTTCTAAACTGGTCACACCTTCTTTCCTGGAAAATGATGAAAGAGTTTGGTCTTGGTCATAGTCTGATTCAAGGTTCGAGTCGGATAAGATTTTTCTTGAACTATCTTTCTCGAAAAGGTTTGATAATTCAGTTACTATTTTACTGAATTTCTTTCTTTGAATCATCACTAAACTGATCTCTAAATTAGTTATTAATTCCAATGAGGAATAAATTAATCATTTATCTGAATATTTTGATCTCAATAGATTTTCTGAATTTTCTTTTTACAATCCGATAGCTCATAGAATTTAAACATAGAATTTGAGAATTCTAAAAAATTCTTTTTGCATCTATTTATGCATAAAAATCAACTTCAATGGGAATGACATTTTTATAAAAAAAATCCTTTTATGCATCTATTTATGCATAAGATCAAATTTAATAGGAATAACACTTTTAAAATAAAAAGAATTTCATTATGCATCTATTTATGCATGAAAATCAATTTTTATAAAAATAATGCTTTTGTAATAAGAAAATTTCTTTATGCATCTTTCTATGCATAAAAATCAAATTTAATAAGAATAACACTTTTGTATTAAAAAAATTTCATTTATGCATCTTTCTATGCATAAAAATCAAATTCTATGCATCTTTCTATGCATCATTGATGAGGTTTATGAGTGAGGAATCAAGGAGGCTTGCAACTTCAATGTTTTGTTCATTGGTTCCTTTTGCAAGACTATTTCTTGTTGTCGGGGTGAGGTTAGGTTGTCCCAATGACACCCAAGTGTCTATTGTCATGATGTTATGACTTGCTCGAGGGCTAATCAATGCACGCTTGCACACACTAAACATCATTGCTTGTAGGAAAATCCAACCATACCATGATAGAGTCTTCCAAAGGAGCCATGGGTGTTTCGGTTATTGTTTCAGCTTCAGATCCTGTGTCTGTTTCATATTCCTATTCACTTTCATCCTTTATTTGGGTCTCTGCTTTTCCAATGAGTATAATGGCACACTTGGCCCTCTGACAATTCTTAATGAGGGTTGTTTGGAAACTTGCGAATCTTGATAGTCCTGTTTTATGTAGTTCGTTATGTCCTTGTATAACTCAGGTTGAGCCATTAAAGGTGCAAGTGTTGATATGATTCTGGCTTTATCATGAGAGAAGAGCGTTCCTCCGAATGAGGTTTTGAGAGACTGTTTTAATCTTGTAAGGGTTTTATCGAATTCCTTATGTGCTTTCTCAAGCCTATAGTTTATACAATCTATCTTAAATGACTCTTCTCTGTAGAGAGTATGTCTTCCTCTTGAAAGGGAAAGCGATACTCCTCTAGGCTTTGTATCTTGGTTGCTGGTGTGTAGGTTTGGCATTATGAGGCTGAATCACAATTTGTGACCTTGTAAGACATTCAACCATGCTAATCATGCACTCAAGCTCATTTTTTGCATTTTGCATATGTCATGTGATCATTATTATTCATTTGGGGTGGTTGGATGGGTTCTAGTTTCTTGATGGGTCTATATAGTGCACTGAGCGAAGAGAAAGAACTTTTCTCACCTCACTTAGTGATGTAGTAGAACTTGTTTCATTCTGTGACTTCCTTTGCTTTGTTAGTTTTTCACTATGTTTACCCATGCGACGAGATCGAATTTTCTTTTGGGTTTTTGTATCTTGTGTTGCACATATGGGTGTTGAAGTTTGTGTGGTAGTCTTTGATGTGGATGCTTTTGCATCATGTATAGCTTTTGGCTTTGTCTTGTTTATGTCCTGTTTTGGGTTTACTTCTACCAACTCCTTTTCCCTATCTTTTACTTCTACCAACTCCTTTTCCCTGTCTTTTACTTTGACCTTGGTTTCGAGAGTTTGTTGTCCTTTGTTTTTCTTGGGTTGTTTAGAAGGTTTTGTTTTCTCTTTTGGGTTCTGTTTTAAAGCACGTTCTTCTACCCATGTTGAGGTGTTATCTTTTACACTCTTCTTGGCTATTTGTCGTGCCTTGGCTTGTAAGCATCTAAGCACATTTAATGGCACCGTGGACAATTGCCTGTTTTGTACACTTAAGATGTTAAGAGTTGTATTTTGTGAGACAAGTTGCATTGAAGCAACTCATCTTGGGCAATCCTAGAACATGTGATCAATGCCACACTGTTCACACATTAGTCTCACAAAAGGTGTCAGTGACTATGGGCATGGAAGTATTCCAAACTGTGCAGTCTGCCACCTTGTGAGGTCCATGATAATAGAAACATTGAAGCGTCCAATTAACTGCTTCCTGAGTAGTTTCTACCCTTTGGACTATTTTTGTTTGGTGCACAAGAGGTTTGAGTCCATCATGGATTAAGCAGGACACTTTTTATTATCATGGTGGTCAAAGGTTTTACAATAGATGCAATATAGAAAAACAGCTGGCTTTTGTTTGCACATTGTTTCCCTGTCAATGCATGCTCCACTTGAGAACTAACGTTTGCTTGTTCTCTTATTGACAACGTCATCTGAGTACGTAAAGCTCTTCTATTTTTGCTACTCAGTAGCTGAGTTGCATGCTGAGTACGGCTTGAGCATGGAGGGAAAGCTTCCCAAAGACCTTACTATTAAGGATTTGCCACCTGAGGAGTGGCTGACTGTCTTCAAAGTTCCCGAAAAGAAGAAGACAAAGGTCTTTCTGCATATGGTGCAGGATCACCTATACGACGCTTGCCATCTTTTGTACCAAAAAGTGTACCAGGCTGCCCCCTCTAATGGGGAACTAATGACAAAGTTTGCTAGGGGGTTTGCCTTTGAGAATTGTGCAGCGCTAAAGCTCAACCCGAAAGAACCTATCCACAGCAGGGTGATTATTTGAATAACATTCATGGAGCATAAGCACTTCGAAGCATTTGGAAGAACTCTCAGGCACACTTGGCAGCTTTTTGAAGCACTATTAAGCACTCAGAAGCAAGAAAAGGCACTTAGAAGCACACAGAAACATTTAGATGCACTTGGAATGACATAAAATTACTTGGAACCACTATGAACCACTTAGAAGCACTTGTGATCACTTGAAGAAGTATGTCAAGCACTATAAAGCATGGTCAAGCAATATAGTGCACTGTCGGGCACTCAGAAGTGGTCTGAAAATGCTTAGAAGCACTAAGATGCACTCATGACTTGGAATTTCTTGGAATCACCATGAAGCACTCAGAAGCATCTGAAATCAATTGTAAAGCTTCGTAAAGCACTATAGTGCATGGTTAAGCATTGTAATGCACTGTGAGGCACTTGCAAACATTTGGAAGCATGGTAAAGCACTCTAATGCCCTATCATACAAAATTTTAGTACTCTCAAAGCACTCTAAAAACCACTGACATTTAGAAATCAGTATCGTATAGAAGAGCATATCCGGATACACTATCAATCATATGCGAGAGACTATGTAGCTCTTATAACACACTCTCAACAGAGTGATATACCAGAGGCAAATCGAGTAGATACACTGGATGCAGTACATGCGCACTCTTGCCTATCCTCTTTCGAACAACATCTTTCTTGTTTGGGGAGATGCGAGTTTCCACCAACCAAAACTGAAACACGATTTCCCTTTGATTTCATTGGTGATGGTGCTTGCCCTATGCAATTGAGGGTGACAAGAATCCAAGGGAAGTGACCCTTCCTCCGCTTCATGTTGCAGCCAAAAATTGGCTGCAATGACATTCCTTCGATGAACTCCTAAAGCCTTGGCAACTTCTCTACCACTCATTTGATTGTCAACACCAGATGCGCCATTGAGGCATTCCACGACAATAGCCCGCTTTAAAAACAACTCGTTATTTGAATGGGGTGTCTTCACCTCAGATAATGTATGACAAATGTTAGAGAAAATGAGTCTCTCAACTGTCTCTGACGTGTGCTGCAACACTGAGAACGTTGGATGATGGAGGAGCTGTTGTAAAATATTTGTTTGAAGGCCCTCAAAAATCCCATTTGTTTGTTTGTGAGCGCCAGCACTGATCTGTAGATTTTCTTTGCCTCTCGCTCATCAATGTCACCATCCTCACGCGTACGTGCCATCCTCTTCTCAATGCTTCTTTGTTCCCTCTTCTTTGCAACCTAGTAGTTTCGAAGACCTGGCAGAAGACCTGGTAGTTTCGAAGACCTGGCAGAAATTCTCTCGGGATGTGTTGTGTGATAGACAATGGGGGAAGATATACAGAGCCTGTATTGCCATTCTATATACTATGAGACTCCATGTGGAGCTAGTTATGAGGGAGCTAGGAGGCTGAGGTCATTGCTGCAAAGAAGACCATTAAAGCACAACTGTAGTCTTCATGGAGATAGAGAGAGAGGGAGAGAGGGAGATAGTACAGTTTAATACAGCTTGCGCTCAGGCGGGAAGAGAGGCCCTTTTGTGTAGGCGGGAAGCACAGGCTATGCTATGGTAGAGAGAGAGAGAGGCGGAGAGTGAGAGAGAGTGAGAGGGAGAGAGTGATTGTTGTAGGACGAAGTATAGACTCGTGGAGGAGAGAGAATATTCAAAAGCGTTTAATGGGCACGTCATTCCCTTAATGAATGCTCAGTTGCATTTTCAAGCCCGCCTCTATTTCAAATTTAAGCCTCTTTCTCCTCCCAAAGGGGTGGCTAAAAGGAGTGTCCAAGACACTCCTTTTTGGCACCACCTATACATGCTTTCACCGTTTCTCATTTATCCACATCAGATCTCATCCACTCATATCTACCCATATCCACATCTCATCACATCATATTCATTCTCATCACATATATCACATCTATCCCAATTTACATCACATATATCACATCTCATCACATATATCACATCTATCCCAATTTACATCACATCTCATTCACTCACATCCCGATTCACATGACATCACATCTCATTCATTCACATCCCAATTCACATCACATCACATCTATTCACGTCCATCACATTCATTTACATCATATCCATTTACATCCATCACATCACATTCATTCATATCCATCACATTCATTCATTCATATCAACCACATTCATTCTCATAACCATCCCATTACATGCATTCTATCCACATTATATCACGTCACTTCTATCCACATCATATCTCATTCATACACATCTCATCTCATTCATCCACATTCATCCAATCGTTCACATGTACGACTACTCACATCTATCCATACATGCATATCTATCACTTCACATCCACATATATTCATGTCACATCACATCTCTTTACATCACATCACATTCTTTCACATACACATCCATTCTTTCACATACATCCACATCCATTCTTTCTCATACTCATTGACATCCATTCTTCACATACTCATCCACATCCATTCTTCACATACACATTCACATCCACACATTCACATCCATTCTTCACATACACATTTACATCCATTTTCAGATACACATTCACATCCATTCACATCCCATATCATTCATTTACATCCCGATTCCTACATCACATCTCATTCACTCTTATCTCGTTTCACATCACATTACATCTCATCCATTCATTCATTCACATCTATCTGATTCACATCACATTACATCTCATCCATTCATTCACATGTATCTGATTCTTATTACATTAGATCTCATCCATTCATTCACATCTATCTGATTCTTATTACATTACATCTCATCCATTCATTCACATTTATCTGATTCTTATTACATTACATCTCATCCATTCAGTCACATCTATCTGATTCACATCACATTACATCTCATCCATTCATTCACATCTATCTGATTCACATCACATTACATCTCATCCATTCATTTACATCTATCTAATTCACATCACATCTCATCACATCTATTTTTCTATGCAAGTTTTCAGTTTGTTTTTCTTTTGAATACAAGGAGTATTTCTTGAATCAGTATCCCCAAAACTTCTTGATCGGAATTCTCAATTTCATACCAGAATTCCTCGAATTCTATAACCTTGATCCACATATCAATTCGAAGGGTCTCAAACTTAGTTTCAGATTTGGCAGGAGTTTTGAGTGTATCTTTCTAAACTGGTCACACCTTCTTTCCTGGAAACTGATGAAAGAGTTTGGTCTTGGTCATAGTCTGATTCAAGGTTCGAGTCGGATAAGATTTTTCTTGAACTATCTTTCTCGAAAAGGTTTGATAATTCAGTTACTATTTTACTGAATTTCTTTCTTTGAATCATCACTAAACTGATCTCTAAATTAGTTATTAATTCCAATGAGGAATAAATTAATCATTTATCTGAATATTTTGATCTCAATAGATTTTTTGAATTTTCTTTTTACAATCCGATAGCTCATAGAATTTAAACATAGAATTTGAGAATTCTAAAAAATTCTTTTTGCATCTATTTATGCATAAAAATCAACTTCAATGGGAATAACATTTTTATAAAAAAAATCCTTTTATGCATCTATTTATGCATAAGATCAAATTTAATAGGAATAACACTTTTAAAATAAAAAGAATTTCATTATGCATCTATTTATGCATGAAAATCAATTTTTATAAAAATAATGCTTTTGTAATAAGAAAATTTCTTTATGCATCTTTCTATGCATAAAAATCAAATTTAATAAGAATAACACTTTTGTATTAAAAAAATTTCATTTATGCATCTTTCTATGCATAAAAATCAAATTCTATGCATCTTTCTATGCATCATTGATGAGGTTTATGAGTGAGGAATCAAGGAGGCTTGCAACTTCAATGTTTTGTTCATTGGTTCCTTTTGCAAGACTATTTCCTGTTGTCGGGGTGAGGTTAGGTTGTCCCAATGACACCCAAGTGTCTATTGTCATGATGTTATGACTTGCTCGAGGGCTAATCAATGCACGCTTGCACACACTAAACATCATTGCTTGTAGGAAAATCCAACCATACCATGATAGAGTCTTCCAAAGGAGCCATGGGTGTTTCGGTTATTGTTTCAGCTTCAGATCCTGTGTCTGTTTCATATTCCTATTCACTTTCATCCTTTATTTCGGTCTCACCTTTTCCAATGAGTATAATGGCACACTTGGCCCTCTGACAATTCTTAATGAGGGTTGTTTGGAAACTTGCGAATCTTGATAGTCCTGTTTTATGTAGTTCGTTATGTCCTTGTATAACTCAGGTTGAGCCATTAAAGGTGCAAGTGTTGATATGATTCTGTCTTTATCATGAGAGAAGAGCGTTCCTCCGAATGAGGTTTTGAGAGACTGTTTTAATCTTGTAAGGGTTTTATCGAATTCCTTATGTGCTTTCTCAAGCCTATAGTTTATACAATCTATCTTAAATGACTCTTCTCTGTAGATAGAGAGTATGTCTTCCTCTTGAAAGGGAAAGCGATACTCCTCTAGGCTTTGTATCTTGGTTGCTGGTGTGTAGGTTTGGCATTATGAGGCTGAATCACAATTGGTGACCTTGTAAGACATTCAACCATGCTAATCATGCACTCAAGCTCATTTTTTGCATTTTGCATATGTCATGTGATCATTATTATTCATTTGGGGTGGTTGGATGGGTTCTAGTTTCTTGATGGGTCTATATAGTGCACTGAGCGAAGAGTAAGAACTTTTCTCACCTCACTTAGTGATGTAGTAGAACTTGTTTCATTCTGTGACTTCCTTTGGTTTGTTAGTTTTTCACTATGTTTATCCATGCGACGAGATCGAATTTTCTTTTGGGTTTTTGTATCCTGTGTTGCACATATGGGTGTTGAAGTTTGTGTGGTAGTCTTTGATGTGGATGCTTTTGCATCATGTATAGCTTTTGGCTTTGTCTTGTTTATGTCCTGTTTTGGGTTTACTTCTACCAACTCCTTTTCCCTGTCTTTTACTTCTACCAACTCCTTTTCCCTGTCTTTTACTTTGACCTTGGTTTCGACAGTTTGTTGTCCTTTGTTTTTCTTGGGTTGTTTAGAAGGTTTTGTTTTCTCTTTTGGGTTCTGTTTTAAAGCATGTTCTTCTACCCATGTTGAGGTGTTATCTTTTACACTCTTCTTGGATATTTGTCGTGCCTTGGCTTGTAAGCATCTAAGCACATTTAATGGCACCGTGGACAATTGCCTGTTTTGTACACTTAAGATGTTAAGAGTTGTATTTTGTGAGACAAGTTGCATTGAAGCAACTTATCTTGGGCAATCCTAGAACATGTGATCAATGCCACACTGTTCACACATTAGTCTCACAAAAGGTGTCAGTGACTATGGGCATGGAAGTATTCCAGACTGTGCAGTCTGCCACCTTGTGAGGTCCATGATAATAGAAACATTGAAGCGTCCAATTAACTGCTTCCTGAGTAGTTTCTACCCTTTGGACTATTTTTGTTTGGTGCACAAGAGGTTTGAGTCCATCATGGATTAAGCAGGACACTTTTTATTATCATGGTGGTCAAAGGTTTTACAATAGATGCAATATAGAAAAACAGCTGGCTTTTGTTTGCACATTGTTTCCCTGTCAATGCATGCTCCACTTGAGAACTAACGTTTGCTTGTTCTCTTATTGACAACGTCATCTGAGTACGTAAAGCTCTTCTATTTTTGCTACTCAGTAGCTGAGTTGCATGCTGAGTACGGCTTGAGCATGGAGGGAAAGCTTCCCAAAGACCTTACTATTAAGGATTTGCCACCTGAGGAGTGGCTGACTGTCTTCAAAGTTCCCGAAAAGAAGAAGACAAAGGTCTTTCTGCATATGGTGCAGGATCACCTATACGACGCTTGCCATCTTTTGTACCAAAAAGTGTACCAGGCTGCCCCCTCTAATGGGGAACTAATGACAAAGTTTGCTAGGGGGTTTGCCTTTGAGAATTGTGCAGCTGCTAAAGCTCAACCCGAAAGAACCTATCCACAGCAGGGTGATTATTTGAATAACATTCATGGAGCATAAGCACTTGGAAGCATTTGGAAGAACTCTCAGGCACACTTGGCAGCTTTTTGAAGCACTATTAAGCACTCAGAAGCAAGAAAAGGCACTTAGAAGCACACAGAAACATTTAGATGCACTTGGAATGACATAAAATTACTTGGAACCACTATGAACCACTTAGAAGCACTTGTGATCACTTGAAGAAGTATGTCAAGCACTATAAAGCATGGTTAAGCAATATAGTGCACTGTCGGGCACTCAGAAGTGGTCTGAAAATGCTTAGAAGCACTAAGATGCACTCATGACTTGGAATTTCTTGGAATCACCATGAAGCACTCAGAAGCATCTGAAATCAATTGTAAAGCTTCGTAAAGCACTATAGTGCATGGTTAAGCATTGTAATGCACTGTGAGGCACTTGAAAACATTTGGAAGCATGGTAAAGCACTCTAATGCCCTATCATACAAAATTTTAGTACTCTCAAAGCACTCTAAAAACCACTGACATTTAGAAATCAGTATCGTATAGAAGAGCATATCCGGATACACTATCAATCATATGCGAGAAACTATGTAGCTCTTATAACACACTCTCAACACAGTGATATACCTGAGGCAAATCGAGTAGATACACTGGATGCAGTACATGCGCACTCTTGCCTATCCTCTTTCGAACAACATCTTTCTTGTTTGGGGATGCGAGTTTCCACCGACCAAAACTGAAACACGATTTCCCTTTGATTTCATTGGTGATGGTGCTTGCCCTATGCAATTGACGGTGACAAGAATCCAAGGGAAGTGACCCTTCCTCCGCTTCATGTTGCAGCCAAAAATTGGCTGCAATGACATTCCTTCGATGAACTCCTAAAGCCTTGGCAACTTCTCTACCACTCATTTGATTGTCAACAGCAGATGCGCCATTGTTGAGGCATTCCACGACAATAGCCCGCTTTAAAAACAACTCGTTATTTGAATGGGGTGTCTTCACCTCAGATAATGTATGACAAATGTTAGAGAAAATGAGTCTCTCAACTGTCTCTGACGTGTGCTGCAACACTGAGAACGTTGGATGATGGAGGAGCTATTGTAAAATATTTGTTTGAAGGCCCTCAAAAATCCCATTTGTTTGTTTGTGAGCGCCAGCACTGATCTGTAGATTTTCTTTGCCTCTCGCTCATCAATGTCACCATCCTCACGCGTACGTGCCATCCTCTTCTCAATGCTTCTTTGTTCCCTCTTCTTTGCAACCTAGTAGTTTCGAAGACCTGGCAGAAGACCTGGTAGTTTCGAAGACCTGGCAGAAGTTCTCTCGGGATGTGTTGTGTGATAGACAATGGGGGAAGATATACAGAGCCTGTATTGCCATTCTATATACTATGAGACTCCATGTGGAGCTAGTTATGAGGGAGCTAGGAGGCTGAGGTCATTGCTGCAAAGAAGACCATTAAAGCACAACTGTAGTCTTCATGGAGAGAGAGAGAGAGAGAGAGGGAGAGAGGGAGAGAGAGAGAGAGAGGGAGAGAGAGAGGGAGAGAGAGTGAGAGGGAGAGAGTGATTGTTGTAGGACGAGTGTAGACTCGTGGAGGAGAGAGAATATTCAAAAGCGTTTAATGGGCACGTCATTCCCTTAATGAATGCTCAGTTGCATTTTCAAGCCCGCCTCTATTTCAAATTTAAGCCTCTTTCTCCTCCCAACAAAGGGGTGGCTAAATGGAGTGTCCAAGACACTCCTTTTGGGCACCACCTATACATGCTTTCACCCTTTCTCATTTATCCACATCAGATCTCATCCACTCATATCTACCCATATCCACATCTCATCACATCATATTCATTCTCATCACATATATCACATCTATCCCAATTTACATCACATCTCATTCACTCACATCCCGATTCACATGACATCACATCTCATTCATTCACATCCCAATTCACATCACATCACATCTATTCACGTCCATCACATTCATTTACATCATATCCATTTACATCCATCACATCACATTCATTCATATCCATCACATTCATTCATTCATATCAACCACATTCATTCTCATAACCATCCCATTACATGCATTCTATCCACATTATATCACATCACTTCTATCCACATCATATCTCATTCATACACATCTCATCTCATTCATCCACATTATATCACATCACTTCTATCCACATCATATCTCATTCATACACATCTCATCTCATTCATCCACATTCATCCAATCGTTCACATGTACGACTACTCACATCTATCCATACATTCATATCTATCACTTTCACATCACATCTCTTTACATCACATCACATTCTTTCACATACACATCCATTCTTTCACATACATCCACATCCATTCTTTCTCATACTCATTGACATCCATTCTTTACATACTCATCCACATCCATTCTTCACATACACATTCACATCCATTCTTCACATACACATTTACATCCATTTTCAGATACACATTCACATCCATTCACATCCCATATCATTCATTTACATCCCGATTCCCACATCACATCTCATTCACTCTTATCGCGTTTCACATCACATTACATCTCATCCATTCATTCATTCACATCTATCTGATTCACATCACATTACATCTCATCCATTCATTCACATGTATCTGATTCTTATTACATTAGATCTCATCCATTCATTCACATCTATCTGATTCTTATTACATTACATCTCATCCATTCATTCACATTTATCTGATTCTTATTACATTACATCTCATCCATTCAGTCACATCTATCTGATTCACATCACATTACATCTCATCCATTCATTCACATCTATCTGATTCACATCACATTACATCTCATCCATTCATTTACATCTATCTGATTCACATCACATCTCATCACATCTATTTTTCTATGCAAGTTTTCAGTTTGTTTTTCTTTTGAATACAAGGAGTATTTCTTGAATCAGTATCCCCAAAACTTCTTGATCGGAATTCTCAATTTCATACCAGAATTCCTCGAATTCTATAACCTTGATCCACATATCAATTCGAAGGGTCTCAAACTTAGTTTCAGATTTGGCAGGAGTTTTGAGTGTATCTTTCTAAACTGGTCACACCTTCTTTCCTGGAAACTGATGAAAGAGTTTGGTCTTGGTCATAGTCTGATTCAAGGTTCGAGTCGGATAAGATTTTTCTTGAACTATCTTTCTCGAAAAGGTTTGATAATTCAGTTACTATTTTACTGAATTTCTTTCTTTGAATCATCACTAAACTGATCTCTAAATTAGTTATTAACTCCAATGAGGAATAAATTAATCATTTATCTGAATATTTTGATCTCAATAGATTTTCTGAATAGCTCATAGAATTTAAACATAGCTCATAGAATTTAAACATAGAATTTGAGAATTCTAAAAAATTCTTTTTGCATCTATTTATGCATAAAAATCAACTTCAATGGGAATAACATTTTTATAAAAAAAATCCTTTTATGCATCTATTTATGCATAAGATCAAATTTAATAGGAATAACACTTTTAAAATAAAAAGAATTTCATTATGCATCTATTTATGCATGAAAATCAATTTTTATAAAAATAATGCTTTTGTAATAAGAAAATTTCTTTATGCATCTTTCTATGCATAAAAATCAAATTTAATAAGAATAACACTTTTGTATTAAAAAAATTTCATTTATGCATCTTTCTATGCATAAAAATCAAATTCTATGCATCTTTCTATGCATCATTGATGAGGTTTATGAGTGAGGAATCAAGGAGGCTTGCAACTTCAATGTTTTGTTCATTGGTTCCTTTTGCAAGACTATTTCCTGTTGTCGGGGTGAGGTTAGGTTGTCCCAATGACACCCAAGTGTCTATTGTCATGATGTTATGACTTGCTCGAGGGCTAATCAATGCACGCTTGCACACACTAAACATCATTGCTTGTAGGAAAATCCAACCATACCATGATAGAGTCTTCCAAAGGAGCCATGGGTGTTTCGGTTATTGTTTCAGCTTCAGATCCTGTGTTTGTTTCATATTCCTATTCACTTTCATCCTTTATTTGGGTCTCAGCTTTTCCAATGAGTATAATGGCACACTTGGCCCTCTGACAATTCTTAATGAGGGTTGTTTGGAAACTTGCGAATCTTGATAGTCCTGTTTTATGTAGTTCGTTATGTCCTTGTATAACTCAGGTTGAGCCATTAAAGGTGCAAGTGTTGATATGATTCTGGCTTTATCATGAGAGAAGAGCGTTCCTCCGAATGAGGTTTTGAGAGACTGTTTTAATCTTGTAAGGGTTTTATCGAATTCCTTATGTGCTTTCTCAAGCCTATAGTTTATACAATCTATCTTAAATGACTCTTCTCTGTAGAGAGTATGTCTTCCTCTTGAAAGGGAAAGCGATACTCCTCTAGGCTTTGTATCTTGGTTGCTGGTGTGTAGGTTTGGCATTATGAGGCTGAATCACAATTGGTGACCTTGTAAGACATTCAACCATGCTAATCATGCACTCAAGCTCATTTTTTGCATTTTGCATATGTCATGTGATCATTATTATTCATTTGGGGTGGTTGGATGGGTTCTAGTTTCTTGATGGGTCTATATAGTGCACTGAGCGAAGAGTAAGAACTTTTCTCACCTCACTTAGTGATGTAGTAGAACTTGTTTCATTCTGTGACTTCCTTTGGTTTGTTAGTTTTTCACTATGTTTACCCATGCGACGAGATCGAATTTTCTTTTGGGTTTTTGTATCCTGTGTTGCACATATGGGTGTTGAAGTTTGTGTGGTAGTCTTTGATGTGGATGCTTTTGCATCATGTATAGCTTTTGGCTTTGTCTTGTTTATGTCTTGTTTTGGGCTTACTTCTACCAACTCCTTTTCCCTGTCTTTTACTTCTACCAACTCCTTTTCCCTGTCTTTTACTTTGACCTTGGTTTCGACAGTTTGTTGTCCTTTGTTTTTCTTGGGTTGTTTAGAAGGTTTTGTTTTCTCTTTTGGGTTCTGTTTTAAAGCATGTTCTTCTACCCATGTTGAGGTGTTATCTTTTACACTCTTCTTGGCTATTTGTGGTGCCTTGGCTTGTAAGCATCTAAGCACATTTAATGGCACCGTGGACAATTGCCTGTTTTGTACACTTAAGATGTTAAGAGTTGTATTTTGTGAGACAAGTTGCATTGAAGCAACTCATCTTGGGCAATCCTAGAACATGTGATCAATGCCACACTGTTCACACATTAGTCTCACAAAAGGTGTCAGTGACTATGGGCATGGAAGTATTCCAAACTGTGCAGTCTGCCACCTTGTGAGGTCCATGATAATAGAAACATTGAAGCGTCCAATTAACTGCTTCCTGAGTAGTTTCTACCCTTTGGACTATTTTTGTTTGGTGCACAAGAGGTTTGAGTCCATCATGGATTAAGCAGGACACTTTTTATTATCATGGTGGTCAAAGGTTTTACAATAGATGCAATATAGAAAAACAGCTGGCTTTTGTTTGCACATTGTTTCCCTGTCGTCAATGCATGCTCCACTTGAGAACTAACGTTTGCTTGTTCTCTTATTGACAACGTCATCTGAGTACGTAAAGCTCTTCTATTTTTGCTACTCAGTAGCTGAGTTGCATGCTGAGTACGGCTTGAGCATGGAGGGAAAGCTTCCCAAAGACCTTACTATTAAGGATTTCCACCTGAGGAGTGGCTGACTGTCTTCAAAGTTCTCAAAAAGAAGAAGACAAAGGTCTTTCTGCATATGGTGCAGGATCACCTATACGACGCTTGCCATCTTTTGTACCAAAAAGTGTACCAAGCTGCCCCCTCTAATGGGGAACTAATGACAAAGTTTGCTAGGGGGTTTGCCTTTGAGAATTGTGCAGCTGCTAAAGCTCAACCCGAAAGAACCTATCCACAGCAGGGTGATTATTTGAATAACATTCATGGAGCATAAGCACTTGGAAGCATTTGGAAGAACTCTCAGGCACACTTGGCAGCTTTTTGAAGCACTATTAAGCACTCAGAAGCAAGAAAAGGCACTTAGAAGCACACAGAAACATTTAGATGCACTTGGAATGACATAAAATTACTTGGAACCACTATGAACCACTTAGAAGCACTTGTGATCACTTGAAGAAGTATGTCAAGCACTATAAAGCATGGTTAAGCAATATAGTGCACTGTCGGGCACTCAGAAGTGGTCTGAAAATGCTTAGAAGCACTAAGATGCACTCATGACTTGGAATTTCTTGGAATCACCATGAAGCACTCAGAAGCATCTGAAATCAATTGTAAAGCTTCGTAAAGCACTATAGTGCATGGTTAAGCATTGTAATGCACTGTGAGGCACTTGAAAACATTTGGAAGCATGGTAAAGCACTCTAATGCCCTATCATACAAAATTTTAGTACTCTCAAAGCACTCTAAAAACCACTGACATTTAGAAATCAGTATCGTATAGAAGAGCATATCCGGATACACTATCAATCATATGCGAGAAACTATGTAGCTCTTATAACACACTCTCAACACAGTGATATACCTGAGGCAAATCGAGTAGATACACTGGATGCAGTACATGCGCACTCTTGCCTATCCTCTTTCGAACAACATCTTTCTTGTTTGGGGAGATGCGAGTTTCCACCGACCAAAACTGAAACACGATTTTCCTTTGATTTCATTGGTGATGGTGCTTGCCCTATGCAATTGACGGTGACAAGAATCCAAGGGAAGTGACCCTTCCTCCGCTTCATGTTGCAGCCAAAAATTGGCTGCAATGACATTCCTTCGATGAACTCCTAAAGCCTTGGCAACTTCTCTACCACTCATTTGATTGTCAACACCAGATGCGCCATTGTTGAGGCATTCCACGACAATAGCCCGCTTTAAAAACAACTCGTTATTTGAATGGGGTGTCTTCACCTCAGATAATGTATGACAAATGTTAGAGAAAATGAGTCTCTCAACTGTCTCTGACGTGTGCTGCAACACTGAGAACGTTGGATGATGGAGGAGCTATTGTAAAATATTTGTTTGAAGGCCCTCAAAAATCCCATTTGTTTGTTTGTGAGCGCCAGCACTGATCTGTAGATTTTCTTTGCCTCTCGCTCATCAATGTCACCATCCTCATGCGTACGTGCCATCCTCTTGTCAATGCTTCTTTGTTCCCTCTTCTTTGCAACCTAGTAGTTTCGAAGACCTGGCAGAAGACCTGGTAGTTTCGAAGACCTTGCAGAAGTTCTCTCAGGATGTGTTGTGTGATAGACAATGGGGGAAGATATACAGAGCCTGTATTGCCATTCTATATACTATGAGACTCCATGTGGAGCTAGTTATGAGGGAGCTAGGAGGCTGAGGTCATTGCTGCAAAGAAGACCATTAAAGCACAACTGTAGTCTTCATGGAGAGAGAGAGAGAGAGAGAGAGGGAGAGAGGGAGAGAGAGAGAGAGAGGGAGAGAGAGAGGGAGAGAGAGTGAGAGGGAGAGAGTGATTGTTGTAGGACGAGTGTAGACTCGTGGAGGAGAGAGAATATTCAAAAGCGTTTAATGGGCACGTCATTCCCTTAATGAATGCTCAGTTGCATTTTCAAGCCCGCCTCTATTTCAAATTTAAGCCTCTTTCTCCTCCCAACAAAGGGGTGGCTAAATGGAGTGTCCAAGACACTCCTTTTGGGCACCACCTATACATGCTTTCACCCTTTCTCATTTATCCACATCAGATCTCATCCACTCATATCTACCCATATCCACATCTCATCACATCATATTCATTCTCATCACATATATCACATCTATCCCAATTTACATCACATCTCATTCACTCACATCCCGATTCACATGACATCACATCTCATTCATTCACATCCCAATTCACATCACATCACATCTATTCACGTCCATCACATTCATTTACATCATATCCATTTACATCCATCACATCACATTCATTCATATCCATCACATTCATTCATTCATATCAACCACATTCATTCTCATAACCATCCCATTACATGCATTCTATCCACATTATATCACATCACTTCTATCCACATCATATCTCATTCATACACATCTCATCTCATTCATCCACATTATATCACATCACTTCTATCCACATCATATCTCATTCATACACATCTCATCTCATTCATCCACATTCATCCAATCGTTCACATGTACGACTACTCACATCTATCCATACATTCATATCTATCACTTCACATCCACATATATTCATGTCACATCACATCTCTTTACATCACATCACATTCTTTCACATACACATCCATTCTTTCACATACATCCACATCCATTCTTTCTCATACTCATTGACATCCATTCTTTACATACTCATCCACATCCATTCTTCACATACACATTCACATCCATTCTTCACATACACATTTACATCCATTTTCAGATACACATTCACATCCCATATCATTCATTTACATCCCGATTCCCACATCACATCTCATTCACTCTTATCTCGTTTCACATCACATTACATCTCATCCATTCATTCATTCACATCTATCTGATTCACATCACATTACATCTCATCCATTCATTCACATGTATCCGATTCTTATTACATTAGATCTCATCCATTCATTCACATCTATCTGATTCTTATTACATTACATCTCATCCATTCATTCACATTTATCTGATTCTTATTACATTACATCTCATCCATTCACTCACATCTATCTGATTCACATCACATTACATCTCATCCATTCATTCACATCTATCTGATTCACATCACATTACATCTCATCCATTCTTTTACATCTATCTGATTCACATCACATCTCATCACATCTATTTTTCTATGCAAGTTTTCAGTTTGTTTTTCTTTTGAATACAAGGAGTATTTCTTGAATCAGTATCCCCAAAACTTCTTGATCGGAATTCTCAATTTCATACCAGAATTCCTCGAATTCTATAACCTTGATCCACATATCAATTCGAAGGGTCTCAAACTTAGTTTCAGATTTGGCAGGAGTTTTGAGTGTATCTTTCTAAACTGGTCACACCTTCTTTCCTGGAAACTGATGAAAGAGTTTGGTCTTGGTCATAGTCTGATTCAAGGTTCGAGTCGGATAAGATTTTTCTTGAACTATCTTTCTCGAAAAGGTTTGATAATTCAGTTACTATTTTACTGAATTTCTTTCTTTGAATCATCACTAAACTGATCTCTAAATTAGTTATTAATTCCAATGAGGAATAAATTAATCATTTATCTGAATAATTTGATCTCAATAGATTTTCTGAATTTTCTTTTTACAATCCGATAGCTCATAGAATTTAAACATAGAATTTGAGAATTCTAAAAAATTCTTTTTGCATCTATTTATGCATAAAAATCAACTTCAATGGGAATAACATTTTTATAAAAAAAATCCTTTTATGCATCTATTTATGCATAAGATCAAATTTAATAGGAATAACACTTTTAAAATAAAAAGAATTTCATTATGCATCTATTTATGCATGAAAATCAATTTTTATAAAAATAATGCTTTTGTAATAAGAAAATTTCTTTATGCATCTTTCTATGCATAAAAATCAAATTTAATAAGAATAACACTTTTGTATTAAAAAAATTTCATTTATGCATCTTTCTATGCATAAAAATAAAATTCTATGCATCTTTCTATGCATCATTGATGAGGTTTATGAGTGAGGAATCAAGGAGGCTTGCAACTTCAATGTTTTGTTCATTGGTTCCTTTTGCAAGACTATTTCGTGTTGTCGGGGTGAGGTTAGGTTGTCCCAATGACACCCAAGTGTCTATTGTCATGATGTTATGACTTGCTCGAGGGCTAATCAATGCACGCTTGCACACACTAAACATCAATGCTTGTAGGAAAATCCAACCATACCATGATAGAGTCTTCCAAAGGAGCCATGGGTGTTTCGGTTATTGTTTCAGCTTCAGATCCTGTGTCTGTTTCATATTCCTATTCACTTTCATCCTTTATTTGGGTCTCAGCTTTTCCAATGAGTATAATGGCACACTTGGCCCTCTAACAATTCTTAATGAGGGTTGTTTGGAAACTTGCGAATCTTGATAGTCCTGTTTTATGTAGTTCGTTATGTCCTTGTATAACTCAGGTTGAGCCATTAAAGGTGCAAGTGTTGATATGATTCTGGCTTTATCATGAGAGAAGAGCGTTCCTCCGAATGAGGTTTTGAGAGACTGTTTTAATCTTGTAAGGGTTTTATCGAATTCCTTATGTGCTTTCTCAAGCCTATAGTTTATACAATCTATCTTAAATGACTCTTCTCTGTAGAGAGTATGTCTTCCTCTTGAAAGGGAAAGCGATACTCCTCTAGGCTTTGTATCTTGGTTGCTGGTGTGTAGGTTTGGCATTATGAGGCTGAATCACAATTGGTGACCTTGTAAGACATTCAACCATGCTAATCATGCACTCAAGCTCATTTTTTGCATTTTGCATATGTCATGTGATCATTATTATTCATTTGGGGTGGTTGGATGGGTTCTAGTTTCTTGATGGGTCTACATAGTGCACTGAGCGAAGAGTAAGAACTTTTCTCACCTCACTTAGTGATGTAGTAGAACTTGTTTCATTCTGTGACTTCCTTTGGTTTGTTAGTTTTTCACTATGTTTACCCATGCGACGAGATCGAATTTTCTTTTGGGTTTTTGTATCCTGTGTTGCACATATGGGTGTTGAAGTTTGTGTGGTAGTCTTTGATGTGGATGCTTTTGCATCATGTATAGCTTTTGGCTTTGTCTTGTTTATGTCTTGTTTTGGGTTTACTTCTACCAACTCCTTTTCCCTGTCTTTTACTTCTACCAACTCCTTTTCCCTGTCTTTTACTTTGACCTTGGTTTCGACAGTTTGTTGTCCTTTGTTTTTCTTGGGTTGTTTAGAAGGTTTTGTTTTCTCTTTTGGGTTCTGTTTTAAAGCATGTTCTTCTACCCATGTTGAGGTGTTATCTTTTACACTCTTCTTGGCTATTTGTCGTACCTTGGCTTGTAAGCATCTAAGCACATTTAATGGCACTGTGGACAATTGCCTATTTTGTACACTTAAGATGTTAAGAGTTGTATTTTGTGAGACAAGTTGCATTGAAGCAACTCATCTTGGGCAATCCTAGAACATGTGATCAATGCCACACTGTTCACACATTAGTCTCACAAAAGGTGTCAGTGACTATGGGCATGGAAGTATTCCAAACTGTGCAGTCTGCCACCTTGTGAGGTCCATGATAATAGAAACATTGAAGCGTCCAATTAACTGCTTCCTGAGTAGTTTCTACCCTTTGGACTATTTTTGTTTGGTGCACAAGAGGTTTGAGTCCATCATGGATTAAGCAGGACACTTTTTATTATCATGGTGGTCAAAGGTTTTACAATAGATGCAATATAGAAAAACAGCTGGCTTTTGTTTGCACATTGTTTCCCTGTCAATGCATGCTCCACTTGAGAACTAACGTTTGCTTGTTCTCTTATTGACAACGTCATCTGAGTACGTAAAGCTCTTCTATTTTTGCTACTCAGTAGCTGAGTTGCATGCTGAGTACGGCTTGAGCATGGAGGGAAAGCTTCCCAAAGACCTTACTATTAAGGATTTGCCACCTGAGGAGTGGCTGACTGTCTTCAAAGTTCCCGAAAAGAAGAAGACAAAGGTCTTTCTGCATATGGTGCAGGATCACCTATACGACGCTTGCCATCTTTTGTACCAAAAAGTGTACCAGGCTGCCCCCTCTAATGGGGAACTAATGACAAAGTTTGCTAGGGGGTTTGCCTTTGAGAATTGTGCAGCTGCTAAAGCTCAACCCGAAAGAACCTATCCACAGCAGGGTGATTATTTGAATAACATTCATGGAGCATAAGCACTTGGAAGCATTTGGAAGAACTCTCAGGCACACTTGGCAGCTTTTTGAAGCACTATTAAGCACTCAGAAGCAAGAAAAGGCACTTAGAAGCACACAGAAACATTTAGATGCACTTGGAATGACATAAAATTACTTGGAACCACTATGAACCACTTAGAAGCACTTGTGATCACTTGAAGAAGTATGTCAAGCACTATAAAGCATGGTTAAGCAATATAGTGCACTGTCGGGCACTCAGAAGTGGTCTGAAAATGCTTAGAAGCACTAAGATGCACTCATGACTTGGAATTTCTTGGAATCACCATGAAGCACTCAGAAGCATCTGAAATCAATTGTAAAGC
This sequence comes from Cibotium barometz, assembly GCF_041138505.1. Lineage (NCBI taxonomy): Eukaryota > Viridiplantae > Streptophyta > Polypodiopsida > Cyatheales > Cibotiaceae > Cibotium > Cibotium barometz. Next base: position 25,177,564 of record NC_141073.1, read on the forward strand.
TTCGTAAAGCACTATAGTGCATGGTTAAGCATTGTAATGCACTGTGAGGCACTTGAAAACATTTGGAAGCATGGTAAAGCACTCTAATGCCCTATCATACAAAATTTTAGTACTCTCAAAGCACTCTAAAAACCACTGACATTTAGAAATCAGTATCGTATAGAAGAGCATATCCGGATACACTATCAATCATATGCGAGAAACTATGTAGCTCTTATAACACACTCTCAACACAGTGATATACCTGAGGCAAATCGAGTAGATACACTGGATGCAGTACATGCGCACTCTTGCCTATCCTCTTTCGAACAACATCTTTCTTGTTTGGGGAGATGCGAGTTTCCACCGACCAAAACTGAAACACGATTTCCCTTTGATTTCATTGGTGATGGTGCTTGCCCTATGCAATTGACGGTGACAAGAATCCAAGGGAAGTGACCCTTCCTCCGCTTCATGTTGCAGCCGAAAATTGGCTGCAATGACATTCCTTCGATGAACTCCTAAAGCCTTGGCAACTTCTCTACCACTCATTTGATTGTCAACACCAGATGCGCCATTGTTGAGGCATTCCACGACAATAGCCCGCTTTAAAAACAACTCGTTATTTGAATGGGGTGTCTTCACCTCAGATAATGTATGACAAATGTTAGAGAAAATGAGTCTCTCAACTGTCTCTGACGTGTGCTGCAACACTGAGAACGTTGGATGATGGAGGAGCTATTGTAAAATATTTGTTTGAAGGCCCTCAAAAATCCCATTTGTTTGTTTGTGAGCGCCAGCACTGATCTGTAGATTTTCTTTGCCTCTCGCTCATCAATGTCACCATCCTCACGCGTACGTGCCATCCTCTTCTCAATGCTTCTTTGTTCCCTCTTCTTTGCAACCTAGTAGTTTCGAAGACCTGGCAGAAGACCTGGTAGTTTCGAAGACCTGGCAGAAGTTCTCTCGGGATGTGTTGTGTGATAGACAATGGGGGAAGATATACAGAGCCTGTATTGCCATTCTATATACTATGAGACTCCATGTGGAGCTAGTTATGAGGGAGCTAGGAGGCTGAGGTCATTGCTGCAAAGAAGACCATTAAAGCACAACTGTAGTCTTCATGGAGAGAGAGAGAGAGAGAGAGAGAGGGAGAGAGGGAGAGAGAGAGAGAGAGGGAGAGAGAGAGGGAGAGAGAGTGAGAGGGAGAGAGTGATTGTTGTAGGACGAGTGTAGACTCGTGGAGGAGAGAGAATATTCAAAAGCGTTTAATGGGCACGTCATTCCCTTAATGAATGCTCAGTTGCATTTTCAAGCCCGCCTCTATTTCAAATTTAAGCCTCTTTCTCCTCCCAACAAAGGGGTGGCTAAATGGAGTGTCCAAGACACTCCTTTTTGGCACCACCTATACATGCTTTCACCCTTTCTCATTTATCCACATCAGATCTCATCCACTCATATCTACCCATATCCACATCTCATCACATCATATTCATTCTCATCACATATATCACATCTATCCCAATTTACATCACATCTCATTCACTCACATCCCGATTCACATGACATCACATCTCATTCATTCACATCCCAATTCACATCACATCACATCTATTCACGTCCATCACATTCATTTACATCATATCCATTTACATCCATCACATCACATTCATTCATATCCATCACATTCATTCATTCATATCAACCACATTCATTCTCATAACCATCCCATTACATGCATTCTATCCACATTATATCACATCACTTCTATCCACATCATATCTCATTCATACACATCTCATCTCATTCATCCACATTCATCCAATCGTTCACATGTACGACTACTCACATCTATCCATACATTCATATCTATCACTTCACATCCACATATATTCATGTCACATCACATCTCTTTACATCACATCACATTCTTTCACATACACATCCATTCTTTCACATACATCCACATCCATTCTTTCTCATACTCATTGACATCCATTCTTTACATACTCATCCACATCCATTCTTCACATACACATTCACATCCATTCTTCACATACACATTTACATCCATTTTCAGATACACATTCACATCCCATATCATTCATTTACATCCCGATTCCCACATCACATCTCATTCACTCTTATCTCGTTTCACATCACATTACATCTCATCCATTCATTCATTCACATCTATCTGATTCACATCACATTACATCTCATCCATTCATTCACATGTATCCGATTCTTATTACATTAGATCTCATCCATTCATTCACATCTATCTGATTCTTATTACATTACATCTCATCCATTCATTCACATTTATCTGATTCTTATTACATTACATCTCATCCATTCACTCACATCTATCTGATTCACATCACATTACATCATCTCATCCATTCATTCACATCTATCTGATTCACATCACATTACATCTCATCCATTCATTTACATCTATCTGATTCACATCACATCTCATCACATCTATTTTTCTATGCAAGTTTTCAGTTTGTTTTTCTTTTGAATACAAGGAGTATTTCTTGAATCAGTATCCCCAAAACTTCTTGATCGGAATTCTCAATTTCATACCAGAATTCCTCGAATTCTATAACCTTGATCCACATATCAATTCGAAGGGTCTCAAACTTAGTTTCAGATTTGGCAGGAGTTTTGAGTGTATCTTTCTAAACTGGTCACACCTTCTTTCCTGGAAACTGATGAAAGAGTTTGGTCTTGGTCATAGTCTGATTCAAGGTTCGAGTCGGATAAGATTTTTCTTGAACTATCTTTCTCGAAAAGGTTTGATAATTCAGTTACTATTTTACTGAATTTCTTTCTTTGAATCATCACTAAACTGATCTCTAAATTAGTTATTAATTCCAATGAGGAATAAATTAATCATTTATCTGAATAATTTGATCTCAATAGATTTTCTGAATTTTCTTTTTACAATCCGATAGCTCATAGAATTTAAACATAGAATTTGAGAATTCTAAAAAATTCTTTTTGCATCTATTTATGCATAAAAATCAACTTCAATGGGAATAACATTTTTATAAAAAAAATCCTTTTATGCATCTATTTATGCATAAGATCAAATTTAATAGGAATAACACTTTTAAAATAAAAAGAATTTCATTATGCATCTATTTATGCATGAAAATCAATTTTTATAAAAATAATGCTTTTGTAATAAGAAAATTTCTTTATGCATCTTTCTATGCATAAAAATCAAATTTAATAAGAATAACACTTTTGTATTAAAAAAATTTCATTTATGCATCTTTCTATGCATAAAAATAAAATTCTATGCATCTTTCTATGCATCATTGATGAGGTTTATGAGTGAGGAATCAAGGAGGCTTGCAACTTCAATGTTTTGTTCATTGGTTCCTTTTGCAAGACTATTTCCTGTTGTCGGGGTGAGGTTAGGTTGTCCCAATGACACCCAAGTGTCTATTGTCATGATGTTATGACTTGCTCGAGGGCTAATCAATGCACGCTTGCACACACTAAACATCAATGCTTGTAGGAAAATCCAACCATACCATGATAGAGTCTTCCAAAGGAGCCATGGGTGTTTCGGTTATTGTTTCAGCTTCAGATCCTGTGTCTGTTTCATATTCCTATTCACTTTCATCCTTTATTTGGGTCTCAGCTTTTCCAATGAGTATAATGGCACACTTGGCCCTCTGACAATTCTTAATGAGGGTTGTTTGGAAACTTGCGAATCTTGATAGTCCTGTTTTATGTAGTTCGTTATGTCCTTGTATAACTCAGGTTGAGCCATTAAAGGTGCAAGTGTTGATATGATTCTGGCTTTATCATGAGAGAAGAGCGTTCCTCCGAATGAGGTTTTGAGAGACTGTTTTAATCTTGTAAGGGTTTTATCGAATTCCTTATGTGCTTTCTCAAGCCTATAGTTTATACAATCTATCTTAAATGACTCTTCTCTGTAGAGAGTATGTCTTCCTCTTGAAAGGGAAAGCGATACTCCTCTAGGCTTTGTATCTTGGTTGCTGGTGTGTAGGTTTGGCATTATGAGGCTGAATCACAATTGGTGACCTTGTAAGACATTCAACCATGCTAATCATGCACTCAGGCTCATTTTTTGCATTTTGCATATGTCATGTGATCATTATTATTCATTTGGGGTGGTTGGATGGGTTCTAGTTTCTTGATGGGTCTATATAGTGCACTGAGCGAAGAGTAAGAACTTTTCTCACCTCACTTAGTGATGTAGTAGAACTTGTTTCATTCTATGACTTCCTTTGGTTTGTTAGTTTTTCACTATGTTTACCCATGCGACGAGATCGAATTTTCTTTTGGGTTTTTGTATCCTGTGTTGCACATATGGGTGTTGAAGTTTGTGTGGTAGTCTTTGATGTGGATGCTTTTGCATCATGTATAGCTTTTGGCTTTGTCTTGTTTATGTCCTGTTTTGAGTTTACTTCTACCAACTCCTTTTCCCTGTCTTTTACTTCTACCAACTCCTTTTCCCTGTCTTTTACTTTGACCTTGGTTTCGATAGTTTGTTGTCCTTTGTTTTTCTTGGGTTGTTTAGAAGGTTTTGTTTTCTCTTTTGGGTTCTGTTTTAAAGAATGTTCTTATACCCATGTTGAGGTGTTATCTTTTACACTCTTCTTGGCTATTTGTCGTGCCTTGGCTTGTAAGCATCTAAGCACATTTAATGGCACCGTGGACAATTGCCTGTTTTGTACACTTAAGATGTTAAGAGTTGTATTTTGTAAGACAAGTTGCATTGAAGCAACTCATCTTGGGCAATCCTAGAACATGTGATCAATGCCACACTGTTCACACATTAGTCTCACAAAAGGTGTCAGTGACTATGGGCATGGAAGTATTCCAAACTGTGCAGTCTGCCACCTTGTGAGGTCCATGATAATAGAAACATTGAAGCGTCCAATTAACTGCTTCCTGAGTAGTTTCTACCCTTTGGACTATTTTTGTTTGGTGCACAAGAGGTTTGAGTCCATCATGGATTAAGCAGGACACTTTTTATTATCATGGTGGTCAAAGGTTTTACAATAGATGCAATATAGAAAAACAGCTGGCTTTTGTTTGCACATTATTTCCCTGTCAATGCATGCTCCACTTGAGAACTAACGTTTGCTTGTTCTCTTATTGACAACGTCATCTGAGTACGTAAAGCTCTTCTATTTTTGCTACTCAGTAGCTGAGTTGCATGCTGAGTACGGCTTGAGCATGGAGGGAAAGCTTCCCAAAGACCTTACTATTAAGGATTTGCCACCTGAGGAGTGACTGACTGTCTTCAAAGTTCCCGAAAAGAAGAAGACAAAGGTCTTTCTGCATATGGTGCAGGATCACCTATACGATGCTTGCCATCTTTTGTACCAGAAAGTGTACCAGGCTGCCCCCTCTAATGGGGAACTAATGACAAAGTTTGCTAGGGGGTTTGCCTTTGAGAATTGTGCAGCTGCTAAAGCTCAACCCGAAAGAACCTATCCACAGCAGGGTGATTATTTGAATAACATTCATGGAGCATAAGCACTTGGAAGCATTTGGAAGAACTCTCAGGCACACTTGGCAGCTTTTTGAAGCACTATTAAGCACTCAGAAGCAAGAAAAGGCACTTAGAAGCACACAGAAACATTTAGATGCACTTGGAATGACATAAAATTACTTGGAACCACTATGAACCACTTAGAAGCACTTGTGATCACTTGAAGAAGTATGTCAAGCACTATAAAGCATGGTTAAGCAATATAGTGCACTGTCGGGCACTCAGAAGTAGTCTAAAAATGCTTAGAAGCACTAAGATGCACTCATGACTTGGAATTTCTTGGAATAACCATGAAGCACTCAGAAGCATCTGAAATCAATTGTAAAGCTTCGTAAAGCACTATAGTGCATGGTTAAGCATTGTAATGCACTGTGAGGCACTTGCAAACATTTGGAAGCATGGTAAAGCACTCTAATGCCCTATCATACAAAATTTTAGTACTCTCAAAGCACTCTAAAAACCACTGACATTTAGAAATCAGTATCGTATAGAAGAGCATATCCGGATACACTATCAATCATATGCGAGAAACTATGTAGCTCTTATAACACACTCTCAACACAGTGATATACCTGAGGCAAATCGAGTAGATACACTGGATGCAGTACATGCGCACTCTTGCCTATCCTCTTTCGAACAACATCTTTCTTGTTTGAGGAGATGCGAGTTTCCACCGACCAAAACTGAAACACGATTTCCCTTTGATTTCATTGGTGATGGTGCTTGCCCTATGCAATTGATGGTGACAAGAATCCAAGGGAAGTGACCCTTCCTCCGCTTCATGTTGCAGCCAAAAATTGGCTGCAATGACATTCCTTCGATGAACTCCTAAAGCCTTGGCAACTTCTCTACCACTCATTTGATTGTCAACACCAGATGCGCCATTGTTGAGGCATACCACGACAATAGCCCGCTTTAAAAACAACTCGTTATTTGAATGGGGTGTCTTCACCTCAGATAATGTATGACAAATGTTAGAGAAAATGAGTCTCTCAACTGTCTCTGACGTGTGCTGCGACACTGAGAACGTTGGATGATGGAGGAGCTGTTGTAAAATATTTGTTTGAAGGCCCTCAAAAATCCCATTTGTTTGTTTGTTTGCGCCAGCACTGATGAGAAACTACTCTCTAGATTTTCTTTGCCTCTCGCTCATCAATGTCACCATCCTCACCCGTACGTGCCATCCTCTTCTCAATGCTTCTTTGTTCCCTCTTCTTTGCAACCTAGTAGTTTCGAAGACCTGGCAGAAGACCTGGTAGTTTCGAAGACCTGGCAGAAGTTCTCTCGGGATGTGTTGTGTGATAGACAATGGGGGAAGATATACAGCGCCTGTATTGCCATTCTATATACTATGAGACTCCATGTGGAGCTAGTTATGAGGGAGCTAGGAGGCTGAGGTCATTGCTACAAAGAAGACCATTAAAGCACAACTGTAGTATTCATGGAGAGAGAGAGAGAGGGAGAGAGGGAGATAGTACAGTTGAATATAGCTTGAGCTCAGGCGGGAAGAGAGGCCCTTTTGTGTAGGCGGGAAGCACAGGCTATGCTATGGCAGAGAGAGAGAGAGGCGAAGAGTGAGAGAGAGTGAGAGGGAGAGAGTGATTGTTGTAGGACGAGTGTAGACTCGTGGAGGAGAGAGAATATTCAAAAGCGTTTAATGGGCACGTCATTCCCTTAATGAATGCTCAATTGCATTTTCAAGCCCGCCTCTATTTCAAATTTAAGCCTCTTTCTCCTCCCAAAGGGGTGGCTAAAAGGAGTGTCCAAGACACTCCTTTTTGGCACCACCTATACATGCTTTCACCCTTTCTCATTTATCCACATCAGATCTCATCCACTCATATCTACCCATATCCACATCTCATCACATCATATTCATTCTCATCACATATATCACATCTATCCCAATTTACATCACATCTCATTCACTCACATCCCGATTCACATGACATCACATCTCATTCATTCACATCCCAATTCACATCACATCACATCTATTCACGTCCATCACATTCATTTACATCATATCCATTTACATCCATCACATCACATTCATTCATATCCATCACATTCATTCATTCATATCAACCACATTCATTCTCATAACCATCCCATTACATGCATTCTATCCACATTATATCACATCACTTCTATCCACATCATATCTCATTCATACACATCTCATCTCATTCATCCACATTCATCCAATCGTTCACATGTACGACTACTCACATCTATCCATACATTCATATCTATCACTTCACATCCACATATATTCATGTCACATCACATCTCTTTACATCACATCACATTCTTTCACATACACATCCATTCTTTCACATACATCCACATCCATTCTTTCTCATACTCATTGACATCCATTCTTCACATACTCATCCACATCCATTCTTCACATACACATTCACATCCACACATTCACATCCATTCTTCACATACACATTTACATCCATTTTCAGATACACATTCACATCCATTCACATCCCATATCATTCATTTACATCCCGATTCCCACATCACATCTCATTCACTCTTATCTCGTTTCACATCACATTACATCTCATCCATTCATTCATTCACATCTATCTGATTCACATCACATTACATCTCATCCATTCATTCACATGTATCTGATTCTTATTACATTAGATCTTATCCATTCATTCACATCTATCTGATTCTTATTACATTACATCTCATCCATTCATTCACATTTATCTGATTCTTATTACATTACATCTCATCCATTCAGTCACATCTATCTGATTCACATCACATTACATCTCATCCATTCATTCACATCTATCTGATTCACATCACATTACATCTCATCCATTCATTTACATCTATCTGATTCACATCACATCTCATCACATCTATTTTTCTATGCAAGTTTTCAGTTTGTTTTTCTTTTGAATACAAGGAGTATTTCTTGAATCAGTATCCCCAAAACTTCTTGATCGGAATTCTCAATTTCATACCAGAATTCCTCGAATTCTATAACCTTGATCCACATATCAATTCGAAGGGTCTCAAACTTAGTTTCAGATTTGGCAGGAGTTTTGAGTGTATCTTTCTAAACTGGTCACACCTTCTTTCCTGGAAACTGATGAAAGAGTTTGGTCTTGGTCATAGTCTGATTCAAGGTTCGAGTCGGATAAGATTTTTCTTGAACTATCTTTCTCGAAAAGGTTTGATAATTCAGTTACTATTTTACTGAATTTCTTTCTTTGAATCATCACTAAACTGATCTCTAAATTAGTTATTAATTCCAATGAGGAATAAATTAATCATTTATCTGAATATTTTGATCTCAATAGATTTTCTGAATTTTCTTTTTACAATCCGATAGCTCATAGAATTTAAACATAGAATTTGAGAATTCTAAAAAATTCTTTTTGCATCTATTTATGCATAAAAATCAACTTCAATGGGAATAACATTTTTATAAAAAAAATCCTTTTATGCATCTATTTATGCATAAGATCAAATTTAATAGGAATAACACTTTTAAAATAAAAAGAATTTCATTATGCATCTATTTATGCATGAAAATCAATTTTTATAAAAATAATGCTTTTGTAATAAGAAAATTTCTTTATGCATCTTTCTATGCATAAAAATCAAATTTAATAAGAATAACACTTTTGTATTAAAAAAATTTCATTTATGCATCTTTCTATGCATAAAAGTCAAATTCTATGCATCTTTCTATGCATCATTGATGAGGTTTATGAGTGAGGAATCAAGGAGGCTTGCAACTTCAATGTTTTGTTCATTGGTTCCTTTTGCAAGACTATTTCCTATTGTCGGGGTGAGGTTAGGTTGTCCCAATGACACCCAAGTGTCTATTGTCATGATGTTATGACTTGCTCGAGGGCTAATCAATGCACGCTTGCACACACTAAACATCATTGCTTGTAGGAAAATCCAACCATACCATGATAGAGTCTTCCAAAGGAGCCATGGGTGTTTCGGTTATTGTTTCAGCTTCAGATCCTGTGTCTGTTTCATATTCCTATTCACTTTCATCCTTTATTTGGGTCTCAGCTTTTCCAATGAGTATAATGGCACACTTGGCCCTCTGACAATTCTTAATGAGGGTTGTTTGGAAACTTGCGAATCTTGATAGTCCTGTTTTATGTAGTTCGTTATGTCCTTGTATAACTCAGGTTGAGCCATTAAAGGTGCAAGTGTTGATATGATTTTGGCTTTATCATGAGAGAAGAGCGTTCCTCCGAATGAGGTTTTGAGAGACTGTTTTAATCTTGTAAGGGTTTTATCGAATTCCTTATGTGCTTTCTCAAGCCTATAGTTTATACAATCTATCTTAAATGACTCTTCTCTGTAGAGAGTATGTCTTCCTCTTGAAAGGGAAAGCGATACTCCTCTAGGCTTTGTATCTTGGTTGCTGGTGTGTAGGTTTTGCATTATGAGACTGAATCACAATTGGTGACCTTGTAAGACATTCAACCATGCTAATCATGCACTCAGGCTCATTTTTTGCATTTTGCATATGTCATGTGATCATTATTATTCATTTGGGGTGGTTGGATGGGTTCTAGTTTCTTGATGGGTCTATATAGTGCACTGAGCGAAGAGTAAGAACTTTTCTCACCTCACTTAGTGATGTAGTAGAGCTTGTTTCATTCTGTGACTTCCTTTGGTTTGTTAGTTTTTCACTATGTTTACCCATGCGACGAGATCGAATTTTCTTTTGGGTTTTTGTATCCTGTGTTGCACATATGGGTGTTGAAGTTTGTGTGGTAGTCTTTGATGTGGATGCTTTTGCATCATGTATAGCTTTTGGCTTTGTCTTGTTTATGTCCTATTTTGGGTTTACTTCTACCAACTCCTTTTCCCTGTCTTTTACTTCTACCAACTCCTTTTCCCTGTCTTTTACTTCTACCAACTCCTTGGTTTCGACAGTTTGTTGTCCTTTGTTTTTCTTGGGTTGTTTAGAAGGTTTTGTTTTCTCTTTTGGGTTCTGTTTTAAAGCATGTTCTTCTACCCATGTTGAGGTGTTATCTTTTACACTCTTCTTGGCTATTTGTCGTGCCTTGGCTTGTAAGCATCTAAGCACATTTAATGGCACCGTGGACAATTGCCTGTTTTGTACACTTAAGATGTTAAGAGTTGTATTTTGTGAGACAAGTTGCATTGAAGCAACTCATCTTGGGCAATCCTAGAACATGTGATCAATGCCACACTGTTCACACATTAGTCTCACAAAAGGTGTCAGTGACTATGGGCATGGAAGTATTCCAAACTGTGCAGTCTGCCACCTTGTGAGGTCCATGATAATAGAAACATTGAAGCGTCCAATTAACTGCTTCCTGAGTAGTTTCTACCCTTTGGACTATTTTTGTTTGGTGCACAAGAGGTTTGAGTCCATCATGGATTAAGCAGGACACTTTTTATTATCATGGTGGTCAAAGGTTTTACAATAGATGCAATATAGAAAAACAGCTGGCTTTTGTTTGCACATTGTTTCCCTGTCAATGCATGCTCCACTTGAGAACTAACGTTTGCTTGTTCTCTTATTGACAACGTCATCTGAGTACGTAAAGCTCTTCTATTTTTGCTACTCAGTAGAGCTGAGTTGCATGCTGAGTACGGCTTGAGCATGGAGGGAAAGCTTCCCAAAGACCTTACTATTAAGGATTTGCCACCTGAGGAGTGGCTGACTGTCTTCAAAGTTCCCGAAAAGAAGAAGACAAAGGTCTTTCTGCATATGGTGCAGGATCACCTATACGACGCTTGCCATCTTTTGTACCAAAAAGTGTACCAGGCTTCGCCCTCTAATGGGGAACTAATGACAAAGTTTGCTAGGGGGTTTGCCTTTGAGAATTGTGCAGCTGCTAAAGCTCAACCCGAAAGAACCTATCCACAGCAGGGTGATTATTTGAATAACATTCATGGAGCATAAGCACTTGGAAGAATTTGGAAGAACTCTCAGGCACACTTGGCAGCTTTTTGAAGCACTATTAAGCACTCAGAAGCAAGAAAAGGCACTTAGAAGCACACAGAAACATTTAGATGCACTTGGAATGACATAAAATTACTTGGAACCACTATGAACCACTTAGAAGCACTTGTGATCACTTGAAGAAGTATGTCAAGCACTATAAAGCATGGTTAAGCAATATAGTGCACTGTCGGGCACTCAGAAGTGGTCTAAAAATGCTTAGAAGCACTAAGATGCACTCATGACTTGGAATTTCTTGGAATCACCATGAAGCCCTCAGAAGCATCTGAAATCAATTGTAAAGCTTCGTAAAGCACTATAGTGCATGGTTAAGCATTGTAATGCACTGTGAGGCACTTGCAAACATTTGGAAGCATGGTAAAGCACTCTAATGCCCTATCATACAAAATTTTAGTACTCTCAAAGCACTCTAAAAACCACTGACATTTAGAAATCAGTATCGTATAGAAGAGCATATCCGGATACACTATCAATCATATGCGAGAAACTATGTAGCTCTTATAACACACTCTCAACACAGTGATATACGTGAGGCAAATCGAGTAGATACACTGGTGGATGCAGTACATGCGCACTCTTGCCTATCCTCTTTCGAACAACATCTTTCTTGTTTGGGGAGATGCGAGTTTCCACCGACCAAAACTGAAACACGATTTCCCTTTGATTTCATTGGTGATGGTGCTTGCCCTATGCAATTGATGGTGACAAGAATCCAAGGGAAGTGACCCTTCCTCCGCTTCATGTTGCAGCCGAAAATTGGCTGCAATGACATTCCTTCGATGAACTCCTAAAGCCTTGGCAACTTCTCTACCACTCATTTGATTGTCAACACCAGATGTGCCATTGTTGAGGCATTCCACGATAATAGCCCGCTTTAAAAACAACTCGTTATTTGAATGGGGTGTCTTCACCTCAGATAATGTATGACAAATGTTAGAGAAAATGAGTCTCTCAACTGTCTCTGACGTGTGCTACAACACTGAGAACGTTGGATGATGGAGGAGCTATTGTAAAATATTTGTTTGAAGGCCCTCAAAAATCCCATTTGTTTGTTTGTTTGCGCCAGCACTGATCTGTAGATTTTCTTTGCCTCTCGCTCATCAATGTCACCATCCTCACGCGTACGTGCCATCCTCTTCTCAATGCTTCTTTGTTCCCTCTTCTTTGCAACCTAGTAGTTTCGAAGACCTGGCAGAAGACCTAGTAGTTTCGAAGACCTGGCAGAAGCTCTCTCGGGATGTGTTGTGTGATAGACAATGGGGGAAGATATACAGAGCCTGTATTGCCATTCTATATACTATGAGACTCCATGTGGAGCTAGTTATGAGGGAGCTAGGAGGCTGAGGTCATTGCTGCAAAGAAGACCATTAAAGCACAACTGTAGTCTTCATGGAGAGAGAGAGAGAGGGAGAGAGGGAGATAGTACAGTTGAATACAGCTTGCGCTCAGGCGGGAAGAGAGGCCCTTTTGTGTAGGCGGGAAGCACAGGCTATACTATGGCAGAGAGAGAGAGAGGCGGAGAGTGAGAGAGAGTGAGAGGGAGAGAGTGATTGTTGTAGGACGAGTGTAGACTCGTGGAGGAGAGAGAATATTCAAAAGCGTTTAATGGGCACGTCATTCCCTTAATGAATGCTCAGTTGTATTTTCAAGCCCGCCTCTATTTCAAATTTAAGCCTCTTTCTCCTCCCAAAGGGGTGGCTAAAAGGAGTGTCCAAGACACTCCTTTTTGGCACCACCTATACATGCTTTCACCCTTTCTCATTTATCCACATCAGATCTCATCCACTCATATCTACCCATATCCACATCTCATCACATCATATTCATTCTCATCACATATATCACATCTATCCCAATTTACATCACATCTCATTCACTCACATCCCGATTCACATGACATCACATCTCATTCATTCACATCCCAATTCACATCACATCACATCTATTCACGTCCATCACATTCATTTACATCATATCCATTTACATCCATCACATCACATTCATTCATATCCATCACATTCATTCATTCATATCAACCACATTCATTCTCATAACCATCCCATTACATGCATTCTATCCACATTATATCACATCACTTCTATCCACATCATATCTCATTCATACACATCTCATCTCATTCATCCACATTCATCCAATCGTTCACATGTACGACTACTCACATCTATCCATACATTCATATCTATCACTTCACATCCACATATATTCATGTCACATCACATCTCTTTACATCACATCACATTCTTTCACATACACATCCATTCTTTCACATACATCCACATCCATTCTTTCTCATACTCATTGACATCCATTCTTCACATACTCATCCACATCCATTCTTCACATACACATTCACATCCACACATTCACATCCATTCTTCACATACACATTTACATCCATTTTCAGATACACATTCACATCCATTCACATCCCATATCATTCATTTACATCCCGATTCCCACATCACATCTCATTCACTCTTATCTCGTTTCACATCACATTACATCTCATCCATTCATTCATTCACATCTATCTGATTCACATCACATTACATCTCATATTCATTCACATGTATCTGATTCTTATTACATTAGATCTCATCCATTCATTCACATCTATCTGATTCTTATTACATTACATCTCATCCATTCATTCACATTTATCTGATTCTTATTACATTACATCTCATCCATTCAGTCACATCTATCTGATTCACATCACATTACATCTCATCCATTCATTCACATCTATCTGATTCACATCACATTACATCTCATCCATTCATTTACATCTATCTGATTCACATCACATCTCATCACATCTATTTTTCTATGCAATTTTTCAGTTTGTTTTTCTTTTGAATACAAGGAGTATTTCTTGAATCAGTATCCCCAAAACTTCTTGATCGGAATTCTCAATTTCATACCAGAATTCCTCGAATTCTATAACCTTGATCCACATATCAATTCGAAGGGTCTCAAACTTAGTTTCAGATTTGGCAGGAGTTTTGAGTGTATCTTTCTAAACTGGTCACACCTTCTTTCCTGGAAACTGATGAAAGAGTTTGGTCTTGGTCATAGTCTGATTCAAGGTTCGAGTCGGATAAGATTTTTCTTGAACTATCTTTCTCGAAAAGGTTTGATAATTCAGTTACTATTTTACTGAATTTCTTTCTTTGAATCATCACTAAACTGATCTCTAAATTAGTTATTAATTCCAATGAGGAATAAATTAATCATTTATCTGAATATTTTGATCTCAATAGATTTTCTGAATTTTCTTTTTACAATCCGATAGCTCATAGAATTTAAACATAGAATTTGAGAATTTTAAAAAATTCTTTTTGCATCTATTTATGCATAAAAATCAACTTCAATGGGAAAAACATTTTTATAAAAAAAATCCTTTTATGCATCTATTTATGCATAAGATCAAATTTAATAGGAATAACACTTTTAAAATAAAAAGAATTTCATTATGCATCTATTTATGCATGAAAATCAATTTTTATAAAAATAATGCTTTTGTAATAAGAAAATTTCTTTATGCATCTTTCTATGCATAAAAATCAAATTTAATAAGAATAACACTTTTGTATTAAAAAAATTTCATTTATGCATCTTTCTATGCATAAAAGTCAAATTCTATGCATCTTTCTATGCATCATTGATGAGGTTTATGAGTGAGGAATCAAGGAGGCTTGCAACTTCAATGTTTTGTTCATTGGTTCCTTTTGCAAGACTATTTCCTATTGTCGGGGTGAGGTTAGGTTGTCCCAATGACACCCAAGTGTCTATTGTCATGATGTTATGACTTGCTCGAGGGCTAATCAATGCACGCTTGCACACACTAAACATCATTGCTTGTAGGAAAATCCAACCATACCATGATAGAGTCTTCCAAAGGAGCCATGGGTGTTTCGGTTATTGTTTCAGCTTCAGATCCTGTGTCTGTTTCATATTCCTATTCACTTTCATCCTTTATTTGGGTCTCAGCTTTTCCAATGAGTATAATGGCACACTTGGCCCTCTGACAATTCTTAATGAGGGTTGTTTGGAAACTTGCGAATCTTGATAGTCCTATTTTATGTAGTTCGTTATGTCCTTGTATAACTCAGGTTGAGCCATTAAAGGTGCAAGTGTTGATATGATTCTGGCTTTATCATGAGAGAAGAGCGTTCCTCCGAATGAGGTTTTGAGAGACTGTTTTAATCTTGTAAGGGTTTTATCGAATTCCTTATGTGCTTTCTCAAGCCTATAGTTTATACAATCTATCTTAAATGACTCTTCTCTGTAGAGAGTATGTCTTCCTCTTGAAAGGGAAAGCGATACTCCTCTAGGCTTTGTATCTTGGTTGCTGGTGTGTAGGTTTGGCATTATGAGGCTGAATCACAATTGGTGACCTTGTAAGACATTCAACCATGCTAATCATGCACTCAAGCTCATTTTTTGCATTTTGCATATGTCATGTGATCATTATTATTCATTTGGGGTGGTTGGATGGGTTCTAGTTTCTTGATGGGTCTATATAGTGCACTAAGCGAAGAGTAAGAACTTTTCTCACCTCACTTAGTGATGTAGTAGAACTTGTTTCATTCTGTGACTTCCTTTGGTTTGTTAGTTTTTCACTATGTTTACCCATGCGACGAGATCGAATTTTCTTTTGGGTTTTTGTATCCTGTGTTGCACATATGGGTGTTGAAGTTTGTGTGGTAGTCTTTGATGTGGATGCTTTTGCATCATGTATAGCTTTTGGCTTTGTCTTGTTTATGTCCTATTTTGGGTTTACTTCTACCAACTCCTTTTCCCTGTCTTTTACTTCTACCAACTCCTTTTCCCTGTCTTTTACTTTGACCTTGGTTTCGACAGTTTTTTGTCCTTTGTTTTTCTTGGGTTGTTTAGAAGGTTTTGTTTTCTCTTTTGGGTTCTGTTTTAAAGCATGTTCTTCTACCCATGTTGAGGTGTTATCTTTTACACTCTTCTTGGCTATTTGTCGTGCCTTGGCTTGTAAGCATCTAAGCACATTTAATGGCACCGTGGACAATTGCCTGTTTTGTACACTTAAGATGTTAAGAGTTGTATTTTGTGAGACAAGTTGCATTGAAGCAACTCATCTTGGGCAATCCTAGAACATGTGATCAATGCCACACTGTTCACACATTAGTCTCACAAAAGGTGTCAGTGACTATGGGCATGGAAGTATTCCAAACTGTGCAGTCTGCCACCTTGTGAGGTCCATGATAATAGAAACATTGAAGCGTCCAATTAACTGCTTCCTGAGTAGTTTCTACCCTTTGGACTATTTTTGTTTGGTGCACAAGAGGTTTGAGTCCATCATGGATTAAGCAGGACACTTTTTATTATCATGGTGGTCAAAGGTTTTACAATAGATGCAATATAGAAAAACAGCTGGCTTTTGTTTGCACATTGTTTCCCTGTCAATGCATGCTCCACTTGAGAACTAACGTTTGCTTGTTCTCTTATTGACAACGTCATCTGAGTACGTAAAGCTCTTCTATTTTTGCTACTCAGTAGCTGAGTTGCATGCTGAGTACGGCTTGAGCATGGAGGGAAAGCTTCCCAAAGACCTTACTATTAAGGATTTGCCACCTGAGGAGTGGCTGACTGTCTTCAAAGTTCCCGAAAAGAAGAAGACAAAGGTCTTTCTGCATATGGTGCAGGATCACCTATACGATGCTTGCCATCTTTTGTACCAGAAAGTGTACCAGGCTGCCCCCTCTAATGGGGAACTAATGACAAAGTTTGCTAGGGGGTTTGCCTTTGAGAATTGTGCAGCTGCTAAAGCTCAACCCGAAAGAACCTATCCACAGCAGGGTGATTATTTGAATAACATTCATGGAGCATAAGCACTTGGAAGCATTTGGAAGAACTCTCAGGCACACTTGGCAGCTTTTTGAAGCACTATTAAGCACTCAGAAGCAAGAAAAGGCACTTAGAAGCACACAGAAACATTTAGATGCACTTGGAATGACATAAAATTACTTGGAACCACTATGAACCACTTAGAAGCACTTGTGATCACTTGAAGAAGTATGTCAAGCACTATAAAGCATGGTTAAGCAATATAGTGCACTGTCGGGCACTCAGAAGTGGTCTGAAAATGCTTAGAAGCACTAAGATGCACTCATGACTTGGAATTTCTTGGAATCACCATGAAGCACTCAGAAGCATCTGAAATCAATTGTAAAGCTTCGTAAAGCACTATAGTGCATGGTTAAGCATTGTAATGCACTGTGAGGCACTTGCAAACATTTGGAAGCATGGTAAAGCACTCTAATGCCCTATCATATAAAATATTAGTACTCTCAAAGCACTCTAAAAACCACTGACATTTAGAAATCAGTATCGTATAGAAGAGCATATCCGGATACACTATCAATCATATGCGAGAAACTATGTAGCTCTTATAACACACTCTCAACACAGTGATATACCTGAGGCAAATCGAGTAGATACACTGGATGCAGTACATGCGCACTCTTGCCTATCCTCTTTCGAACAACATCTTTCTTGTTTGGGGAGATGCGAGTTTCCACCGACCAAAACTGAAACACGATTTCCCTTTGATTTCATTGGTGATGGTGCTTGCCCTATGCAATTGATGGTGACAAGAATCCAAGGGAAGTGACCCTTCCTCCGCTTCATGTTGCAGCCAAAAATTGGCTGCAATGACATTCCTTCGATGAACTCCTAAAGCCTTGGCAACTTCTCTACCACTCATTTGATTGTCAACACCAGATGCGCCATTGAGGCATTCCACGACAATAGCCTGCTTTAAAAACAACTCGTTATTTGAATGGGGTGTCTTCACCTCAGATAATGTATGACAAATGTTAGAGAAAATGAGTCTCTCAACTGTCCCTGACGTGTGCTGCAACACTGAGAACGTTGGATGATGGAGGAGCTGTTGTAAAATCTTTGTTTGAAGGCCCTCAAAAATCCCATTTGTTTGTTTGTTTGCGCCAGCACTGACGAGAAACTGCTCTGTAGATTTTCTTTGCCTCTCGCTCATCAATGTCACCATCCTCACGCGTACGTGCCATCCTCTTCTCAATGCTTCTTTGTTCCCTCTTCTTTGTAACCTAGTAGTTTCGAAGACCTGGCAGAAGACCTGGTAGTTTCGAAGACCTGGCAGAAGTTCTCTCGGGATGTGTTGTGTGATAGACAATGGGGGAAGATATACAGAGCCTGTATTGCCATTCTATATACTATGAGACTCCATGTGGAGCTAGTTATGAGGGAGCTAGGAGGCTGAGGTTATTGCTGCAAAGAAGACCATTAAAGCACAACTGTAGTCTTCATGGAGAGAGAGAGAGGGAGAGAGGGAGATAGTACAGTTGAATACAGCTTGCGCTCAGGCGGGAAGAGAGGCCCTTTTGTGTAGGCGGGAAGCACAGGCTATGCTATGGCAGAGAGAGAGAGAGGCGGAGAGTGAGAGGGAGAGAGTGATTGTTGTAGGACGAGTGTAGACTCGTGGAGGAGAGAGAATATTCAAAAGCGTTTAATGGGCACGTCATTCCCTTAATGAATGCTCAGTTGCATTTTCAAGCCTGCCTCTATTTCAAATTTAAGCCTCTTTCTCCTCCCAAAGGGGTGGCTAAAAGGAGTGTCCAAGACACTCTTTTTTGGTACCACCTATACATGGTTTCACCCTTTCTCATTTATCCACATCAGATCTCATCCACTAATATCTACCCATATCCACATCTCATCACATCATATTCATTCTCATCACATATATCACATCTATCCCAATTTACATCACATCTCATTCACTCACATCCCGATTCACATGACATCACATCTCATTCATTCACATCCCAATTCACATCACATCACATCTATTCACGTCCATCACATCACATCACATCTATTCACGTCCATCACATTCATTTACATCATATCCATTTACATCCATCACATCACATTCATTCATATCCATCACATTCATTCATCTCACATCAACCACATTCATTCTCATAGTCATCCCATTACATGCATTCTATGCACATTATATCACATCACTTCTATCCACATCATATCTTATTCATACACATCTCATCTCATTCATCTCACATCAACCACATTCATTCTCATAACCATCCCATTACATGCATTCTATGCACATTATATCACATCACTTCTATCCACATCATATCTTATTCATACACATCTCATCCACATTCATCCAATCGTTCACATGTACGACTACTCACATCTATCCATACATTCATATCTATCACTTCACATCCACATATATTCATGTCACATCACATCTCTTTACATCACATCACATTCTTTCACATACACATCCATTCTTTCACATACATCCACATCCATTCTTTCTCATACTCATCGACATCCATTCTTCACATACTCATCCACATCCATTCTTCACATACACATTCACATCCACACATTCACATCCATTCTTCACATACACATTTACATCCATTTTCAGATACACATTCACATCCATTCACATCCCATATCATTCATTTACATCCCGATTCCCACATCACATCTCATTCACTCTTATCTCGTTTCACATCACATTACATCTCATCCATTCATTCATTCATATCTATCTGATTCACATCACATTACATCTCATCCATTCATTCACATGTATCTGATTCTTATTACATTAGATCTCATCCATTCATTCACATCTATCTGATTCTTATTACATTACATCTCATCCATTCATTCACATTTATCTGATTCTTATTACATTACATCTCATCCATTCAGTCACATCTATCTGATTCACATCACATTACATCTCATCCATTCATTCACATCTATCTGATTCACATCACATTACATCTCATCCATTCATTTACATCTATCGATTCACATCACATCTCATCACATCTATTTTTCTATGCAAGTTTTCAGTTTGTTTTTCTTTTGAATACAAGGAGTATTTCTTGAATCAGTATCCCCAAAACTTCTTGATCGGAATTCTCAATTTCATACCAGAATTCCTCGAATTCTATAACCTTGATCCACATATCAATTCGAAGGGTCTCAAACTTAGTTTCAGATTTGGCAGGAGTTTTGAGTGTATCTTTCTAAACTGGTCACACCTTCTTTCCTGGAAACTGATGAAAGAGTTTGGTCTTGGTCATAGTCTGATTCAAGGTTCGAGTCGGATAAGATTTTTCTTGAACTATCTTTCTCGAAAAGGTTTGATAATTCAGTTACTATTTTACTGAATTTCTTTCTTTGAATCATCACTAAACTGATCTCTAAATTAGTTATTAGTTCCAATGAGGAATAAATTAATCATTTATCTGAATATTTTGATCTCAATAGATTTTCTGAATTTTCTTTTTACAATCCGATAGCTCATAGAATTTAAACATAGAATTTGAGAATTCTAAAAAATTCTTTTTGCATCTATTTATGCATAAAAAACAACTTCAATGGGAATAACATTTTTATAAAAAAAATCCTTTTATGCATCTATTTATGCATAAGATCAAAT
The DNA here is from genome assembly GCF_041138505.1 of Cibotium barometz. Lineage (NCBI taxonomy): Eukaryota > Viridiplantae > Streptophyta > Polypodiopsida > Cyatheales > Cibotiaceae > Cibotium > Cibotium barometz. The sequence goes on from NC_141073.1 coordinate 25,198,633, forward strand.
TTAATAGGAATAACACTTTTAAAATAAAAAGAATTTCATTATGCATCTATTTATGCATGAAAATCAATTTTTATAAAAATAATGCTTTTGTAATAAGAAAATTTCTTTATGCATCTTTCTATGCATAAAAATCAAATTTAATAAGAATAACACTTTTGTATTAAAAAAAATTCATTTATGCATCTTTCTATGCATAAAAATCAAATTTAATGAGAACAACACTTTTGTAATAAAAAAAAATCCCTTATGCATCTTTTTATGCATAAAAATCAAATTTAATGAGAATAACACTTTTGTAATAAAAAAAATTCCTTTATGCATAAAAATTAATTTTAATAATTAATATCAGTGATATCCATGCATATTCATAGGTGAATATGTACATGGAGTAATTAGAATATTTCTTTTAGATGCGAAAATGGTGGGAATTACTCTTTTGGAATAACATAAAAACAAACTTTCTTTTCCACAAAATTATGAAAAATTTTGCCATAACCTCCTTTGTATGGCTGACCATCTCTCATTTTTTTCATTCTATATTTAACTTAAATTAACCGTAATTAGATTTATAGAACTCTAATCTACACAATTTTCTAAATTCAAGAGAGTAAACAATAAAAAGAGTTTAACTAATCCGTTAGTTAATCTTTCTAGGATCGAAAAAGGTTGGAATGTAAAGAGGAGAAGGGGGTGGCCTTTTTATCAAAGGCATAGTATTTGAATTTAATTCAACATCTGCAAAACATAAAAATTAAGAAAACCATAGATTATTCATTAAGCAAGTAAGAAAATTAGCTTACATGGAGCTTGTAAGCTCTCCTTTGGCTTGAGGGATTGAGGTTTCTACTCTTGTTTGAAGCAAGAGTGGCCACCAATTCACTTTGGAGAGGATTAGGCCAAAACAATTGAATTATTAAAAAATTCAATGTACATGGCTCAGGACAGGAACAAAGTAACAGTGCATAAATACCATTAAGCTTTTACAAAGGGGGAGGCTTCTATTTATAGGAAAAAGTGAGCCCCTAACCAAGCAAATTGATTCTAGAATTTTCCAGCTCAGTTTGGTCAATTTTTGACCATTTTCGGGTTAGTTCAGCTTACTTTTTGGATCTAGTTTTGAAATAGGAGAGAGGAGAGATGAAAATATCTCATTTTATTGATTAAAAATTGGGGGTAATGATGAGAAAAAGGCACCTACTTCATGAGGGGAGATCCCCACAGTGAGGTGTCAAAATTCAGTTTTTTAATTGTTTTCTTTGGTCCTTAGTCCACTCTTCATCTTATGTGAGCATTTACTTATTTTTGGGGGGTTTTTCTTTTATTCTTCAATTTATCTCCTCCCTACATTTGGATTAATCTTATTAGTCCATAGGACCCTTAATTGGACCATAATTTAAAAATTTCTAAAAATCTGGACCCTTAGGCTAAGGTCCTTTATACCTATTTTCAATTAATTCCAATTGCACATTGAAAAGTTCTTTTTGAATTATTGTTTCAGGGGAAATCATTTTAGACACTAGGAGGATTTTTATATCCAAAAATATCTCAATTTTGAATTACCTCTCTCTAGATATTTTCTCTCTCTAAGCCAAAAGAGGGATAAGCAAGATCTTTCTTTTATTTCAGAGAGGGGAATAATTATAAGATCAGAAGGGGAGGTCCTTACACTTGCACACCTCAAAAGCGGGAGGGAGGAATTTTACACAAAGCAAAAAGAGTGTTTTTTGCAATTGAATATTTTTTTAAAGAAGTGGTGTGCGTCTATTTGATGATGCATAGACCCTCGATATACTAGTGCCAGCTATAGGGCTTAGAGAGAAGAACTCCCTTATATATGGGCACATGCCTGATAACCCAAATTGAAATGCCAAATCCATAGTTTGAGTGGTTGAGCAAATGGCTATACCCATGGATATTGGATGAGGTTAGGATGAATTAGTGGATTTGGGAAGGAGGAAGAAAAGAAAAACTCAAGTAATGCAATTAGATTAGAAACGATTAGCTCAAGAAAAAGCCAAAGGAGTAATTTGCATTTCATTTCACCAAAAGGGACATTTTGGAATCATGTTCAATTTAATTCCTAGAAACCTTGGAGGAATTCCCTACATTTCTCTACAAGATAATTTTTCTAGTTGAGCCACTAGAATAGATAACTGTAGGAGAGACTCCAAGTAAGATGCTCTACCCCCTTAGAATAGACTTCCGCTGATGACCATTTAGAATTAAAATAACAAGGTAGGAGCCTTACAACTAGTATCAAAGTGTTTTTTGGTTTCTAACCAACAAATGCATTTCTTTTATTCTAATGGCCCAGATTGTGATGCTCGGTCTTTTTCTAGAGAGGATGAGATGATAGCCTTGTTTTCACTTATCTCGCCTCCAAGGACCAAAGAGAGGACCATCCAATATAGTATTTGAGCATTTTGAAGACATTTTCTTTCTTACCTAAGCTAACAAGTGGCTAATGTGTCATTTTGGTGAGAGGGTCCATGATTATGCTAGGATGATCCACTAGTGCTCAACGAAAGCATTCGTCTTACTATGATTACTAGCTATCTAAGGCTATAGTTCATGAGGTGGTCCTTTATGGTAGGATAGTGCATAATTTAGGAGGTGGATTTGGACTATACATAGAGTCCTTTTCTCTATGTACCACATGAAAAGATCTCTATATATCATGATAATACCCTTGAGCTACTCTGCCATGGTATACCTCCATGAAACTATCATCATTTCATGAGTCATAGGGTTTGATGATGATAGCTTATACATAAATAAAGAAGAAATGAAGATTTTGTTTTTGGCTCTAAAATTTGAGATGAGACTTTTTTAAGAAGCACTAAGACACTCGTTCGATAAATTACAAGGACCATGTCATCTAAGAATGATATTATCCTTCTCAAAAATCTCCAAAACGAGACAAGATCTTATGAGCAAGAAGGAGATCACCACCGAGCTCTCTTTCATATTTTTGATCACAAGAAGAATTATTACAAGGCCATGAGCATTTCCAATGGTCTAAATGATGTGATGAAAACTTCTTTTCTTGGAAAATCTAACTTCCCATAGGGAACTTAGATATAATAGATCATAATGTAATAATGTGCCATGAATTAGAGGTAGCACCCTGGTAGACTATTACTAGGTCACTATCAATCTAGACAATGCCTATGGTAACAATGAGTTTTGCCAAGAATCTAAGTGCTTAGGTAATTGCTAGCCATTGATAAAAATTATCTCTAAAAAATAAGAAATTTGAGGGAGCTTGAAGACTTTTGAAAGTTAAGGTATGATGAGACCTTGTAATGACTTAAGGAATATTTTTTGGGAGAACTTATATTTTAAATAAAAGACGTCTAAATATGGTTCTAAAAAATGAAATCCTTTTTCTGTAAATAAGTTCTTTTCTTTACTAAATATATGTGTTTTTTACTTCAGAACATAGCTCAAGCTTAAGACCTTATCCTGTCAAGCTTAAGACCTTATCCTGTCAAGATGCTCCACTATCGATTTGGTTGAAAGGAGGATAAGAAATGATTTTTTGTTTAAGTTGTTGTGGTTGTTATGATTTTTGCTGAACTATTATTAGTATTATTTAGTGTGTATGATTTTGCTAAGAGATTTTAGACATTTACCATGTGTGTTTAAGTGCTATAGGATTTAAATTAGTAGTTTTGTAGTTTTATCAAGGTAGTGCATTAGGTTGTGTATTAAGAAATTTGTTCTATTAGTAGTGCATTAATTTATAGTAACTACATATTTAAATGACTTAATTAGCTTACATTAGTTACTATATTAGGTTTAGTATTCATTAGTGTATTAGGGTTAGCATTAAGGTAATACATTAGCGAGACTAATGAATACATTAGTATTCATTAGTGTATTAGGGTTAGCATTAAGGTAATACATTAGCGATAATATTTAATTGAAGCATTAGGAATAGTATTAATTACTAATTAGGGGTAGTATGGATGGTAATAGCTTAAGTTAGATAGAGATTAAGATTTTTTGAAAAAAAGCGCACACACACACAAAAGGAAAAGAAAAGGGAAGGAGGAAGAGAGAGAATGTTAGTCACTTTTGACTTTGAGAGAGAGAAATGGTTTTTTGATTGAGAGAGAGAGATGCTCATTTTCAATTGAGAAAGAGAGAGCAATCTTTGAATCAATTTAAAGAGAGAGAGAGAGAGAGAGAGAGAGAGAGAGAGAGAGAGAGAGAGAGAGAGTTAGGGGATTTTCATTATGAAAGAGATGCTGATTTTCAACCAAGAAAGAGAGAGCAATCTTTGAATCAAATTGAAGAGAGAGAGAGAGAGAGAGAGTTTATTAGGGGATTTTCATTATGAAAGAGATGCTGATTTTCAACCAAGAAAGACAGTGAGATGGTGATTTTCAATTAAGAGAGAGTAATCTTGTCATATATATATGTGTACACCTAATATATCTTTGTCAAGTGAATACTCTTCTTATACTAATTCACAATCTAGGAAGGAGTTTCTAGAAGCAAGCTATGAAGAAGTATATTGGAAGATTCGCAAAGACAAACTTCATGCTTAGTGGTGGATGAAAGCACAGATCATCGTTATGAGAAATATCTAATTATTGACATAACATCCTTATTTAATGAAGGATTTGGTGTGTGTAAAACATGATTTGTTAGGCTTATGCATATAAATGATGTGAGGGCCCAATCTATGTATGAAGGAGTGAAACAATTGCTTAAAGATATGTAATTCAGAGAGGATAATATGGTTGGGTTAGCTTTAGCTGGAACTAGTGCCTTGGTTGGTAGGAATGAAGGACTTGTTTGCAAAGATTAGATGAGATTCCTCCCATCTTGTGGGTTTGCATTACATTGCACACTACGAGAATATTCTTGTTAAAGATGCATGTGAGAACTTTGTAGACTTCGTGTATCTTGATATAAGTTTGCTAACGAGGTGAAAGAATGGTTAGGTGAGCGACGAGAAGAGCTAATTTATATATATGATGCATTTGATACGAAGCATTATCAAATTTTGCAAATCCATGGTGTTAGATGGCTCTCAAGAGGAAAGGGTAAAAATAATGCCTACACTTCTTTTATTTTGGAAACAAAAGAATGAGAGATTGTGTGCACAAGGGGAGATATTTCAAGTTCAATTTCTTATTCATTTTTGGTTGATGTATTGATAGAAGTGGATTTTGTGAACTTAATTTTTTTTAAAAAATGTAGATATCTCAACTATTGGAAGAGATGTGAATACTATGATTGAGGCATTAAAAGATAGGTGTTTTCGAAGTGTATTTGGTCATGACTCAAAACATCTTAAGGATATAAAAAAAAGATCGAGGGGTGGGGTATTAGAATGGGAAGACAAGGAAGACTTGAGAAACACACATGTTCTCAAGTATGAAAGTCTTCAGAAACACACATGTTCTCAAGTACGAAAGTCTTCCAAATAGTACTCCTCAAGGACACATGGAAGGGTGTATTTTTTAGCAAAGGAGTTCTTTCAAAAACTTGTGTCAAGTTTTGATGAAAGATTTTATGATTGTAACTTGTTTAATGCAATGAAACTATTTTTACCAATAAATCCAGACAATAAAGTAGAACGATAACGTTTTGCAAGGCAATTTTTATATTGATTATGCGATTGATTTGATGGTGATGACTCATCTTCATTATTTAACAAAGAGCTTTGCAAAGGAGAACTTGCTCGTTTTGTGCCTAAATTAGTGGAGTTTTATCTAACTAAGGGTATATTTAACTCTTGGGTACAATGTAGTACTGAGATTGAATGGAGGAAAATGTTTCCTGAAATGTTGAAGCTATGGAAAGTTGTCCTTGTCATACTGCTCTAGTTCAATCATGTGTGAAAGAGGGTTCTCCAAACAAAACAAAATAAAGAGTCACGATGATAGGTCTTGTCTTAGCTTGAAAACCTTAGATGTGCTCATGTTCATGCCCTTATCTATTGAAGAGAATCTTGAAAATGTGAATTGGGATCACATATTTGATGTGTGGAAGTCAAAAAAGGATAGAAGATCTAAACATTTAATCAGGAGTACCTCTTTCTAGAGTATTTTGTAATTGATATTTTCGGTATGAATTAAATCTTTTGCCTGATTTATTTGTCTAAATTGTAAGATTGAGTAGGTATAACAAAAATTTTCAAATTATGTGTATATAGAGTTGTAATACAACAGAAGGACAAGGGTTAAAAAACCTACAAAAAAATGGTAATGTGGAAATTTTCTCTTCTTCTTTGAAGGGATAAGCACATTCTAAAAAAAGGGGGCATAGCCCTTGTAATTTGAAGGCTACTACAACTCTGCAAACTGTTCCATCTGGATTCCCAAGTTATGACTCACATGTATCTTTGTTGATGGTCGAAAGTCACCCCAGCACATCTGTAAAAATACACTAGCGATAAGAACTATACACAATCACAATTAATTAAAATCAATAACATTTGCATGTTGATTTAAGCCTAGAATTGAATTACCTTGACACCCATAATCATGCATGAGTATCTCCTCACCATAATCCAACGAAGAACTAAAGAAGGCTTGCCTCTATACACGTCACACACACCCACATGTCATAAAAGTAATTATATTTCATGAAAAATATCGACGAGAGGTTATTGAGGAAAGTTAGAGCTCATGTGTAAGGTCCTTTGTATATCAGGGACCCCATATTTCCTACTTATATTTCTTAGAATAGTCGAGGCACAAGTAAAATGGTCATAAACAAAGGTGGAATGATCATAAATATTTCTTATATATATATTTCCTACTTATAAATTTCCTAGAATAGTCAAGGCGTCATAGGTAAAATGGTTATAAACAAAGGTGGAATGATCATAAATATTAGATTTACTTATAGAAATCTGGTAAGTTAATCGCACTACTTTAAATACATGTGAAGATTTATAATTAGACTCTTCTAAATCGATGATACATATAAAGCTTTTGAAAGGGTTTGTTTTATGGTATGGTAAATTTTTTTGTGAATGAAAAATTTAAAATGTAGCATCTTGATGCTCTTGAGTGTTGAATAATGTCACCACTGTTTGGCTTAAGATTGTGGAGAGACACTAGTCACACATGCAAGCTTTTCTCTATGGTCTATGCAATAAAAGTTCTTTTTATATATCTAAATGCAGAAAAATAAGAAATTCTTCTTCTTCTTCTTCATAGTTTTAATACTATTTGTCTCTCCCTAAAGTTAGGTGAAGAAGAATGAGAATAAATCCAATCTTAGCTCTTTGACCTCTAAGTGGGACCCAATAATATATAATAAACTTAGAATGCATGGATATAAAGAAAAGTTTATTAATATTATACTAAAGTATAAGTGTAGAGCAGAGAACTTGATTTTTTGATTTCCTATTTTGGCATAAAGTTAGATTAGAAAGGCTCTACAATAATCAATAAAGAAGCATAACCACCACTAAGATAACACAAACAAAAAAATATATCCAAAAAGCACAATCACAAAAGGCTACCTAGTATTCTTCTTCTTTGCCTTATATCTCTAAAGGAGAAGAAGAAGATAATCATAAGGAATTCTTCTTTGCCTTATATCTCTAAAGGAGAAGAAGAAGATAATCATAAGGAATTCTTCTTTCTCCTCTTTTTATTCTATTGATTGAATCCACTACAAGAGATATTCATCTTCCCAACATTTAAATTGGCACTCTAGTGAAGTGAGAAAAAAAAAACTACAAGGCTTTAAGCATGGATATAAACATTACTATTTTTGCATCCGTGTAGGTGTCATTGTGGACTACCTTATTGGCATTTGTACTTGTGTATTATATGAGCATTATTAAAGGATCTTAGATATGTGAGAATCCAACATGTGAGTAAACTATGGATTGTAGAAATGGATTAAACTCATGGTTTTAGTAGTAACTACATTAGTAAAATAACAATGCAACACACACACATTAAACGGGTGCCTCTTAAAAAGGCTGAGAATACATCAACACTAGCACTAACATGGCTCAATAATCATCCCTATTCAAGATCTCACTAATTAAGGGCAACCTCCCCCCACTTTGAGGTGTTGAAAGTGTTGATTGTTGAGTACCACTCATCTAGTGGCCCACATCAAGGAGGCTTTTGAACTAGTTTGGGGTTAATTCTTATTCACATTGCACTTGTTTTTGTGCTATAAGCTACAACAAATCCATCTACATTTTATGGTAAGGTTGCATATCCCCCCCTTAATGCAAATTTATTGCACCCTTCATCACCGGTATTTCCAACACCCCCCACTCAAGTGATGAATTCATATATCTATTATGTGCTAGAGTGTACACCCCAAGCTACATGCCATGAACCACTCTATTTCCCTTTATAAAATAGACATAAATAGATCTAAGGTATGTGATTGGACCCCAAGGTACATGCCATGAATGGGCCAATCTAGTTGCCTTTATAAAATTGCCATACCATGCAGGTATGATGTGGAAATTTTAAATAAGGGTGGGGATTAGATTTATAATTAAAAAGGTGAGGGTCATCCCCTTTTTTACATCTAGAAGAGTTGATTGGGATTGCTTCCTTCTTGGGAACCCTCATTGATGGATCCTTTGATAACCATCATGTTAGCCTCCTCAACCTACCTCTTATGCCAACAATCCTTCACCACATGGCCTACCTTCCCATAGTAGTGGCACATGACTACTTCTAGATCCTTTTTACTTTGGTCCTATACTTGAGAGAAATTATATCTTGTATGTCCTCTGCTCTCAGCAAATCACATTTCTAGCTTTAAAACATCAAAAGAATGTTGGGATGATTGGAAAAGTTTTTTAGGAAAAATGGAAAATACTCTAATTTAAGATTATATATTCAAAAGTTTTTCCTTGACATGAAAGAAGGGGATTCATTTCCCATAAATGTGAACAAGATGAAAGCCATAATGAATTAACTTGCAAGAGTTGGTGCACCGGTGGAAGAGGAGGATGCAAAAGAAATCCTTCCAAAAAGCATGACATTAGCAGAGTATGGGCCATTGGTGGCTACTATCAAGAACCTTCGAGGGACCTAACATTTAGAGGAATAGAGGTAGATCTTGTGGAGGAAGAGAAAAGGCACAAAAGCAAAGGATACATTGAGAACAACAGCCATAGAGATAGCATTTCTCTCAAGTTAAAGTACAAAGCACGTGATACATATGATTTTTTAGAAGTTTACCCCCCAAGTGGTTATGCTCCTTGATTCATTATTGTAGCCTTTTTCAAATCTAACTTTAAGCCAAAGCAAGAAACCAAATAATCAAGTTCTGTCCTCTACACTCATACTTTAGTAGAATATCAATAATCATTTCTTTATATCCATGCATTCTAATTTTATTATATATTATTAGATGCCACTTAGAGGTCGGAGAGCTAAGATGGGATTTATTATCATTCTTCTTCAGCTAACTTTAGGGAGAGACAAATAGGATTAAAACTATGAAGAAGAAGAAGAACAATTTCTTTTTTTCTACCTTTAGATGTAAAAAAAGAAACTTTTATTGCATAGACCATAGAGCAAAGCTTGCATGTGGAACTAGTGTCTCTACACAATCTTAAGCCAAACAACGATCACATTATTCAACAATCAAGAGCATCAGTTTCTGCATTTTAAATTTTTCATTCACAGAAAATTTAACCATATGCTTAAACAAACCCTTCTAAAAGTTGATTATGTATCATCGATTCTAATTATAAATCTTCACATGTATTTAAAGTAGTGCACTTAACTTACCACATTTCTATAAGTAGATCTAATATTTATGATCATTCCACCTTTGTTTATGACCATTTTACTTGTGTCTTGACTATTCTAAGAAATATAAGTAGGAAATATGTGGTCCATGATATACACATGACCTTAAGCATGAGCTCTAATTTGCCTCTCATGGATGTTTGTCATGAAAATATAATTACTTATAACATGTGGGTGGGTGTGACATGTGTATAGAGGCAAGGCTTCTTTAGTTCTTAGTTGGATTATGGTGGGGAGATGCTCATGCATGATTATGGGTGTCAAGGTAATTCCATTGTGAGCCTCATCAACATGGAGATCTTATTGATTTTAATTAATTGTGATTGCATATGGCGACCTATTTGTGCAAGAAGAAAGCGTATTTCTGCTCGCGTGTCGGAGATACATGCGATATATATAGATGGGTCATGTGCTGTCGGAGATACATGCGAGTGATGCGCATAACATAGCTCTCTCTTAATAATAAAATGGCACTGTCACTAGATGTGGCCACCTCTTCTGCGAGCCTTGCGTTCAGACGTGGTTACACAAGACAAGCTCGTGTCCGGCCTTTCATATCCATCTCACTCAACGGCCCCTGCTCGTCCACAATACAGCCTTCTCTTGCCGCCGCTGCCTCAGGCTTCAAGCTTCTCAGCCCGTCGCTGCGGTCACCTCTATTGCTGGCCGTGCCTGTACGCACTCCATAACGAGCAGCCCAGCGACGACAAAGAAGCAGACGATAGAAGAAGTATCATTTCTGCATGGCAGTTGCAGAAATGGTACCCCCGCGATCTGTACTGAACTGCAAGATTAGCACAGGAAACTGCGTCTCGGCCGACGTAGAACGTGCGGAGCTCATAACCGGATCAAGCGAGAATAACCAGTCACTTCTGAGGATCTCAGCCGAGGTGCAGGACTTCCTCGCGGAGCTGCGACGCGCCCTGGATCTAGGGAGGCTTGCACATGAACGGACGCGATTACTTCATGATCCGGCCTCTTAAAATTGCTGAAGTACCTTTTTGTCTATATATTCACTTTTTTGTTTGTGTGCATTAATAAGTTGCGTGCTTCAGTGGGCACCTAATTCGAGACGGAATTTCAGAAGGGGTGAGGTTACACGAAATTCGTGACGTGAAAATAAACGAGACAAGAAGCAGTTTATTACAACGGATTTTTAGAAACGAAAAGGTAACGTGGTGAACGACAAACAAGTGTCGTAGAGAGAAAAAAGCAACAAGATCAAAGTAAAAACACACAGTTCTTCTAAACAGAGAACTATAACCACCTACAGGAAGCACGCTTCTTAAGCCCAACAAATTTACAAACACATTGGGTGATAGCGGCACAAAGTCATCACCATTGACGATGGCTTTTTTGAAGTTCTCAGTTTTCTCCCATATAGAAAGATATGATGCATTGTAGTCTTGTTGGGCATGACCGTTTCTCATCATCATCATCAATGATGATAGGATTGCTATGACTGCTCGGCTGTGCATCACAACATGCATCTTCACTTTTGTCATTCTCATCTTTATTTTTGTCATTCTCATCTTCATCGACGCTGGAGTGCCCATACAACGGATTGAAGTATCTTGCAATAGGAGTATCCATGAAGAAAATTTCATCTATGTCCATGTATTCACTACAACAGGATGAAGGTCTATCATCGAAAATAGTATCGTTTTTATAACTAGAAGGGTAGCTAGGTTTTGGGCCATTTTCGTTGCTCGAAACATTGCTATTTTCGTTGTAACGAGTTCGCTACTCAACAACAAAATATTGATGCTCAACAATGACATTTTGTTGTAGAACAATGAAATATCGTTGCTAAGATTGCTGCTCACAGCAATGATATTTCGCTACTATTTTCGTTGCTAAAAGCAGCGACTTACATTTTCGCTGAGCTCTGCACAACAAAAAAGAAGCTAGGGTAGACTGTGGAGTCTACACAGGACTCCCCCGTCTGCCCTAACCCTTAAAAAAAAAAACAGTCACAGTTTCAGATTAATAACACAAACACAAATATAAGAAACACATACATTGTGGAGAATGCAATTGAAAAAGTTATTATATTTCAAAAATTGTTGGGCCTTTGGCCTTATATATATAAAGTTTTTACAATGAAGAGGTATAAAGAGGTGTCTAACTGTAATCCTCATCGGATTCGGAGTGATACTCATCATCCGATTCCTCGTCCTCTTCACTTGCTTCATGCTGATAATCTGGATCCTCCTCTTCTCCTTCCCCTTCATCCTACATACATGCCATCAAGTGTAAGGTAAGCAAGAGTATTAAAATACAATTAGACGTAGAAAAGAGAATGGTTTAGGCAACACATTACCGCATCAGCTTGAGTCCCCCAAAAAACGGACACATCCAACCGTACACTTCGCGTATGCATCCACACTCACAATTGCGGACGAGGGGCTCTATACTCATAGTCATATTCCTGCTTTGTTGGGTCACACCCAACAACCTCCCTCCATATAAAGAAAATATACAATTATTTCAAGAAAAGAATATAGTATAAAACGAAATGAAAGGAGAGAAGAAATGATACGAAATGAGCAAGAAAGGAGGATTTTCCACCGGAGCGAAAGTGCGAAGCCCCTTGATTTCATAGTCAGGAAGCATTCGCCACCGCTTGTTGTTGAAAAGCACGTGGTTACTTACAAAGCTTCGTGCATACCTCCACTCCTTGTCCATACACACGCTAGGCTTCTCCAAATTATTCTTTACTACTCTCTTGATATTTGATCTCCTATTAGAGAGAAAAAGCTTGATGCGCTGCTTTATCCACTCTTCGGAGAAGTAAAGATCCACTTGTGGCACGGGGAACTCCGACTTAAGCACATCGATAAAATATTGCTTAGAAAGTTCATCTTGTGCTTTCCACTTTTTGAAGGAGTTCACAAACTCTAGGTTCGCAAGTACATGCATACGATTCATGACTCGCTTTCCTCATGCATCCATCACAAGGGCACCATCCGTATCCACAGTGTCTAGTAGGAGGCATAGATTGATCAGTGGAATGGGTCTCCTAGGGGCTGGCTCATAATGTGTAAATAAAGAGTCTCCCTTTCGGGAGATGCATTGGGAGACCTAGTGCTGCTTTTGCCAAAGCAAAAGCAGCCTTTCCCTCCCTCTAGTAGATCTACTACCTCCCCACACTCCCTACTATATCGTCGTCGTGTGGTAAAGACAGACGTGAGGGAGCGGGGGTGGCTCTAGTAGAGGAAGGTGGTGTAGGCTCATCACAACCATATCGTGATGGGCCTACACCACTCGGCCACGTACCTATCAAAGGCGTGGTCTACCTGGACTGAGCAAGTGGGGTAGATTTTCCCCCCAGGGTGTCGACAAAGAATACAACATGTGATGTTAGAACATTGTTAAGACCTCCTACAATACTGCTTAGACAATTAGGCTGGAAAGTGCTCCTTTTGGATGAAAGCTTCTGAGGACTTTCGATACGCTCCCCACTATTAAAGCCAAAGGCAACTCCTCTTTTGAAAGAGAAGGATAGTGAGAAGATCGAGGGCTCCCCCTGCACTATGACCACCTACTCGTAGTGCATAAACCATAGCGTAAGCATAGGCCGTAAACATACGGCCTATGCATTTAGCCTATGCATAGATGATATGCATAGGCCATAGTCTGTATGCCGTATGCATAGGCTGTATGCATATGGTATGCATGAGACCTATGCATATACGGTATGTATAAGGCCTATGCATAAGCCCTATGCATACGACTTATGCATACCCTATGCATAGGCCTTATGCATAAACCGTATGCCGTATGCATAGGCCTTATGCATACGGCCTATGTATGTGACATATGACCTATGCATATGGCCTATACATACGGCCTATGTATGTGACATATGACCTATGCATATGGCCTATACATATGCTATGCATAAGGCCTATAGGCTCTTAACCAAAACGTAATTCTGGGCACCCAAGGGTGCAAAAACACAAAGATAAGAAGCATAAACAAATAGGACTTACCTCTACTAGCCAAATCTGTATAAACTGTATGCGTGGCCTATGCCCTTCACTTGAATAGACCTACAAAAGATTATCATAATAAATCAAAACATTAGTTCATTAGTTTATAAGACCTATGCATACAGCTTATGCATAACAAGGCTATGCATAGGGCCTATGCATAAGCCCTTTTACATAAAAGGGGTATGCATAAGGGCCTATTGCATAAGGGTATGCATGGGGCCTATTGCATAAGAGGGCTATGCATAAGGCCTATGCATAAGGGTATACATAAGCCTTATGCATAAGCATATACATAAGCCCTATACATAAGCCCTACTGTAGAAGAGAGCTATGCATAAGTCCTATGCATAGTCTAGCCCTATTGCATAAGAGGACTATGCATAGTCTATCCCTATTGCATAAGAGGACTATGCATAGGGCTTATGCGTACCCTTTGCATAGCCCTATGCATAAGGCTACGCATAAGCCCTATTACATAAGAGGACTATGCATAAGGGGGATATGCATAAGCCCTATGCATAGCCTATACCTATTGGCTATGCATAAAGAGGGTTTTGCAAAATAGGGCTATGCATAAAGAAGTCTATTACCTATTGACCTAAGCCTAATCCCTTGCACCCAAGGGTGCAAAAACACAAAGACAAGAATCACAAATGAAGAAAGAGGGCTTACCATATGAGAGGCTATGCCCAAAACCTTGCTCACTTGAATAATCTTACAAAAAAGAAACATAATAAATAGAAAAGTTGGTTCTCATTAACACATTAGTAAGCAAGAAGAACAAGATTAAAAAGAGGTGACTACCCTAAACCCTACTCTTAATGCATACGTGAATGTAAACACTAGTTTATGTTAAGCCTAAACCCTAGTACAATGCATAGAATGCTTAATAGAAAGCTTTGATGGAGAGTTCTATGCATCAGGCTAGGGTTAGGAAAAGAGAGAGGAAAGAGAGGGGAAGGGAGAAAAGGAGAGAGGGGAAGGGAGAGAAGCTCACATAAAACTATTTCCAAGCTTTCCATAAAATCTTAGAAGAAGACATAAAACCATGAAAGACGAAAGAAAGTAAGAAGTGCTTACCTTCTTGGAGAGGGAGACTTGATTGATCCAACACCCTTGAGGGATGAGTTAAGGTGTGAGGAAAACTCGGGCTGTAGGTGTAGGTTGTGCATAATGTGAAGAATAGGGGAAGTAGGTAGGTATTGACACCCGTCGGCCAGCGATTTAGGTGGGAGTCACAGTCACCAAAAGTTAGATCCGAGGCATGGTTGAGAGAGAAAAATTGATGTGTGTGTGATCAATGCAAGAGCTAGTATATAAAACAACATCGTATAACAATTGAGCATGTCCAAACATATGGTTTTCATGAGGCAGTGGCACGACCAAGTGAGGATGATGACATGGAGGAGAACCATACGAGCGTTCTTGGTAACATGCCACACCATTCGGTGACATCGGGTAGAGTGCGGAAGGTTGCAAGGCTTCATATGGAAAGCATGGCTAAGACTCATCTTCCCCAACCAATGAATGAGGTGCCTCCACCATTGCCACATGAGGAGGAAGAGAATCTCATCATGGACAACATGGTGAATGACTTCTTTGGACGGGAGGTCATAGATGATAGTGAGCAAGCTCTAATGGCACAAGAGGAGGAAACCTTGCATAGAGAGGCAAGCACACCTTTGTATGAGGATACTCCACACTGCGAGCAAACTTGGAGCTATTGAACTAACAAACAACTTATGGATGGAACAATGCAAGTGTCACAAGTCGTATTCGGAAACTGCCTCATTTTATTGAAAATATTTCATGTTCTATATACTCTCCTTGTTGCTAATATTTTGACATGATTTCTCACCCTATGTTGTAGGCTTCTCAAGAAGATTCTTTTCCCTCAAAATCTATTACCGACTCACGATATGGGTGTCGTAAAATGCTCTCTATGCTAGGCATGGATTACATAAAAATACATGCATGTCCCAATGATTGCATACTATTTAGAGGGGTTAATAAAGATGCAAGACAATGTCTACAATGTGGGGAGAGCCACTATAGGGACGATTTGCAAGAAGATAAAGTTACCCAAAAGGTTTTGAGACACTTCCCTATCATTCCTCGCATCTAACATATGTTTTAATGTACGGGGATTGCAAAACTCATGACATGGCATGCTACCCATCACTCGACCGATGGCATCATGAGGATCGTGGCTAATTCACTAGCATGGAAACATGTGGAGCATCAATGGCCAGAGTTTAAAGATGAGCCTCGCCACTTATATCTTGGCTTAGGCATGGATGGTGTTAACCCATTTGGCTTTAAGTCCACATCATGGTCTACTTGGCCTATTGTATTGGTGAATTACAACCTCCCTCCATGGGTGGCAATCAAGAAAGGTCATGCTTTCTCTCCTTGTACTACCAGGCAAGTATAAGGTGGCAAACATGGATGTGTATCTTGAGCCTTCTTTTGATTGAGGAGCTTGAGACACTATGGCAAGGTGTCAAAGTACATGACATTTCAAGGCAAATAAATAGGCATGACGCGGAGGTGAAAGGAGTTTTGCTTTGGATGATGCATGACTATCCCGGTTTATCCGAGTGCTCAAGTACCTACTTGAACCTTATATGCATAAGAGTTTAGCCTTTAAACTTTAAGTTTATATCTCTATCTCAATCGTTTCAATTTTAAAATAGGTGTAGTAACCTCTGGACATCATGCATGTCTGATTTGTGGACCATCACTTACTTCGAAAAGACCCTCTACACTTAATAAGGTGGTGTACAACAAACACCATCGGTTTCTCCCTTCTTCACATCCCAAGTATGTGCCCCATGATGTCTCACCACTTGTGAGATGAGAGGTAGAGATTGGTTTTAGGCATGGAGAAGCACTGCCAATCCACCACCAAATGGGATGTTTGGACACTCAATCATCTTTTGACTTCGATATTGGTGTGACATGAAGATCAATCATCTCTTAGATCCCATGCATATTTTCAAGAATGTGGCAACAAATATTTGGGACCATTTAATTGGTAAAAGAGATACAAAGGGTGCAAGGGAAGACTTACAAAACATTGGATGCCTTCAAA
Organism: Cibotium barometz; assembly: GCF_041138505.1. NCBI lineage: Eukaryota > Viridiplantae > Streptophyta > Polypodiopsida > Cyatheales > Cibotiaceae > Cibotium > Cibotium barometz. The sequence continues at coordinate 25,215,492 of NC_141073.1, forward strand.
GTGCATGACCAATTGAAAGTGAGAGTGGCAAAATAGTCCTACCAAAGGCACCATGGGTATTAACCAAGAGGGAGCACAATAAGGTGAAAAGTGTGATCTCCTCTTTTTTTACACGAACGGGAGTAATGCATTCATTGAAGGGTGCCTTCACAAAGACCAAAAAGAAAGGAGAGGAACAATTTTATGGCCTCAAGACACATGATTGGCACAAGATATTACAGATATATAAATATTCACATTTTCATTTTCTCTTTGTGGTACATAATTTGTAAGCTCATATACTAATTTCCATTTTTTTCTATGCATAGTTTATTCTTCCAATTACTATAGTTGGTTGTGGGAGACAAGAAGGTGAGAGAGGATATGTACAAATGGGAAGCTCGGTTAGGTTTAATTATTCTCTTAAATTCACTTAAGTTATATTGCTGATTTGGAATTCTCATGCGCTCACAAGTTATGTATTGGTAAATAGTATACACAATTGCTATGTATGTAGGTACATATCCTTAGAGGAGGTATATCCTACATCCATTGAGATGGCTCATCTCAATGCTATTGAGGCAGTGTGTATGACCGAGGACAACTTTCCTAGAACAATTCTCACTAGCCATTTGCATCTTGTGGTGCATTCGGTTGATAAAGTGGTGTTGTTCATGTTCGATGGATGTTTTTTCTTGAAAGCCTTCATGAAAACCTTAAGGACTTTGTGAAACAAAGAGCAAGGCTAGAAGCATGCATGGCAGAGGGATGGTTGATGCAAGAGTCTCGTGTATATCTCAAAACATCTATCTCGCATAGATCCTTCCACGCCATGATTGTGAAGCAATGAGGAGAACAACAAACTAATCACTAATGTGCCTCACGGAAAAGGAAGGCAATGAAGACTGGATAAAGCATTAAGACACAAGATGAATACATTCTGCATTCTAAATAGTCCCATCATGGATTGGGAGATACAAGGATTCAATCAATAGATGAAAGCATGGGAGAAGAGCTTTCAGAAGAGCAAACAGACGCTTGCCATTCCTACCTAGCTTGGAACCTCTACCAAATGTGATCAATATAGAATGGCTTCGTATGGCAATATCAATAGCATCATAAAATGGAGACATGATCACAAGAGAAGAGCATGAGTATGTAAGAGGATATGACCCTCAAGTAAGTACATTTTTCATCTCTATCACATGTATATACCTTGTTTAATGCACTATACTAAATGTCATGATTTTGTTTAATGTTAGTACAATCTATATAATGCATTATGGTCAGAGGGAAGGCATATTTTCATGGAGCGTGTGGATTCTAAAAGAAACACATTTGATTGTGGTGTGATGGCAACTTTTGAGCAAGAAAGTCGAGCCACTAGACATGATACCAATGTCATAGAGGACAATCTTGAGTATTATGGAACTATTCAGGATATTCTTGAGGTTGTATTTAGAGCATTTAGTCTATTCATCTTTGATGTCAAATGGTTCAAGGTGATACATAGAGGTGCTCAAGAAACCGTGAAGAAACATTCAAATGGGTTCTTCCAAATTGATTCCACCAAGTTTTGGAATGATGCGAAAGATACCTTCGTACTACCTCAACACTATCCACATGTTAGTAACCCAGCCAGTCCCAAATCAAATCTTGATGTAGTATAATAAAAGTGTAACCCCTTTGCTTTGTGATATTAGGTTGTGTTTTACGCCGATTGAATTGATCCAAAGTGGTGGTATGTTATACAAGTTTTCCCTTGTTTAAAACATATCTGTAACGCCTCCGCTACGGCTGCGTCTTCCTCAAGCCGCCATAGCCTCGGCGTGGAGAAGAAGAGGTGGCGAGTACGTAACATGTGATAATCCAATACTCTTTCTGGTTCATGAGGCAGTATTGGGGGTTCCACATATTCTACCAAGAAAGAATCATCCACCGGCCTTTCATGACCCATAAGGCGTTTCCTCAAACGGCTTATGTGAAAGATGGGATGAACCTTGGAATGTGCTGGTAACTCAAGTTTATAGGCTACTGGGCCCACCTTCTTGAGTATCTTAAACGGTCCACAAAATCGGGGCGACAATTTTGGTACGGGACCCGTTTTTAAACTGATGGAGTTTTCTGGTACCTTCAGAAACACCCAATCACCTTCTTGAAAGTGAAGTGGCCTACGTTTCTGGTCCGCAAACTTCTTGTAACGATCTTGCGCTTGACGAACATTTAATCGTGCAAGGCGCAACATATCCATATGGTCTTGGATAAAATCCTTAACCTGACTGATTTTCTCATTCGCCAGTCCCACCGACACTGGTGAACGTGGCTGAAAACCATACATCAACATGAAAGGGCTAAAGCCTGTCGAGACATGCTTTGCACTATTGTAAGCAAACTCAAGAATAGGCAAATAAGACTCCCAATCAGATTGTTTTTTGCTGACATATGCCCGAAGCATATCTTCCAGCACTTGATTAACCCGTTCAGTCTGACCATCTGTCTGCGGATGATCAGCTGTACTAAGGTTCAACATAGTACCCAACTTACTGAATACTGCTCGCCAAAAATGGCTGTTAAACTTGCGATCGCGATCACTGACAATATTGGATGGTAAGCCATAAAGTCGGTAAACATTCTCCACGAAAAGGCGTCCCAATTCTGGAGTTGTAACTGTTTTCTTAGTAGGCACAAACCGACAAAGCTTGGTTAATCGATCCACGATTACCCAAATGGCATCATGTCCACGATTCGTTGTGGGCAAGCCCGTTATAAAATCCATAGATATACTTTCCCACTTTCCATCAGGAATCTCTAATGGATGCAGTAACCCGCCAGCTTTAAGACGTTCTGCTTTGTTCACTTGACACTTCTGACACTGCAGAACATAGTCAGTAACATCCTTGTGAAGTCCAGGCCAATAGAAATGCTTTCTTACGAGAGCATACGTTTTGCGAATGCCCGCATGACCTGCACTTGGACTATCATGACACTCAAAAAGAATTTGGCGCCTAGTGTCTAAGTCCAATGGAACACAAACTCTCCCCTTGTGGAGTAAGTATCCATCATCGATGGAAAAGTTTTTCCATTGCTGTAGTTCATCTTGTGATAAAGAAGAACCATGTGTGGAAGAACTGGAAACACTACCGTTTGAGTGAGAGGGACCCCTCATTTGAACATGATTCCACACCTTTGAGTATGTTGAATCCTGCTTGCATTTGCCTCGTAAAGATTCTAACAATTCGCTTTTCAACTCTGTGAATAGCAGCGAATTAATCTCCGGCATACGACTCAAGGCATCAGCTACAATATTGTAACGTCCTTTGCGATAGCGTAGTTTGCAATCATACTCCTGAAGGATCTCAGCCCATCTGGCCTTTCGACCCTGCAAATCTGTTTGGTTCATAAACCACTTTATGCTTTCGTAATCAAAAACAAGCTCGAATTGCGCACCATATAAGTAATATCGCCATTTTCGTAAGGCATATATGATGGCAAAGAGCTCACGCTCGTAAGCTGAGTAGTTTTGTTGAGCACGATTGAGCTTCTTGCTCTCATAGGCAACAGGATGACCATCTTGAATGAGAACCGCACCCACTGCCTTAGCACTGGCATCCGTTTCAATCACAAATGGTTTTTGAGGATCCACAATTGCCAAGATGGGAGCTGTAGCCAAAGCAACTTTAAGCGTATCAAAGCTATGTTGTTGCTCCTCACGCCATTGAAAGGTAATTGCCGCACCTTTCAATTGATCAATCATGGGAGCGGCAATCTTTGCATAACCGTTCACATATTTGCGATAAAATCCTGCCATTCCCAAGAAGATTTGAAGTTCTTCCTTACTTCGAGGTGTTGGCCATCGCATAATAGCATCAACCTTACTAGCATCCATAGCAATTCCGTCTGCAGAAATTACATGACCTAGGTATTGTATGCTATCCTTGAGAAATTCACACTTACTTTCTTTCGCGTAAAGTGCATTCTCGCGTAGTAACTGAAAAACTTTTCGTAAGTGTTCCAAATGCTCTTCTAAAGTCGAACTATAGACCAAAATGTCATCAAGAAAGACAATGACAAATTTGCCTAAGTACGGCCTTAGTACGCTATCCATAAGCGTCATAAACGTTGCCGGGGCATTAGTAAGCCCAAACGGCATAACCAAAAACTCATAGTGTCCAAAGCGAGTTCGGAACGCAGTCTTGGTTATATCATCAGCGTTAATACGCACTTGATGATATCCTGAACGTAAATCAATTTTAGAAAAATACTTCGCACCGTTGAGTTGATCAAACAACTCATCGATCTTAGGTAGCGGGTATTTGTTCTTAATGGTTACCGCATTCAAGGAGCGATAATCCACACACATGCGCATGGATCCATCCTTTTTCTTCACCAAAAGAATGGGCGATGCCCATGGTGAAGCACTATGGCGAATGAAGCCCTTACTAAGGTAGTCAGCAAGCTGACGTTCCACCTCAGCTGCTTCAGTCGCACTAAGCCTATACGACGGCTTACTAATTGGTTTGGTGCCCGGAACGACATCAATGCGATGAGGCAAAGATCATTCGGGTGGCAAACCCTCTGGTAATTCATTAGGAAAAATATCTTTAAATTCTTGTAACAGTTGTTGCAAAGACAAAGCATTAACTGGTTGCTTAAGATTATTTAAAGAGATTTTAGAAGAAGGTAAAGAGAAAGAAGGCATCGCTGAGGAAGATTCATTTGAAGAAGAAACATCATGCACATCAAACCCACTAGTTTGAGACACAGAATAACAAAAATAGACTTCTTCTATTTGATTACTATGCTCCAAAAAAGAGAGTTCGGCATTACATATGAGTGGTGTTGGGGGTACATCACGTTCCCCAATAAGTAAAACATGCTTACCATTGGCCTCAAACGTAAACGTATTATGTTCATAACTCCTTTTGAGTGATGACCCTAACCCATATAACCACTCCCGTCCTAAGATGACATCGGCACGAGACATATTCATCACTTGGAAGTCAAGAACCATAGTGTGTTCTTGCACAAACACAGGCACTTGCCGTACTAGAGTATCCCACACATCGTGATCATCCCCCTGAATGGTGGACACCACATAACGATGAGAACTCTTTGTCTCCGGCAACTTTAATTTCTTAACTAATGCATAGTTCAAAAAATTGTGCGTGGCACCATCATCAATGAGAATACGTACTCGATGACCATAAATGGAGCCATGCATACGGACCAAATCATGTGGTCCAACTGTCTCTTGCCACATAGATGCAGTGAGATTACACTCATGCATCTCGGCAGTGTGCGAAACCTCTACCGCAGAATACTTAGGATCAGCATCCAAGGGAAGTGTTTGCACCATGTGTACAGCCTTCTCCTTGACCTTCTCCTTATCCTTATTCTTGCGAGGCAACTGTGGACAATTTTTCTTCTCATGATCACTACCGAAGCAATGATAACATAGTTTCTCCTTCTTGGCCCGTTCAAAGTCTTGTGGAGACAACGGACCACTTGACCCTTTAGACTTCTTTGTGTTTTCAGTAGAATTGCTGGCAAGTTTACGCTTATTAGCATTAAATTGCGAGCCATTGAATTTGGCCGGTCTATCCATGCCCTTCTTATCCATGGTGTCATCAAAGATAAGGGCACTTTGGATAGCCACTTCCAAAGTTTTAGGATATTGGGTTTTAACCTTTGCCTGATATTCTTTATCAAGGCCTCTAACAAACCCACGAACCTTTTGAAAGTCGTCCAAACCATCTAGCTTGAGAATGACTTCACGGTATTTGGACACATACTGATTAAGTGTAAGACCTTCCATCTTGCACTTGTCCCAGGCTGTCCAACTCCGATCTTTCTCGTTTTGTGGTAAGAACTCCTTTTTAAATGCTGTCGCAAACTCCTCCCAAGTCTTAGGGTGAGTTTCAATAGGTAGACTCATCCACCACTTGTAGGCTTTACCTTCAAGTGTGAGACTCGTCTCAGTGACCATAACAGCAGCGGGAGTGCGGCGTAAGCGATGCAAGTCCGTCCACTTGTGTAAAAATGTATGGACCGCATCCTTGTTACGATCGTGCTCCTCTCCCTTAAACACAGGCGGCTTCACGTTTTTCAACATAGCCCCTTCCTGCGTTGCAGATGGTGCAATAGATTCTACTATAGGATTTGGAACAAGAGGAGGCATAACTATCGGAATAGGCTCTCCACTTGCCGCCGATCCACTTGCAAAACGTGCCATAAATTCAGTAAAAAGCGTGCTCATGTTTGTGAGATTGGTATTGACATTTGTTATAGTGCGCTCAAGTGCAACTACCCTTGAAGTGAGACGCCCAAACTCTACCGTGTCTACCAAACCATAATCATCTATTGGACTCGCACCCCCTTCGGCATCGGTCATGTTGTCATCTCGATCAGGCGCAACGGCCTGTCGCGAATCACCCACACCACCACCCAAAGGGTGTGCCTCACTAACATCATGCATATCATTCTCAAAATCGAAGTGAACATGAGACGGTTCCGCTGAGGCCATGGTATGCACGTGCTTACAAATAGAGAACGGATTACCTTCAAAAGCGAACTCCAATTGAAGCGTCGTAGAAGAATTCCTCTTGCATGCACGGAAATCGAGAAGAAATCACCACTTGAGTCGTCAATCAACACATGCATGCAAAAAAGTGTGTTGCAAGTAGCATGTCGTTGAAGATCCGTCCACCAAAAACTTCCAAACTTGGAGCATAGAAAACTCCTCTCACAAATTGAAAGAAGGAAAGTTGAAGGTGAAAAGGTCACTTTCCTTGTAGTTTGTGTCACTTTCCTTGTAGTTTGTGTCCTCCCTTGAAAGAATAAGTAGAGCTCTTTTGAAGAGAAGAACAACACAAGTGAAAAGGTGAAGTGGCTAGCACACTTGCCTTGGAGCTTGAGGTTGTGGGTTCAAAACCCCACTCCTTGGATGGTGAAGCCTCCCCCTTGTGCCACTCAAGTAAGGGAGAATTCTCACGCGCTCGCCAACGGCGCGCCAACGATCGCTCACCGATCGCCTTCGAGGACTGCCGGTCTGCCTTGGTCGCCGCCTTGGGCGTCCGTGTGGTGGCCGTACGGACGACGGGTAGGTGGCGGCGGCGCTCGTTTCTTTTGCTGCAGCGTTGAGCTCTTTTTCTCGTGCAGGTCACGCCGGTCGCCGCTAGCTCTGATACCAGTGTAACGCCTCCGCTACGGCTGCGTCTTCCTCAAGCCGCCATAGCCTCGGCGTGGAGAAGAAGAGAGGGTGGAAGTCGGTTCACCTCCCAACCATACATTGACGAGTTAGGGTTTCTCGTTGGGTTTTATACCAAAACCTTGGCCTGTGTCCACACCTCCTAGCCCGGCCGCCCATCTTACTTAAGAGCCGTGCTAACTTAGATGTGTACACACATGGACCAAACCCTAACGCCCATTAACCCCTGAACCCCGCTAGCACTAATAATACTCTCGAGACTCCGAAAGCTATTAACTTATGCTAGGGTTCGACTTCCGTAGGACCATAGTCCTGACAATATCTTTCAAGATCAAGATGTGGAGGTCGAATCTTTAGATGAGGCTCAAGTACTACCTCAAATTGACTCATTGTTGGAAGAAGATAATGAAGAAAACATTTTGGATGGGACCGATAAAGAATAGAGGGACATCGATCGGAAGAAGATGATGAGTCACCTATCAATCATGAGACAATGCTTCATTAGATCATGATAGTGATATTGATATTCATATGGAACCCCATCTTTTCATTGAGTTTCCCTTAAATATAGACATTGGTGAAGCAACACATATGGATTTATTACAAGATGGGATAGATTCATGATCTTCACATTGTTTTGCTTCTCAAAAGTTTTTAACTATCTTTTTTTTAAACTCGAAACATAGCTCCAAGGATTTTAATGGATTTTTTTAAAAAACTGTATATCATTTTATGTGTTTATGTGACATGTATTGGTAAAACTCAGCATCCAACAACTCTCTAGAATTTCATGCAGCAAAAATAGCAACATAATTTTGCTATTTAGCAGCGAGATTAGAGTATACCGGTGAAATTTAGCTGCTACCATGTTGGATTCTCACATATCTAAGATCCTTTAATAGTGCATAAATATTAAAGCTCATATAATACACCAGTACAACTGCCAATAAAGTAGCCCACAATGACACCTACACAAATGCGAAAATAGTGATGTTTATATCCATGCTTAAAGCCTTGCAGTTTTTCTTTTCTCACTTCACTAGAGTGCCAATTTAAATGTTGCGAAGATGAATATCTCTTGTAGTGGGTTTCTTTATATCCATGCATTCTAAGTTTATTATATATTATTGGGTCCCACTTAGAGGTCAAAGAGCTAAGATTGGATTTATTCTCATTCTTCTTCACCTAACTTTAGGGAGAGACAAATAGTATTAAAACTATGAAGAAGAAGAAGAAGAATTTCTTATTTTTTTGCTTTTAGATATAAAAAAAGAAACTTTTATTGCATAGACCATAGAGAAAAGCTTGCATGTGTGACTAGTGTCTCTCCACAATCTTAAGCCAGACAATGGTGACATTATTCAACACTCAAGAGCATCAAGATGCTGCATTTTAAATTTTTCATTCACAAAACAATTTACCATACCATAAAACAAACCCTTTCAAAAAAAAATTTCATTCACAAAACAATTTACCATACCATAAAACAAACCCTTTCAAAATTTTTTTTATGTATCATCGATTTGGAAGAGTCGAATTATAAATCTTCACATGTATTTAAAGTAGTGCGGTTAACTTACCAGATTTCTATAAGTAAATCTAATATTTATGATCATTCCACCTTTGTTTAAGACCATTTTACCTGTGCCTTGACTATTCTAGGAAATTTATAAGTAGGAAATATATATATAAGAAATATTGATAATCATTCCACCTTTGTTTATGACCATTTTACTTGTGCCTCGACTATTCTAAGAAATATAAGTAGGAAATATGTGGTCCATGATATACAAATGACCTTACACATGAGCTCTAATTTTCCTCAAAAACCTCTCGTGGATGTTTTTCATGAAATATAATTACTTATAACATGTGGGTGTGTGTGACGTGTATAGAGGCAAGCCTTCTTTAGTTCTTCATTGGATTATGGTGAGGAGATACTCATGCATGATTATGGGTGTCAAGGCTTAAATCAACATGCAAATGTTATTGATTTTAATTACTTGTGATTGCGTATAGTTCTTTTATTGCCAGTGTATTTTTGCACGTGTGTTGGGGTGACTTTTGACTATCAAAGATACATGTGAGTCATAACTTAGGAATGAACAGTTGTGGGGTAGTAGTAGCCTTCAAATTACAAGGGCTATGCCCCCTTTTTTTAGAAGGTTACCTTAAGCTCATCCCTTCAAAGAAGAAGGGAAAATTTCCACATTACCATTCTTTTGTAGGTTTTTTTAACCCTTGTCCTTCTATTGTATTACAACTCTATGTATACATAATTCAAAATTTTTTGTTATACCTGCTCAATCTTACAAATTTAGACAAATGAATCGGGCAAAAGAATTAATTCATACCGAAAATATTAATTGCAAATTACTCTAGAAAGAGGTACTCCTCATTAAATTTTGAGATCTTCTATCCTTTTTTGACTTCCACACATCAAATATGGGATCCCAATTCACATTTTCAAGATTCTCTTCAATAGATAAGGGCATGAGCATGAGCACATCTAAGGTTTTCAAGCTAAGACAAGACCTATCATCGTGACTCTTTAAAGATTTTGTTTTGTTTGGAGAACCCTCTTTCACACATGACTGAACTAGAGCGGTATGACAAGGACAATTTTACATAGCTTTACATTTTCCTTTATTCAATATTAGTACTACATTGTACCCAAGAGTTAAATATACCCTTAGTTAGATATGACTCCACTAATTTAGGCACAAAATGAGCAAGTTCTCCTTTGCAAAGCTCTTTGTTAAATAATGAAGATGAGCCATCACCATCAAATTGATCGCATAATCAATATAAAAATTACCTTGCAAAACATTATCGTTCTACTTATTGTCTAGATTTTTTTGGTAAAAATAGCTTCGTTGCATTAAACAAGTTACAATCATAAAATCTTTTATCAAAACTTGACACAAGTTTTTGAAAGAACTCCTTTGCTAAAAAATACACCCTTCCATGTCTCCTTGAGGAGTACTATTTGGAAGACTTTCGTACTTGAGAACATGTGTGTTTCTTAAGTCTTTTTTATCTTCCCATTCTAATACCCCACCCCTCGATCTTTTTTTATTAAAATCCTTAAGATGTTTTGAGTCATGACCAAATACACTTCCGAAACACCTATCTTTTAAAGCCTCAATCATAGTAGTCATGTCTCTTCCAATAGTTGTGATATCTATATATTTGTTTTTTAATTTTAAGTTCACAAAATCCACTTCTCATCACCAAATACAACAACACATGCAACCAACGCTAGGTCTTTCACCAAATGGCAAAATAAGGGAAACAAGCTCTAGACAAGAGTCTTATCAAAAGCTAAGGCAAAGCAACTTAACTCCTTGGGAGTGGTGCTAATGGAAAGCCCAAATACACCGTGCACTCAGTAGCACAAGAGTAACCTATTACCTTTCCCTTGTCATGGGAAATTTAGACGCACACTCTCATTTTCTTGGACAAGAAGCATTGTAGAGCAAGATAGAACTCGAGAAGAATGCATTAGAGAGCAAGCTAGCAATTGATAAGAATGTGTTGTCGTAAGCTAGCACATGAGAAGGGTACCTCCTATTGTCACCATGTTATTTGTCTATATTGAGCTTGAGACTCCCACAGCTTGAAAAGAGCTCCAAGGTAGCTTCAAGAAACAGCCCTCTCCTCACACACACCCTTACACTCTCACTAGCATCAATGGCAAGGCACATGGGAAAGAAATGACACACTGCACACTCTCACACCCACACACACAAGTATAGAACTACCAATAGGTAACAAGTCATAGAGCTAGAGAGAGAATGAGCAGAAGAGGCAAGAGCATCATTGTTAATCCAAGAGGCAAGAAAGCATAGAGCTAGAGAGAGAACGAGCACAAGAGGCAAGAGTGTAGTCATTAATCCAACCCAAGGGATTGCGCTTTCTCACTCGACAAGTTGACTTATATATAGGTCACTTATTAGTTTTGGGCATACACATACTTCAATGATTGTTACGTGCCCAAGTAGACCTTAGTCTACTTGGGCACCTAACAAGTTGACTTATATATAGGTCACTTATTAGTTTTGGGCATACACTTCAATGATTGTTAGGTGCCCAAGTAGACCTTAGTCTATTTTAGATAGAAGAGCGCAAGTGTATGGGATGTTGGCATCACATACGGCCTGGCCATCCATCAAGTTACAACTTAAAGTGCAATTTATGCAGTATTATAACACAAATACAATTAATCATATCTTGCCTAGGCAAGATATGGGATGTTGGCTTCACATACGGCCTGGCCATCCATCAAGTTACAACTTAAAGTGCAATTTATGCAGTATTATAACACAAATACAATTAATCATATCTTGCCTAGGCAAGAATGTATACATGGGGTATGCTACCTTGAGTCCATAGCTACAACACAATATAATTAATCCTCATACCTTGCTTAGGCAAGCATAAAAACATGGGGTATGCCACCTTGAGTCCATAGCTACTTCATAGCCTATATGGGCTTGATTAGTTAGGTATTTTTGGCTTTATTCACTCTTCATGATGGTGGCTTCTTCTTCTCCCTTTACTTTGTGTTGATGTGGCCCATGAGTGTGGAAGTCGACGACCTATGGTTTACCTTTGGTTAAATTGGGCCCAATCACATTTTTGACTTAAAAGCATCAAAATAATGTTGGGATGAATTGGAAAAGATTTTTTTGGAAAAAAGGAAAAAAATATAATAAACGATTACATATTCAGAATTTTGGCCTTGTCAAGAAAGTCCAAGATTCATTCCCATATAATAAACGATTACATATAATAAACGATTACATATTCAGAATTTTGGCCTTGTCAAGAAAGTCCAGGATTCATTCCCATACATGATAATAGATAAAACGAATAATTAATCAACTTACAAGCATTGGTGCACTGGTGAAAGAGGAGGATTCAAAACTAATCCTTCTAAAAATCACGACTTTGGAAGAGTATGGGCCATTTGTGGCTACTGTCAAGAACCTTCGGGGGACGTAACATTTAGAGGAATAGAAGTAGATCTTATGGAGGAAGAGAAGGCACAAAAGCAAGGATACATCAAGAACACTATAGAGATAGCATTTCTCTCAAGTAAAAGTATAAAGGATCTAGGTAAAAAGAAGCTAGGAAATAGCATTTCTCTCAAGTAGAGGACCAAAGTACAAGGATAAAGGAGCAAATTCATTTGCCACTATTGGAGGAAGGTTCGCCATGTGCTTAAGGATTGTTGGCGCATAAGAAGTAGGTTCACTCTACTGCAAGAAGGTAGGCCATGTAGTTAAGGATTGTTGGCATAAAAAGTAGGTTGAGGAGGCTACCATTATGGCTATCAAACAAGGAGACATCAATGAGGCTTCTCAGGAAGGAAGAAATCCCAATCAACTCTTCTAGATGTAAAAAAAAGGCCATGACCATCACCTTGTTAATTATAATGCTAATCCCTAGGACTTATGTAAAACTCCCATGTCATAGCTACATGGTATGCCTATTTTATAAAGGCAACTAGATTAACTCATTCATGTACCTTGGGGTCCATTGCCATCCGATACCTTGGGGCCATTCATGGCATGTACCTTAGGTCCATTTATGCCTATTTTATTGAAAAAACTAGAGTGGTTCATGGCATGTACCTTGGGGTGTAGACTCTAGCACATAACAGAGATATGAATTTACCACTTGAGGAGGCATGTTGGAAATATAGGTGATGAAGGGTGGAAAAAAATTGCACTAAGCGGGGATATGCAACCTCCTTAGGATAAAATGGAGATGGATTTGATGTAGCTATTAGCACAAAAAAGAGTGCAATGTGAACAAGAATCAACCCCAACCTAGTTCAAAAGCCTCCTTTAAGTGGGCCACTGGATGAGTTATACTCAACAATCAACATTTTGTACACCTCAAAGTGGGGGGAGGTGACTCTTAGTTAGTTGAATAAGGATAATTATGGAGCCATGTTAGTTGCTAGTGCTGATGTATTCTCAGCCTATTTAAGAGCTTAGGGAGTGCACTACTAAGAAATCCTATGTATCACATGCGTTCAAGGGATATTTAAAAAAACCCTTCTGTAAATGTATCTCTGTAAATTTTCTTTTTAAAAAATAAATTAAAAAACCCCTTCATTTGAACTCACGTGGTATACTTACATATTTTTATGTGAACCCCCCGAGTTTTAGACATTGTGTGTTCATCTCATATCATTGCCTTGATATTCTACTAATCTAGTTACTTCTAAAACTGTGGCTTTAATCCATTTCTACAATCCATAGCTTACTCTTATGTTAGATTCTCAAGGGGTATTTAAACAAACCCTTTTGTAAATGTATCTCTATAAATTTTCTTTTTAAAAAATGAATTAAAAAACCCCTTCATTTGATCTCACGTGGTATACTTACATATTTTTAAGTGAAGCTCCCGAGTTTTAGACGTTGTGTGTTCATCTCGTATCATTGCCTTGATATTCTACTAATTTAGCTACTTCTAAAACCGTGGCTTTAATCCATTTCTACAATCCATAGCTAACTCCTATGTAACATTCTCACATATATAAGTGCTTATAATAATGCATCAATATTAATGCTCATATAATACACCGGTACAAATGCCAACAAAGCACTCCACAAAAATACCTACAAGGATGCAAAAATAGTGATGTTTATATACATGCTTAAGGTGCTACCCTTTTTCTTTTCTCACTTCATTAGAATGTCAATTTAAATGTTAGGAACATGTCTATCTCTTGTACTGGATTTAATCAAGAGAAGACTAGGTAGCCTTTTGTGCTTGTGCTTTTTTTTTTGGGGGGTATTTTTGTGTGTGTCTCGTATTAGTGGTGGTTATGCTCGGAGGGTTCACCTCAAAAAAATTTAGTGTACCACGTGCGATCAAAAGGAGGGGTATTTTAATTCAAATTTTGGAAAAATTTTAACAGGATTACAATAACAGGAGGGGTATTTTAATTCAACTTCAAAAACAAATCCATTAGTTCATAAGTAAAGAGGGGTGGTTTTATTGGGGGAAAAATTTTAGTTAAGGGGTTTTTTAAATGCCCCTTGAACGCATGTGATATATATGATTTTTCAGAAGTGTACCCCCCAAGTGGTTATGCTCCTTTATTCATTATTGTAGGCCTTTTCAAATCTAACTTTAAGCCAAAGCAAGAAACCAATAATCAGGTTCTCTCCTCTACACTCATACTTTAACAGGATATCGATAATCTTTTCTTTATATCCATGCATTCTAAGTTTATTATATATTATTGGATGCCATTTAGAGGTCGGAGAGCTAACATGGGATTTATTATCATTCTTCTTCACCTAACTTTAGGGACAGACAAATAGGATTAAATCTATGAAGAAGAAGAAGAAGAATTTCTTATTTTTCTACCATTAGATGTAAAAAAAGAAACTTTTATTGCATAGACCATAGAGCAAAGCTTGCATGTGGGACTAGTGTCTCTCCACAATCTTACTCCAAACAATGGTCACATTATTCAACACTCAAGAGCATCAGTTTCTGCATTTTAAATTTTTCATTCACAGAAAATTTAACCATACGCTAAAACAAACCCTTCTAAAAGTTTATTATGTATCATCGATTCTAATTATAAATCTTCACATGTATTTAAAGTAGTGCAGTTAACTTACCACATTTCTATAAGTAGATCTAATATTTATGATCATTCCACCTTTGTTTATGACCATTTTACTTGTGTCTTGACTATTCTAAGAAATATAAGTAGGAAATATGTGGTCCATGACATACAAATGACCTTAAGCATGAGCTCTAATTAACCTTACTAACCTCTCATGGATGTTTGTCATCAAAATATAATTACTTATAACATGTGGGTGGGTGTGACATGTGTATAGACGCAAGGCTTCTTTAGTTCTTAGTTGGATTATGGTGAAGAGATGCTCATGCATGATTATGGGTGTCAAGGTAATTCCATTTCTGAGCCTCATCAACATGGAGATCTTATTGATTTTAATTGCATATGGTGACCCGTATAACTTATTTGTGCAAGAAGGAAGCGTATTTCTGCTTGCGTGTGCTGGGGTGACTGTTGTCGAAGATACATGCAAGTGATAGATGGGTCATGTGCATGCGCAATGCGTATAACATAGCTTGGGATCTTCGCTCTCTCTTAATAATAAAATGGCAGACGGCACGGATTGTTGCAACGGCAGCACTACTTCTAGTGCCTTAACGTGTCCCATCTGCATGGAGCGCGCCTTCACGCCTGCTGTCACTAGATGTGGCCACCTCTCCTGCGAGCCTTGCGTTCAGACATGGCTACACAAGACAAGCTCGTGTCCGTTCTGCCGAGCGAGATTGCCCAGGAGCCGGCCTTTCATATCCGTCTCACTCAACGGCCCCTGCTCGTCCCCGTCAGATGCCCACAATACAGCCTTCTCTTGCCGCCGCTACCTCAGGCTTCAAGCTTCTCAGCCCGTCGTACTGTCGGGCTGTGGCCACCTCTATTGTTGGCCGTGCTTGTACGCACTCCATAATGAGCACGAGCAGCCCAGCGATGACAAAGAAGCAGATGATAGAAAAAGATGTGCATGCAGATGCTTGGTGTGCTTCTGTGCTTTCACGCTCGAAGACGTTACTCTGGTTTTCATCGAGGAGGAGACATGCATGGCAGTTGCAAAAATGATACCCCCGCGATCTGTGCTGAACTGCAGGGTTAGCACAGGAAACTGCGGCTGACATAGAACGCGCCGAGCTCATAACTGCAGTCACTTCTGAGGATCTCAGCTGAGATGCGGACTTCCTCCGCTCGATGGCAGAGCTGCAGCCTGCGACAACCCCTGGATCTAGGGAGGCTTTAGCACATGAACGGACGCGATTACTTCATGATGTGGCCTCTTGAAATTGCTGAAGTACCTTTTTGTCTGTGCATTAATAAGTTGCGTGCTTCAGTGGGCACCAAATTCGTGACGGAATTTCAGAAGGGTTGAGGTTACACAAAATTCATGACGTGAAAATAGACGAGGCAAGAAGTAGTTTATTACAACGGTTTTTTAGAAACGAAAAGGTAACGTGGTGAACGACAAACAAGTGTCGTAGAGAGAAAAAAGCAACAAGATCAAAGTAAAAACACACAGTTCTTCTAAACAGAGAACTATAACCACCCTACAGAACTATAACCACCCTACAGGAAGCACACTTCTTAAGCCCAACAAATTTACAGACACATTGGGTGATAGCGGCACAAAGTCATCACTATTGATGATGGTTTTTTTGAAGTTCTCTGTTTTCTCCCATATAGAAAGATATGATGCACTATAGTCTTGTTGGGCATGATCGTTCTCATCATTATCATCAATGATGATAGGATTGCTATGACTGCTCAGCTGTGGCATCACAACATGCATCTTCACTTTCATCATTCTCATCTTTATTTCTGTCATTCTCATCTTCATCGACCCTCGAGTGCCCACACAATGGATTGAAGTATCTTGCAATAGGAGTATCCACCATGAAGGAAATTTCATCATAAACCATAGCGTATGCATAGGCCATATACATACGGCCTGTGCATTTAGCCTATGCGTAGATGATATGCATAGGCCATAGTCCGTATGCCGTATGCATATGGTATGGATAAGGCCTATGCATACGGCCTATGCATATACAGTATGCATAAGGCCTTATGCATATGGTATGCATAAGGCCTATGCATACGGCCTATACATATACGGCATGTATAAGGCCTATGGATAAGCCCGATTCATATGACCTAAGGGTATGCATAGGCCGTATGCATAGGCCTTATGCATACGGCCTATACATACGACATATGGCCTATAGGCTCCTGACCGAAACCTAATTCCCGGCACCCAAGGGTGCAAAAACACAAAGAGAAGAAGCATAAACAGATAGGACTTACCTTTACTAGCTGAATCTGTATAAACCATATGCATGGCCTATGCCCTTTTGGTGGTTGTTCACTTGAATAGACCTACAAAAGATTATCATAATAAATCAAAACATTAGTTCATTAGTTCATAAGACCTATGCATACGGCCTATGCATAACAAGGCTATGCATAGGGCCTATGCATAAGCCCTTTTACATAAGAGGGCTATGTATAGGGCCTATTACATAAGAGGGCTATGCATAAGGCCTATGCATAAGGGTATGCATAAGTGTATACATATGCCCTATGCATAAGGACTTTGCATAAGTGTCACGTAGGCTGTAATGCCTGTGACCGACGGCAGACCGGATGGCCATGTCCGGGGTTCAGTGGAAGAGGACGCCCATACGGAGTCATGGGCGGCCAGGCTAGTGTGGATGGCAGGCCACACACTATATAGCCTGGGGGATGAGGGGCAATCCTCATTCTTCCTCTATGGCTGGGTGGTGAGCCAGAGGCCGTCCCCTCTTGTGGTAACGCCCGAAGCGGCGTGGCCGCCAGCCAGCCAGGGCGGCCAACGGCGGCAGCAAACCACCAGGCAGCCGACCAGCCCAGCAAACGTCGCCATATGAAAAAAAAAAAGAAAAAAAAAGGGGGGTTAAAAACCATTTATTTTTTTAAATATATTTTCATTTTCATTTTTATGAATAATGAATAATGAAAATAACGGGCGACCAGTCCTTGATACCACATATGGGCATGCCCAGCGCACAGCTGGCAACGAGCGGCCAACCAGAATCCTGTGGACACTCCCCACGGGCGGGTAGCCACGCCCGAAGCGGCGAGGGCCGGCCCGGCCCGTTATTTTATTTTATTTTATTTTAAAAAAAAAAAACACAAAACAACGGCACACCCCACGAAACAAATCCACACGGCCGTTGTGTCGTATGGTTGTAGTGCTTGTTTTCCACGAAAGACACCCACTGCACATGGCCGTAGCGCTGCGTGCTAAGAAAGAGACAAATCCCACGGCCGTAGTGCCGAGTCCTTCGAGAGAGAGCCGTTCTATGGCCGTTGTGCCTAGTGAACACGTCTATGACCGTAGCACCTCGAGAGTAGCACATGTAGAGATCACACATTTGGTTCAGACAGACTAAATTTAAGCTGAGCATAGATTTAGTATTGACCATAAAAGTCACCTAGTTTGGCTATAGTGTAAAACTACTTGGGCCTAGAGAGTAGTGACTAGTTTGATTTAGTCACATGATTGCCTAGTAAAAGTAATCCCTAAGGTGTGTATTACTTGGCATAAAGGTGCTAGCAGTGCTGCTAGCAGTACTCAATTTGGTTTATCTAGGAGTACTAATCTGAAGGATTAGCATACGCCTAGATAATAATAGCAGATTTAGAATTGATTTGTAGAAATCAAAGGTAAATCTGAAGGGGTATAGTCTTGAGATGTAATGCTCAATGCCCTTATAGAAGTTGATCGACGAAGAGAACTGTTCTTAAACTTACTAGCATGGTTTTCTCTTCTTTTTATTGCCATGTGTCGACATCCCACTGCTCGAGAGTTTGTGGTGATCTTTCGAGGGGAGAAAGAGCCTTTTTATATGTCACATCAATTAGTTTGGCGGTAATTTGATGGTATGGGACATCAAATTCTCACGGAATCGATTGTAGTCTTGGTGGAATGGGACGCCAAGGCTTGTGCATGTAACTTGACTCTTTGGCAGGTCTGTATGTACACTTGTCTGTAGTGATAAAGTGTGCAAAATAAAATTTGAACTTTGAAAATTACCAAATATAGCCATAAGTTGGGATAAAACCCAGTTACAGAGTTCGGAGAAGCTCTAGGTAGCAAGACCATGATGGTGTGTTAGTGCTAACAGAGTGATTTAGTTCCGGAGTGATCTAAATCTAGAGGTTAGCAGTAAGACTAGCTTGGTTGGACAGTTTCATGCATGGGGGACGTCCTATAGCATTTTGCAAGCGTAGTCTTGCCTATGTTCGACATAAGTGTGCGATTGTGAGCACATTTTTGTTGCTACCATATGAATTTGGAAAATATATTACTTTCCTACATAAGCAATTGTAATATTGCATGACAGGCTATTTTGCTTACAAAGTTCATGTGCGTGTAAACCCTATAAGTCGTATAACCCCTGGGAAGTGAATGGAGCATTTCTAGGATTTAATAAGGTTTTACATGGCAATAGTGAGTAGTATCTCACTCTAGATGAGCCTGGTTGTTGTTAGTATCGGATCCGACATATGAAGTGTACATAAACTCGGGCTAAGTTAGGATAGGAGGCTAAGCCGGAGAGCTTAGTGGTAAGTCCTACTGTATCTGGTGAGTTTTGAATTAACCGGAGTGTTAAGAAGTAAACTCAAAGTCTGGGGCTGAATTGGAGTGTTCGGAGGCAAACATATCTTTTGTTAAATCGGAGAATTTAGCAAAACAGATGAGCTTAGGGTGAACCATGGTACCCAGGAAAAAAGCTCTTCACACTAAAATAGTGCACAATAATTTTAGAGTGATAAAAATCCATCGCAGGAATGTTTTACAACTTTCCATAGATGATAGATGAAGACCATGTACTTTACGGAGTTAAAGTACATAGGTGGTGACTTCGGCACCACATTTTTTGTAGGAAGTCACCAGTGGTGTGGTTAGGTCAGCCGAGACTCCACAAGACCTATGCACTAGTTTTTAAGTTGACCTCTATGATAAGGACGTCCAAAAATTTGTGTTGTAATACCAGAGATTGTACTGCAATGTGCAATGGAGGGGTCAATTTGTGTAGTCACTTCTTAGCAACAAGTGACTTAAGCATCTTGTTATAGATGGTTGTATATGGTACTCCCACTCGGGGGAGGTACGCCATTGGGTACGGAGTTACTCACAGACTAGTATGGAGCTACTAATGTGATGATAGTGGGTACGTAGTTACTCATTACTAATACATAACTGCTAATAACATTAAGATCCTCGAGTGAAAGATACTCTAGATCAACATTTCAAATTACCGAACCACAATCCATGAGTATCGAGGTACTCATTAATATGTTGACGTTGCTCAAATCGAGGGACCAATTTGTTCGATGGTATGGAATAAGCAAGGAGAGTGGAGTAACTTAAAAGTTACACATCACTAGTCCTAGTGAGTTGTCGAGGTCATCCGTAGTTTGATGATCCCCTCTACCTATCAGACAACATTCAATTTTGCAAGCCCTGGCATTTAATCCGTAGTGATTATGAGTTGGGTGTGAGATATGGTTATGAAGTTCTTACAAGAGTACTCGTTTATTTGCTAGTCATTGGTTATAGCTTGGCAGAGATTTCCACCTGTGAGATGGGTAGGTAGCTTTGCCGCTATGATGAGGAGGCAGCAAATAATGTTCTCATAGTTATACTTCATACCAACACCAAACAGGGATAGGATGAAATTCCTAAGTTCATCATCACGAAGTACTGTGATGTTTGCATTTATATTGAATGTATGATGTAATGAGACATTGGGCTTGTGTAATTACCATCAATTATCTAGCAACCTATGGCTTCGCAGCAAGCTCAGTCATTATCTGTGGATTGATAATGTGGTTATTAGTAGTTTGGAATTTTTCTTGATAGATGGTACAACCCACCCATATAATTCATAAGTGTGTAACCACTTATGAAGGGTAATAATATGCAACAGTGAAGCACTTTGTTATAAGTGTGAAACCACTGATCTGTTTTGCAAAGCAGTTTATCAATAGTACCACCATATGTGCGTAGACACTATACCACATCTTCGTTGCAAGATGTTTAAAAGTTTCTTGGAAGGACTCAAGAATATAACATATGATACTAAACACGGTCTAGATTTGTTCTTGGACCTATGACACTAGCGTGTAGTCCGCTTGAGAGTAGAGTTTTTGAGGACAAAAACCTTTCTTGAGGGAAAGGAGAAATATCCTCAAATATCACATAAACTGGAATAGTTGTGTGAGTCCAAACAATACTTGAAAAGATGTGTCTGGTAATAGCAACAAAGAGTTGTAAGTGATTGGATGTAACTCCAGACACCCGTAGTGGTGCAACAATCTTTATCAAACATCTCCACATACTATATGGTATGTCCGCATATATAGTATGGCATAAGAGATAGGAAGTTTGATTGTTATATTTGAAGAAAAATCTTCAAAAAACTTACATTTACTCTGAGTTAGAGTGGAGTTTAACCATCCGTAGATTGATGGTAGTTAGAAACTCAACAAGATTCTAGAGCATATGCTTGTGCAAAGATGTTACTCTGAGAGGAAGTATCTCTCAACTTTGGAACTAATCCTTGTGATGCATGATTAGATTGGCCGTAGAGCTTTCCAAGGAGAAGTTTTAACAAGTTGGTGAAGCAACATGGTAGCGTAGTCTACAAATATCTAGTAGCATAGTCTAAGAACTTGCGCTAATAGAGTGCTCTCCAGTACATTAGCTTCTGTGCTAATGACATGATGCAAAATCAAGGCATGAAATTTACCTTGGGATTTTGGTTGAAATACCAAATCATGGCTTGTGTGAGCATGATCCTGTCTTTACAGAGGTCTGGCGCGCTGTACGCGTACGCACTTTGTCACAGCCTCGCCCACCTTCCTCCCCGACACGTAATGCTAGTCCGGAGAGACTGGCCGTAGGTGCGGCGGGTAGCGAAGCGAGAGTTAGTCCGAAGAGGCTAGTCGAGTCTTCGGGGTATTGTTTTGATAGTCCAAGTGCGGGTCATCCTGGGATTCAGAAGACCTACGCACTAGTAAAATATTGTTTTATTGGCCTAATTTGTTTAAGAACGTCCAGACTTATGTGCTGAAATGCAGTAAGTGCCAGGTCAATAAACATGAACGTCTTAAGGTTGGAGAACTACTCCATCCGCTGGAGATTCCTCAAGGGAAATGGTAAAGCATTTCCATGGATTTAATTACCGATTTACCCAGAGGAGTCGAGGGAATGACTCGGTGTGGGTGGTAGTGGACAGCTTAACTAAAATGGCAAAGTTTATTGCCACACGAAGAAAATTGTTAAAACGCCAGAGTTGGCAAAACTCTTTATTGAACATCTCTACAAGCTATATGGCCTGCCTGCAGATATAGTGTCAGATAGAGATAGAAAGTTCAACAGTCATTTTTGGAGGGAAATCTTCAAAAAGTTGGATACTACTCTGAGTATGAGTACGGTAGATCATCCGGAGTCTGATGGTCAAACAGAAAGGGTTAACCAAATACTCGAGGATATTTTGCGTTCTTATGTAAGTAAGAAGCAATCAAATTGGGAAAAATATTTGCCCATATTGGAGTTTGCTTATAACAACTCCAAGCTTTCAGCGACGACTGGATTTACACCATTCATGTTAATGTATGGATTCCAGCCGAGATCTCCGATGGTTGTAGGCCTAGAAAAGGAGAAGATTCAATCTGTCAAGGATTTCCTTGAAGATATGAATGATATGCTCAGAGCCGCACGTGAGAGCATTCGTAGCGCTCAAGATCGCGCTAAAACTTATGAGGATAAAGGACGTAGAAAGGTGACCTTTGCAGAAGGTGACTTTGTATTCCTCAAGGTTCCTCCGCAGTCAGAAACCATGAAAACGAGAAAGTGTGATAAACTTTCTCCGAGATATTGTGGTCCTTTTAAAATCCTTAAGAAGATTGGGGACGTAGCATATAAACTTGAGTTACCGGAGAGTTCTCAAGTCCATCCTGTCTTCCATGTCAGTAAACTAAAGAAATCAGTTCACGGGTTAGAGAACGCAGTTTCTCCAGAGATTTTGGTGGACTTGATAGAGCCACCAAAGATACCACATGAATCTTAAAAGATTCTATAGTATCGTGACAGACAAACCCAACATAAAGTGTACTAGGAGGTACTTGTTAAATGGACAGATAGGGATGAGGAGTAGCAACCTGGGAACACCGTAGTGCAATTTCCAAAAGGTTTCCCCAGTTTGTTTTCGAGGACAAAAACTCTTCTTAAGGGGGGGTAATGACCGACGGTGGTGGCAGACCGGATGGCCATGTCCGGGGTTCAGTGGGAGAGGACGCCCATGCGGAGTCATGGGCGGCCAGGCTAGTGTGGACGGCAGGCCACACACTATATAGCCTGGGGGATGAGGGGCAATCCTCATTCTTCCTCTATGGGCTGGGTGGTGAGCCCCAGAGGCCGTCCCCTCTTGTGGTAACGCCCGAAGCGGCGTTACGAGAATGTAACAATAAGGCTTTGCATAAGACCTATTGTAGAAGAGAGCTATGCATAAGCCCTATGCCTAGCCTAGCCCTATTGCATAAGAGGACTATGCATAGGGCTTATGCATACCCTATGCATAAGGCTACACATAAGCCCTATTGCATAAGAGGGCTATGCATAAGGGGGCTATGCATAAGCCCTATGCATAGATTATACTTATTGCATAAGAGGGCTATGCATAAAGAGGGCTTTGCGAAATAGGGCTATGTAGCATAAAGAAGCCTATTGCCTATTGACCTAACCCTAATCCCCAGCAGGCAAGAGTGCAAAAACACAAAGACAAGAATCACAAATGAAGAAAGAGGGCTTACCATATGAGAGGCTATCCCCAAAACCTTGCTTACTTGAATAATCCTACCAAAATGCAATATAATAAATAGAAACGTTAGTCCTCATTAACACATTAGTAAGCAAGAAGAACAAGATAAAAAAGTTAGTCCTCATTAACACATTAGTAAGCAAGAAGAACAAGATAAAAAAGAGGTGACTATCCTAAACCCTATCTTAATGCATAAGTAAATGTAAAAACTAGTTTATGTTAAGCCTAAACCCTAGCATAATGCATAGAATGCTTAATAGAGAGCTTTGATGGAGAGTTCTCCACTAAAGTTCTCTATTAGAGCTCTATGCATTAGGCTAGGGTTAGGAAAAGAGACAGGAAAGAGAGGGGAAGGGAAAAAAGCAGAGAGGGGAAGGGAGAGAAGCTCACATAAAACTATTTCCAAGCTTTCGAAGAAGACATGAAACCATGAAAGACGGAAGAAAGGAAGAAGTGCTTAACTTGGAGAGGGAGACTTGATTGATCCAACACCTTGAGGGATGAGTTAAGGTGTGAGGAAAACTTAGGCTATAGGTGTACGTTGTCAATGTGAAGGATAGGAGAAGTAGGCAGGTATTGACACCCATCGGCCGCGCCGATGATTTAGGTGAGAGTCACAGTCACCAAAAGTTGGATCCGAGGCATGGTTCAAAGAAAAAATTTGATTTGTGTATGATCGATGCAAGAGCCAGTATATAAAACAACGTCGTATAACAATTGCGCGTGTCCAAACATATGGTCTTCATGAGGCAGTGACATGACCAAGTGAGGATGATGACATGGAGGAGAACCATAGGAGAGTTCTAGGTAACATGCCACACCATTCGGTGACATCGGCTAGAGTGCGAAAGCTGGCAAGGCTTCATATGGAAAGCATGGCTAAGACTCATCTTCCCAAACCAATGAATGATGTGCCTCCACCATTGCCAGATGAGGAGGAAGAGAATCTTATCATGGACGACATGGTGAATGACTTCTTTGGGGACAGGAGGTCATAGATGATAGTGAGCAAGCTTGAATGGCACAAGAGGAGGAAACCTTGCATAGAGAGGCAAGCACACCTTTGTATGAGGGATGTTCATACTCCACACTGTGAGCAAACTTGGAGCTATTGAACTTGCAAACAACTTAGAGCTATTGAACTTGGAGCTATTGAACTTGGATGGAACAATGCAAGTGTCACAAGTCTTCTTCGGAAACAACCTCATTCTATTGAAAATATTTCATGTTCTATATACTCTCCTTGCTAATATTTTGACATATGATTTCTTACCCTATGTTGTTGGCTTCTCAAGAAGATTTTCCCCCCCTTAAAATCTATTACCGAACTTCGATACGGGTGTCGTAAAATGCTCTCTATGCTAGGCATGGATTACATAAAAATACATACATGTCCCAATGATTGCATAATATTTAGAGGGATTAATAAAGATGCAACATAATGTCTATAATATGGGGAGAGCCACTATAGGGACATTTTGCATACTATTTAGAGGGGTTAATAAAAATGCAACATAATGTCTACAATATGGGGAGCCACTATAGGGACGTTTTGCAAGAAGATAAAGTTACCCGAAAGGTTTTGAGACACTTCCCTATCATTCCTCGCATCCAACACATGTTTAAATGTACGGGGATTGCAGAACTCATGACATGGCATGCTACCCACCATCACTCGATCGATGGCATCATGAGGATCGTGTGGCTGATTCACTAGCATGGAAACATGTGGAGCATCAATGGCCAGAGGTTAAACATGAGCCTCGCCACTTACATCTTGGCTTAGGCATGGATGGTGTTAACCCATTTGGCTTCAAGTCCACATCATGGTCTACTTGTCCTATTGTATTGGTGAATTACAGCCTCCCCCCATGGATGGCAATCAAGAAAAGTCATATCATGCTTGCTCTCCTTGTACGAGGCAAGTATAAGGTGGCAAACATGGATGTGTACCTCGAGCCTTTGATTGAGGAGCTTGAGACACTATGGCGAGGTATCAAAGTACATCACGTTTCAAGGCCAATAAATAGGCGTGACACAGAGGTGAAAGGAGTTTTGCTTTGGATGATGCATGACTATCCTGATTTGTCGGAGTGCTCAGGTACCTACTTGAACCTTATATGCATAAGAGTTTAGCCTTTAAACTTTAAGTTTATATCTGTATCTCAATCGTTTCAATTTTAAAATAGGTCTAGCAACCTCCGAACATCATGGATGTCCGATTTGTGGACCATCACTTAATTTGGAAAGACCCTCTACACTTAAGGTGGTGTATGACAAACACCATCAATTTCTCCCTCCTTCTCACATCCCAAGTATGTGCCCCATGATGTCTTACCACTTGTGATGAGAGGTAGAGATTGGTTTGAGGCATGGAGAAGCACTGCCAATCCACCACCAAATGGGATGTCTAGACACTCAATTGTCTTTCGCGACTTCGATATTCGTGCGACATGAAGATCAATCATCTCTTAGATCCCATGCATATTTTCAAGAATGTGGTAACAAATATTTGGGACCATTTAATTGGTAAAAGAGATACAAAGGGTGCAAGTGAAGACTTATAAATCATTGGACATCTTCAAAGTGCATGGCCAATTGAAAGTGAGAGTGGCAAAATAGTCCTACCAAAAGGCACCATGGGTATTAACCAAGAGGGAGCACAATAAGCTGAAAAGTGTGATCTCTTTTTTTACACCAACGGGAGTAATGCATTCATTGAAGGGTGCCTTCACAAAGACCAAAAAGAAAGGAGAGGAACAATTTTATGGCCTCAAGACACATGATTGGCACAAGATATTACAGATATATAAATATTCTCTTTTTCATTTTCTTTTTGTGGTACATAATTTGTAAGCTCATATACTAATTTGCATTTTTTTCTATGCATAGGTTATTATTCCAATTGCTATAGTTGGTTGTGGAGACAAGAAGGTGAGAGAGGATATTTACAAATGGGAAGCTTCGTTAGGTATAAATATTCTCTTAAATTCACTCAAGTTATATTGCTGATTTGAAATTCTCATGCGCTCACAAGTTATGTCTTGGTAAATAGTATACATAATTGCTATGTATGTAGGTACATATCCTTAGAGGAGATATATCCTACATCCATTGAGATGGCGTATCTCAATGCTATTGAGGCAGTGTGTATGATGGAGGACAACTTTCCTAGAACAATTTTCACTAGCCATTTGCATATTGTGGTGCATTCCGTTGATGAAGTGGTGTTGTTCATGTTCGATGGATGTTTTTCCTTGAAAGCCTTCATGAAAACCTTAAGGACTTTGTGAAACAAAGAGCAAGGCCATAAGCACGCATGGCAGAGGGATGGTTGATGATGTAAGAGTCTCTTGTGTATATCTCAAAACATTTATCTCGCATAGATCTGTCCACACCACGATTGTGAAGTAATGAGGAGAACAACAGACTTATCACTAATGTGCCTCACGGACAAGGAAGGCAACGAAGACTGGATAAAGCATTAACACACAAGATGAATACATTCTGCATTCTAAATAGTCCCATCATGGATAAGTGGATTGGGAGATACAAGGATTCAATCAAAAGATGAAAGCATGGGAGAAGAGCTTTCAGAAGAGCAAACAGACGCTTGCCATTCTTGCCTAGCTTGGAACCTCTACCAAATGTGATCAATATAGAATGGCTTCGTATGGCAATATCAATAGTATCATAAAATGGAGACATGATCACAAGAGAAGAGCATGAGCGTGCAAGAGGATATGACCCTCAAGTAAGTACATTTTTCATCTCTATCACATGTATATACCTTGTTTAATGCACTATACTAAATGTCATGCTTTTGTTTAATGTTAGTGCAAACTATATAATGCAATATGGTCAGAGGGAAGGCACGTTTTCATGGAGCTTGTGGATTCTAAAAGAAACACATTTAATTGTGGTGTGATGGCAACTTTTGAGCAAGAAAGTCGAGCCACTAGACATGATACCAATGTCATAGAGGACAATCTTGAGTATTGTGGAACTATTCAGGATATTCTTGAGGTTAGATTTAGAGCATTTAGTCTATTCATCATTGATGTCAAAGGGTTTAAGGTGATACATGAAGGTGCTCAAGAAACCATGAAGAAACATTCAAATGGGTTCTTCCAGATTGATTCCACCAAGTTTTGGAATAATGCAAAAGATACTTTTGTACTACCTCAACACTATCCACAAGTTAGTAACCCAACCAATCCCAAATTAAATCTTGATGTAGAATAATAAAAGTGTAACCCCTTCGCTTTGTGATATTAGGTTGTGTTTTACGCCGATTGAATTGATCCAAAGTGGTGGTATGTTATACAAGTTTCCCGTCGTTCAAAACATATATTTCAAGATCAAGATGTGGAGGCCGAATCTTTAGATGAGGTTCAAGTACTACCTCAAATCGTCTCATTGGAAGAAGATAATGAAGAAAACATTTTGGATGGGACCGATAAAGAGCATGAGGAACATCAATCAGAAGAAGATGATGAGTGCTTCATTGGATCATGATAGTGATATTGATATTCATATAGAACCCCATCTTTTCATTGAGCTTCCATTAAATATAGACATTGGTCAAGCAACACATATAGGTTTATTACAAGATGGGATAGATTCATGATCTTGACATTGTTTCGCTTCTCAAAAGTTTTCAAATATCTTTTCTTTTACTCAAAACATAGCTCCAAAGGTTTTAATGGATGTTTTTTTAAAATTATATATCATTTTATGTGTTTATGTGACATGTATTTGCAGAATTCGGCATCCAACAACTCTCTAGAATTTCATGCAGCAAAAATAGCAACGTAATTTCGCTGTTATCTTTGTTGTTCACAACAGTGAAATTTAGCTGCTAAAGGCAGTGTCTAGTAGCAAAATTTCACTGCTATAAACGCTCTGGAGAGCAGCAAAATTTTGCTATTAGGAGCACTGCTCAAAGCGAACAGAATCCCCGACATCCCGGGCGGCAAAAAAAGTACTACTAAAACATTGCTAGAAAAAGCTGCTATGCCCCCAACATGTTGTAGTGATTGTGTAAGATGAGGGAGCTTCATTAGTTCCCAAATTTCAAAAGACCTTCTACTACTCATCTAGTTTCTCATCTTTGGTATTATCCAGGATACAACTAGAAAATATTTTTCAGTGTGCAGACCATTCTTAGGAGAGTGCTTTGGAGTGAGGCACCAAGCTTGTTAGCAATGTAATTATCCATGAAAACATAAGGCCTTTCAAAAATATTAACCATCGGCAATAAGAAAACCTTGTTTGTTAAGTCAGCCTTTCTTCAGCATGTAAAACCTTGTTCGTTAAGTCAGCCTTTCCATGCTGAGCATAAAGTTGTCACCCTCTCTTAAAATGTGGTGTGTGCAAGTCTTTCATGTGTAATATCCAAGCATGCTTTATAATGTATGCATTCTTTTTTTCGGGTAAACCTCTGTACATGAATATATCACCCTCTAGTTTGAAGAAGTCCCAACCCACATATTGGTTAATGACCATGCCAATTCTAATGAGAGTAATGGAGCTATGAGAGTGACCACCATCTAAAAGTGTAAATGATTCAGAGTGCCTCCTTTCTCTAGTGCAAACAAACTCTTCAAGCACTCCATTTTGACGAACTCTTTGAGTGGTTTTCAACACAACACATTGATGTTTGAATTTCGAAGTGGTTTCCTTCTAGGAGGTATGATGAGGACAATAGAGGAGGAGTAAAAATCATTAAATAAGCAACAAAGAAGTAGTAAAGCTCATTAAATAACTAACAGAGAGTCCAAAAAAATAACAACGCACCATAGTATGGCAACATGAATAGATACCAATTATATAGATACATGTAGGGCATGAATTTAGAACATGCCATGTGAAGGAAGGATACGAACCAAAAACCAAAGAAGGAAGGATACGAGCCATATGCATAGGCCGTATGCATAGGCCTTATGCATACCATATGCATACAGCCTATGCATACAACATACGGCCTATGGTCTATGCATATCATCTACGCATAGGCTGTATCTATAGGCTGTATGTATATGGACTATGCATACACTATGGTTTATGCAGTGAGTAGGTGGTAATAGTGAGTAGGTGGTAATAGTGCAGGGGCGCCCTCGATCTTCTCACTTTCCACACGCAGACCCATTCCAATGTTCAATCCATGCCTCCTGCCATACATTGTGGATGCGGATGGTGCCCTTGTGAATGGATGCACAAGGAAAGCAAGTCATGAATTGTATGCATGTACTTGCGAACCTGGAGTTTGTGAACTCCTTCAAAAAGTGGAAAGCACAAGATGACCTTTCTAAGCAATATGTTATTAATGTGCTTAAGTCGAAGTTCTCCATGCCACATATGGGTCTTTGCTTCTTCGAGGAGTGGATGAAGCCGCGCATCAAGATTTTTCTCTCTAATAGGAGAGCAAATATCAAGAGAGTAGTAAAGAATAATTTGGAGAAGCCTAGCGTGTGTACGGACGAGGAGTGGAGGTACGCACAAAGATTTGTGAGAAAGCAACCAAGTGCTTCAACAACAAGCAGTGAGGAATGCTTCCTCACACTACGGAAGCAAGGGGCTTCACACTTCAGCTCCCGTGGGAAATCCTCATTTCTTGCTCATTTCGTAAGTATCATTTCTTCTCTCCTTTCATTTCATTTTATACTATATTGTTTTCTTGAAATAATTATATATTTTCTTAATTGTTTTTTATAGAGGGAGGTTGTTGGGTGTGACCCAACAAAGGAGGAATATGACTATGGGAATAGATCCCCTCATCTCCACAATTGTGGGTGTGGATGCATACGTGAGGTGTACGCTTGGATGCATTTGTTTTTTTGGGGACTCAAGCTGATAAGGTAATGTGTTGCCTAAACCATTCTGTTCTCTATGTCTAATTGTATTTTAATGCTGTTGCTTACCTTACACTTAATGGCATGTATGTAAGATGAAGGGGAAGAAGAAGAGGAGGATCGAGATTATTAGCACGAAGCAAGTGAAGAGGATGAGCAATCGGATGATGAAGATCACTCGGAATCCAATGAGGATTGCAATTACATACCTCTTTATACCTCTTCATTTGTAAAACTTTATGTATATAAAGCCGAATTCCCAACAATTTATGAAATATAATAACTTTTTGGAATGTGCATGATGTGAAGTAATGTGTGAAGTGTCCTAAAGTCTATCGGCTATGTGTGCAAGTCTAGACAAAAGTGACATGACGTGAGATGCGCTAATCTCCAAAAAGAGAGGCTGCCATAACTCCAAGTTTTGATCGCAAAAGTGTAAACTGATCTTTATGGAGTCCTTTGGTGAGTGTCTACAATCATTTGATCAGTTGGACAATGTTCTACCATTATCAAACCTGAAGGTTCTAGCTTGTGTCGTGTCTCTTTTGGGACATGAATATAAGCAATACACCCAAAGACTTTGAAATGCGCAACAGAAGGAGTTTGGCCTGTCCAAGATGTGATTGGAATCTTACTAGAAGGTGCATTAGTTGGAAGATGATTTTGAACAAAAACGACTCTCAATACTGCTTCTGCCCAAAAAGAGCAAGATGGTCTAGAATGAATAAGCATGCATCTGATTGCATTCAAAATTGTACGATTCTTTCGCTCTGCAACTCCATTCTGTTGGGGAAAATATGGAATGGTATACTCATGGTGGATGCCGTGGTTGATGCAATGATCATGATATAAGTTGGAAATATATTCACCACCATTATCACTTTGAAGAATTTTGACTCTTCGACACAAATATTTGGTACCTCTTAAATGTGTCCAATTCTTCTGGTTTATGTCGTAGCAAAAAGACATTTGTATACTGTGAACAGTCATCAATAAAAGTAATGAAGTAACGATACCTCTTAAATATTTGGTACCTCTTAAATGTGTTCAATTCTTCTGATTTATGTCGTAGCAAAAAGACATTTGTATACTGTGAATAGTCATCAATAAAAGTAATGAAGTAACGATAGCAAGATTTGGATGGAGGAAAGGGTCCACAAATATCAGTATGAATGAGATCCAAAAGATTATTTGAATGAATATTTATAGACATTGGAAATGGCTTACGATGATGTTTGCGTAGAGCACAATATTCAAATATCCCCAGATGCGGGTGAGATTTGAGGTCCATACCTCTCACAAGATCACGACGATGAATATCAAGAAGCTGAGAAATTTGAGTGAGCAAAGTGATGATGCCATAGCTTCCAATCCAGATCTCCTAGAGCTGTAACAACATTTGCAACATCCTCATTCAATGAAAGTTCAAAGAGATTACCATGTCGAGGAACAACCGCAATAGTGGTGCCATCCTTTTTCGATGCGACACTTTGTATTATCAAATCCAACAAATAGACCAAGATCCACAAGCCTCGCAATAGAAAGTAAATTTCTTTGTAAATCAGGAACATATAAAACTCCTCGCAGTATTTTTGTTGAGGAAGAAGCTCCCAAATACAAGTCGCCACAATACCCATTACTTGGCAAGTTGTATTATCAGCAAGATACACCACTTTCTTGATAGGAATTTGATGATAATTGTGTAACCTTTGCAATTGATATGTCATGTTGCCAGTACAACCAAAATCAACAATAAAGAGAGAACCATCATGAACATGTAGTACCATTTCTAGAGAGACATTATAATAAGCCAAATTAGCCTCTTGATGAACATTGTCTTCATCATGAGGATTTTGTTGAGTAGCATGAGCTTGATTTCGAGCTTTATCATAATGCCTCTTGAAGAATCCACTGGGGATGAATGCCTTGTGTGCCCACAATATTCACAGGTTGCAGAAGAGGAAGAACCCCTTGATAAACGAGGTTGCTTATTTGTAATACCATGTTCTTCATCGTACTCTCGTGCCCAACATTCAGATACGCTTTTGAGGAAATCTCAAACGAGAAGAATTACCTCCTCTTTGGAATCCAGGAGATGTAAATTGGGAGGAGGAAGAAGGGCGTTGCTGAAATGGACGTCTCGAGACAGCAAAGGCTGTCTCTGATTCTGTGTACTCTTGGGCAATTATGACCGTTTTATGAGTTACCAACATCTGACGATCATGACGTTGAGAATATTCAATCAAAGAAATACATGCATGCTCAAAGTCAGTTCCATTGTTGATAGATAATATAGTGACAATATTATCATACAAAGGATCCTTCACCGTTTCAAGAAGGTGTGTAACCAATTGAGTTCGAGGAGGAATAGGATCCCCTGCAGCAAAAAGTTCATTCATAATACCTTTGAATGATTCAATGTGACTAGACATGGATGTACCTGCCTTCAATTGAAGCTTACCTAGAAGATTACGGAGATACATAATTTCTGTAATAGTTTTCTTCTCCAACATAATGATAAGATAGTCCAATATAGCATATGACGTGGATAATGGATAAAGATCTAGCATGAGTGAGTCCTTAAGGACAGAAAGTATATCCCGACAAGCAGCCTCACGAGAGGAATCTTGTGTGCATGATCGATTTTACACCACTCTTAAAAAATAGGACCTTTGATAATAATAACATCATTCGAAAGTGGATCAATAGGTTGAGGAGGGCATGCAAGAATACCAAGAACAATATCTGCCAATTCGTCTCCTTCCAAAATCAATAGAATCTTGTATTTCTAACTTGGAAATCCTTGGCCTTGGAAAAGAGGAACATAATGCTAGCTAGAAGGAAATCTATTAACAAGGATGGTGTTTGCTATGTCGGGTTTTTGTTTTAAGGACATGATTAAGAAAAAATTCTAATTACAACAAGTGGAGCTATAAAATCATGTAGGCAATATATAATCAAAGAGCCAATCAACCCTACACAAAACTATTACCAAAGATCAATCTTGTATGCAATTAAAATTGTATGATTCTTTCGGTCTGCAACTCCATTCTGTTGGGGAGAATATGAAATGTTATACTCATGGTGGAGGCTGTGGTTGATGCAATGATCATGAAATAAGTTGGAAATATATTCACCACCATTAGCACTTCGAAGAATTTTGACTCTTCGACACAGATATTTGGAATGTGTCCAATTCTTCTGATTTATGTCATAGCAAAAAGACATTTGTATATTGTGAACTGTCATCAATAAAAGTAATGAAGTAACGATAGCAAGATTTGGATGGAGGAAAGGGTCCACAAATATTAGTATGAATGAGATCCAAAAGATTATTTGAATGAATATTTGTAGACATTGGAAATGGCTTACGATGATGTTTGCCTAGAGCACAATATTCATATATCCTGAGATGCGGGTGAGATTTGAGGCCCATACCTCTCACAAGATCATGATGATGAATATCAAGAAGCTTTGAGAAATTTGAGTGAGCAAAGCGATGATGCCATAGCTTCCAATCATCCAGATCTCCTAGAGCTCTAACAACATTTGCAACATCCTCATTCAATGAAATTTCAAAGAGACTACCATGTCGAGGAACAACCGCAATAGTGGTGCCATCCTTTTTCGATGCGACACTTTGTATTATCAAATCCAACAAATAGACCCAAGATCCACAAGCCGCAAAACGGAAAGTAAATTTCTTTGTAAATCAGGAACATATAAAACTCCTCGCAGTATTTTGGTTGAGGAAGAAGTTCCCAAATACAATTACTTGGCAAGTGGTATTATCAGCAAGATAAACCACTTGCTTGATAGGAATCTGATGATAATTGTGTAACCATTTCAATTGATATGTCATGTTGCCAATAGCACCAAAATCAACAATAAAGAGAGAACCATCACGAACATGGAGTACCATTTCTGGGGAGACATTATATGATTAGTCTCTTGATGAACATTGTCTTCATCACATGAGGATTTTGTTGAGTA
Source organism: Cibotium barometz (assembly GCF_041138505.1). Classification (NCBI taxonomy): domain Eukaryota; kingdom Viridiplantae; phylum Streptophyta; class Polypodiopsida; order Cyatheales; family Cibotiaceae; genus Cibotium; species Cibotium barometz. Next base: position 25,249,995 of record NC_141073.1, read on the forward strand.
GCATGAGATTGATTTCGAGCTTTATCGTAACGCCTCTTGAAGCATCCACTGGATGAATGCCTTGTGCTCCCACAATATTCACAGGTTGCAGAAGAGGAAGAACCCCTTGATAAACGAGGTTGCTTGTTTGTAATACCGTGTTCTTCATCGTACTCTCGTGCCCAACATTCAGATATGCTTTTGACAAAATCTCAAACGAGAAGAATTACCTCCTCTTTGGAAGCCACGAGATGTAAATTGGGAGGAGGAACAAGGGCGTTGGTGAAATGGACGTCTCGGGGCAGCAAAGGCTGTCTCTGTTTTTGTGTACTCTTGGGAAATCATGACTGTTTCATGAGTTACCGATGTCTGACGATCATGATGTTGAGAATATTCAATCAAAGAAATACATGTATGCTCAAAGCCAATTCTATCCTTGTTAGATAATATAGTGACAATATTATTATACAAAGGATCCTTCATCGTATCAAGAAGGTGTGTAACCAATTGAGTTCGAGGAATAGGATCCCCTGCAGCAAAAAGTTGATTCATAATACCTTTGAATGATTCAATGTGACTAGACATGGATGTACCTGCCTTGAATTGAAGCCTACCCAGGAGATTACGGAGATACATAATCTCTGTAATAGTTTTCTTCTCAAACATAGTGATAAGATAGTCCCATATAGCATATGACGTGGATAATGGATCAACATCTAGCATGAGTGAATTGTTAAGGGCAAAAAGTATATCCCGACGAGCAGCCTTATCACGAGACGAATCCAGTGTGCATCAATTTTCCACCAATGTTAAAAAATAGGACCTTTGATAATAATAACATCATTCGGAAGTGGATCAATAGGTTGAGGAGGGCATGCAAGAATACCAAGAACAATATCTGCCAATTCGTCTCCTTCCAAAATCAATAGCATCTTGTATTTCCAACTTGGAAATCCTTGGCCTTGGAAAAGAGGAACATAATGCTGGCTAGAAGGAAATCCATTAACAAGTATGGTGTTTGCCATGTCGGGTTTTGGTTTTAAGGACGCGATTAAGAAACAATTCTAATTACAACAAGTGGAGCTATAAAATCATGTAGGCAATATATAATCAAAGAACCAATCAACCCTACACAAAACTATTACCAAAGATCAATCTTGTAAGACATGAAATCATAATCACAAATTGAACAAGAAGACGTAGATGCTTCGCTTATGATTAGAATTGCTTTGATACCATGTTGAGAGAGGGAGAGAGTACGATTGCATATGAGAAATTATATGCATGCATGTGTGTGCGTGTGCATGTAGAATACAAACCTAGCACAAATCAATCTAGAGTAGATTTATAATTAACAAGGTGAGGGTCATGCCCTTTTTTACATCTAGAAGAGTTGATTGGGATTGCTTCCTTCTTGGGAACCCTCATTGATGGATCCTTTGATAACCATCATGTTAGCCTCCTCAACCTACCTCTTATGCCAACAATCCTTCACCACATGGCCTACCTTCCCATAGTAGTGGCACATAACTGCTTCTAGATCCTTTTTATTTTGGTCATATACTTGAGAGAAATTCTATCTTGTATATCCTCTGCTCTTATTTCCTTTGTACTTTCACTTGAGAGAAATGCTATCTTTGTGGCTGTTGTTCTCAAAATGTATCCTTTGCTTTTGTGCCTTTTCTCTTCCTCCACAAGATCTGCCTCTATTCCTCTAAATGTTAGGTCCCTTGAAGGTTCTTGATAGTAGCCACCAATGGCCCATACTCTTCTAATGTCACGCTTTTTGGAATGATTTCTTTTGCATCCTCCTCTTCCACCGGTGCACCAACTCTTGCAAGTTAATTCATTATGCCTTTCATCTTGTTCAGATGTATGGGAAATGAATCCCCTTCTTTCCTATCAAGGAAAAACTTTTGAATATATAATCTTAAATTAGAGTATTTCCCATTTTTCCTAAAAATCTTTTCCAATCATCCCAACATTCTTTTGATATTTTAAAGCTAGAAATGTGATTTCCCCTTATCTAACCCAAGGTAATTCACAGGGCGATTCCACACTTTTGGGCACATCAATACGAAGTGAAGGGAGCGGTACAAGCCATCATTAAGAAATAAAGAGTGATGAACATAAAAAAATAAAGCTAAGTAATCAAGGCCACTCAGGCTATGAAGTGGCTATGGACTCAAGTTGGCATACCCCATATGTACATGCTTGCCTAAGCAAGTTGGGAGGATTAATTGTATTGTGTTGCATCTATGGACTCAAGATGGCATACCCCATGTGTACATGTGTACCTAAGAAATAAATGATTAAATGTATTGTGTTATAATATTACATAAACTGCACTTCAGGTTGTAACCCACGGGATGGCTAGGCCTTATGTGAATCCAATATTCCATGCACCGACACTCTTCTATCTAAATTAGACTAAGGTCTACTTAAGCACCTAACAATCAGTGAAGTCTCTTGATACCCAAGATTAATAAGTGACCTATATATAAGTGAACTTTCCTAATGAGAAAGGGCAATTCCCTTGGGTTGGATTAAGGACTACGTGAGTCTTTCCTCTTGTACTCTTGCTCTCTCTAGCTCTATGCTTTCTTGCCTATCAAATTAAGAAGTATGCTCTTCCTCTCTCTACCTCTATGCTTTCTTGCCTATTGTTAGTTCTATACTTGTGTGTGCGGGTGTGAGAGTGTGCAGTGTGTCATTTCTTCTTTCCCATGTGACTTGCCACCATTAATGCAAGTGAGAGTGTAAGGGTGTGTGTAAGGGGGGAGTTTTTATCTTGAAGATACCTTGGAGCTCTTCGGGCCCTTGGAGTCTCAATCTCAACATAGACAAATCAAATGGTGACAATGGGAGAGGCGGTCTTTTCATGTGCTAGATTACTACAACACCATCTTCTCAAGTGCTAGCTTGCTCTACAATGCATTTTTTCTCAAATGCCAAGACAATGAGAGCAAGATTATAAGTCCTGCACGACAAGAGAAAGGTAATAGGTTAGTTTGAAGGTAATAGGTTAGTCTTGTGCTACTAACTGTGGTGTATTTGGGCTTTCCATTAGTGCTACTAACTATGGTGTATTTGGGCTTTCCATTAATGCCACCACTACCAAGGAGCATGGTTGCTTTCCCTTAGCTTTTGATAAGAATCTTGTGTAGGGATTTTTTTCTTATTATGATTTGGTGAAAGACCCAATGTTGGTTGCATGTGTTGTTGCATTCGGTGAGAGATCTAGTGCTAGGTTTGATTTGGTTAAAAAGAGGATTAGAAATTATTTTTTGTGAATTTGTTGTGATTATTATGATTTTTACTTAAATATTGTTAGTATTAGTTAGTGTTTAAGATTTTGCTAGAGATTTTACACATTCATCATGTGTGTTTGAGTGTTATAGGATTTTAATTAGTAGTTTGGTAGTTTTATCAAGGAAGTTCATTAGGTTGTGCATTAGGCTTTAGAAATTTATTGTATTAGGTAGTGCATTAAGTTGCAGTAATTACATATATAAATGAGTTAATTAACTTACATTAGTTAATATGTTAGGAATAGTACTTATTAGTGTATTAGGGTTATCATTAAGGTAATACATCATGGATACTATTAAATTGAAGCATTAGTAATAGTATGTATCACTAATTAGGGTTAGTATTGATGGTAATAGCTTGGGTTAAAATCTCTCTTTAAGATTGATGAGATAAGGTAAAGCCCTTATAATGCAAGTACAAATATGGATCTATGCATAAGGTAGATCACTTATGCATATGGCTCTCTTTGAGATCTATGAACAAGGGAGAGCCCTTATGCAAATGCATAGAGGCATTTAGCAAATGTATGAGAGATCTCTATGATTTTATATAAGGGATCCTACCTTATACATAGACCTTTTGAAGCTCTATGCATTAGGTAAAGCCCTTATGTAAATGCATGGAGGGCTCCACCAAATGCATGAGAGTTGTACTAAATGCATCAAGGCTCTCTATGCATTTGCACAAGGGCTCTATATGCATGCATAGAGCTATCTATGTTGTGTTGCCTTCAATTTTTGAAGTTCTTAAAGCCATTTCTCGTCCAAGATTTGTAATGGCACCAACACACATTAAGCATGAGCCTCATCGTCATCATTCCTACATGCGAAGAGGTGTGAAGTCTAGTGATTTCATTCTATCGATATAATCCACTTCATAAACCACCCGAAAGGGCATGAAACCGAGAGAGAGATTTTGGGTGGTTCTATAAGGATTTTCAATGGACATCCAAAACGAGTACATATGCACTCCATGATAAATGATGTCATAGTGTCATCTCACTACCTTTGACAAGTTAGGAATCCCCTCTATCTATTTCACTTTATCCTTCAATAAATCCTCTTTTCCATAAATAATTACATTATATTCAACCACATTATTTGATCTAGGATTAGGAAACTCCTTATCCTTCACCCAAAGTACCTCTATCTATTTCACTTTATCCTCTTTAATAAATCTTCTTTTCCATAAATAATTACATTATACTCAACCGCCACATTATTTTTAGAGCAGAGGGAGTAGTAAGAGGAGGAGGGGAGGAGGGGGGCTCATGTACTGAATTTGTATTAATTAAATGCCACGTCAGTGGCATTTAATTAATACAAGTACAATGATTTGAGTGATAAGGACCCAAAACAATTTTTGAGGTTTTATTAATTTCTTGCCATGCATTAGTGTACACATGTCTTATTCTTCCAAATTAGATCTTTTGCATGAGTGGACACATGTCCTCTGTCCATGTCTTCACATGTTCTATAGCAGTCATTCTTCTTTGTTAGCACTCGTCACATGGGTGTTCATGTCATTCATTGATTATCCACTGTGCTCGGCACTACTGTCTTCTTCGACAGTTGTCCATGTTCATGGATTTTCTCTACTTGTGAACTGGCCCTGGCCTTGTGATCTTCCTTGCTTGTTCAAGCGTTCTTTTGCAACTAGCCATTTTTCTTCACACATTGTGCTTCTAGATGTTTTGTTGCTCGTGCTTTTGGATGGCACCTTCTACATGTCGTTGTGTCATTGGCTTCCCTAGGTATTAATTGAGAACCTTCGTGGGAGCGTGCTTCTAGACTACTTTTGGTAAGCCCTCTTTCTTAATTTGTGCTTCTTGTCTTTGTGTTTTTGCACCCTTGGGTGTTGGGGATTAGGGTTAGGTCAATAGTCAATAGGCTTCTTTATGCATAGCCCTATTTTGCAAAGCCCTCTTTATGCATAGCCCTCTTATGCAATAGGTATAGGCCATGCATAGGGCTTATGCATAGCCCCCTTATGCGTATCCCTCTTATGCAATAGGGCTTATGCGTAGCCTTATGCATAGGGCTTATGAATAGGGTATGCATAAGGCCTATACACAGTCCTCTTATGCAATAGGGCTAGGCTATGCATAGGGCTTATGCATAGCTCTCTTCTACAATAGGACTTATGCATAGCCTTATGCATAGGCCTTATGCATAGGGCTTATGTATAGGCTTATCCATAGGGCTTATGCATACCCTTATGCATAGGCCCTATGCATAGCCCTCCTATTATCTCTTGTTATCTCTTTTGTGGAAATGTTATTTTCAAGAAGAACTTAAAATGTGGTGTGTGCAAGTCTTTCATGTGAAATAGCCAAGCATGCTTTCTAATGTATGCATTCTTATTTTCGGGTACACCTCTGTACATGACTATATCACCCTCTAGTTTGAAGAAGTCCCAACCCACGTATCGGTTGATGACCTTGCCAATTCTAATGAGTGATGGAGCTATGAGAGCGACCACCATGTGAAAGTGTAAATGATTCAGAGTGCCTCCTTTCTCTAGTGCAAACAAACCCTTCAAGCACTCCATTCTGATGAACTCTTCAAGTGGTTCCCAACACAACACATTGATGTTTGAATTTCGAAGTGGTTTCCTTCTAGGAGGCATGACCAAGACAATAGAGGAGAAGTAAACACCATTATATAAGCAACACAGAAGTAGTAAAGTTCATTAAATAGGTAACAACAAAGAGTCCAAAAAAAGAACGATGCACCATAGTATGGCAACACGAACGGATACCAATTATATAGAGACATGTAGCGCATGATATTAGAACGTGCCATGTGGAGGAAGGATACGAACCAAAAACCAAAGAAGGAAGGATACGAACCATATGCATAGGCCATATGCATACCATATGTATACAGCCTATGGTCTATGCATATCATCTACGCATAGGCTGTATCTATAGGCCGTATGTATATGGACTATGCATACACTATGGTTTATGCATTGCGAGTGCAGGGGAGCCCTTGATCTTCTCACTATCCTTTTGTTTCAAAAGAGGAGTTGCCTTTGGCTTTAATAGTGGGGAGTGTGTGGAAAGGCCTCAGAAGCTATCATCCAAAAGGAGCACTTTCTAGCCTAATTGTCTAAGTAGTATTGTAGGAGGTCTTAACAATGTTCTAATATCACATGTTGTATTCTTTATTGACACCGTGGGGGGGCAATCTACCCCACTTGCTTAGTCCGGGGGGGCAGACCACACCTTTGATAGGTGTGAGGCTGAGTGGTGCAGGCCCATCACGATATGGTTATGATGAGCCTACACCACCTTCCTCTACTAGAGCCATCGCCACTCCCTCACGTCCATCTTCACCCATGACGACGATGTAGTAGGGAGTGTGGGGGGTAGTAGATGTGCTAGAGGGGGGGGGAGGCTGCTTTTTCTTTGGCAAAAGCAACACTAAGTCTCTCGATGCGTCTCCCCAAAGGGAGGCTCTTCATCTACACATTATGAGCTAGCCCCCAATAGGAGACCCATTCCACTATTCGATCCACGCCGAACCTAGAGTTTGTGAACTCCTTCAAAAAGTGGAGAGCACAAGATGACCTTTCTAAGCAATATGTTATCAATGTGCTTAAGTCGGAGTTCCCCATGCCACATATGGGTCTTTGCTTCTTCGAGGAGTGGATGAAGCCGTGCATCAAGCTTTTTCTCTCTAATAGGAGAGCAAATATCAAGAGAGTAGTAAAGAATAATTTGGCGAAGCCTAGCATGTGTGGGGACGAGGAGTGGAGGTACGCACGAAGCTTTGTGAGAAAGCAAACAAGTGCTTCGGGGAATGCTTCCTCACACTACGGAAGCAAGGGGCTTTGCACTTTAGCTTCGGTGGAAAATCCTCCTTTCTTGCTCATTTTGTAAGTATCATTTCTTCTCTCCTTTCATTTCGTTTTATACTATATTGTTTTGTTGAAATAATTGTATATTTTCTTAATTGTTTTTTATAGAGGGAGGTTGTTGGGTGTGACCCAACAAAGGAGGAATATGACTATGGGTATAGAGCCCCTCGTCTCCACAATTGTGGGTGTGGATGCATACGCGAGGTGTATGCTTGGATGCATCTGTTTTTTGGGGACTCAAGCTGATGAGGTAATGTGTTGCCTAAACCATTCTCTTTTCTATGTCTAATTGTATTTTAATGCTCTTGCTTACCTTACACTTGATGGCATGTATGTAAGATGAAGGGGAAGAAGAAGAGGAGGATCCAGATTATCAGCGTGAAGCAAGTGAAGAGGATGAGCAATCGGATGATGAAGATCACTCGGAATCCGATGAGGATTGCAATTAGATACCTCTTTATACCTCTTCATTTGTAAAACTTTATGTATATAAGGCCAAACGCCCAACAATTTATGAAATATGATAACTTTTTGGGCTCAATTGCATTCTCCACAATGTATGTGTTTCTTATATTTGTCTTTGTGTTAAAAATCTGAAACTGTGACTGTTTTAATTTTAAAAAAAAGAGCTAGGGCAGACAGGGGAGTCCTGTATAGACTCCCCAGTCTACCCTAGTTCTTTTTTTGCTGTGCAAAGTGTTTGTTGTTGAGAGAGGGAGAGAGACGAGACAAGAGACACCACATACGCTCCAAAAGAATGAATCATATTAGTCACAAGTTACATATATATAGGCAAGACCTAGAGTGAGTTAGGGCTAGCTATATATAGCTCCAACACCCCCACTCAAATAAAGGTCTCCAGCTATGAGTAAAAAAACCCTTGGGAGCACGAGGGAGATACCCGAGCTCCTACATATAAATGTACAATGCCACCTTAAAGTCCATGTGCAATGTGCTTCTATATACAAAGTACAAAGAATAAATGTGCATGATGTGAAGTAATGTGTGAAGTGTCCTAAAGTCTATAGGCTATGTGCAAGTCTAGACAAAATTGACATGACGTGAGATGTGCTAATCTCCAAAAGAGAGGCTGCCATAACTCCAAGTTCTGATCGCAAAAGTGTAAACTGATCTTCATGGAGTCCTTTGGTGAGTGTCTACAATCATTTGATCAATTGGACAATGTTATACCATTATTGCTCCTTTCCTTACTTCATGTCGAACATAGTGATAATGAACTTCAATATGCTTGGACTTGCTATGTTGCACGTAGTCCTTGGCTAGACTAATAGCACTTTGGTTGTAACATCTAAGAGGAGTGCTTGAGGAAGGAGAATGACCAATATCAGCAAGCAATTGTCAAAGCCAAACCAATTCACGAGCTGCTAAAGATGCAGCTACATATTCAGACTCTATAGTAGAAACTACAATACAGCGTTGTTTCTTGCTAGCCCAAGATACCAAACAGCCATTGATAAAGAAGCAATTACCACTGGTGGATTGCATGGACAAGTTAGAGCTTTCCCAATCATCATATGAATAACCCAAAAGATTAAGAGAAGTTGATGAAGACATGTCTTCTTGACGGCGATATACAAGTCCGAAATCTGCAGTGCCCTTCAAGTACTTCAAAACACATTTAGCTTGAGACCAATGTCTTGTAGATGGAGAGGACAAGTATTGTCCTAACAGATTTGCTGCAAACAGAATATCAAGACGAGTGCTCATGCCCACAAATTGAAGACAACCAACAAGATTAGCATAGGATTGATTTAAAGTCAATGATTGGATAAACTTTGTTTGATGAAGAAGCAAAATACCATTGTGACGATACCTTTGAACTTGAATACTAAGGCATGAATGGATGTCGCCAAGATCCACCATATCAAAGGCTGAGGATAAAACCTTTTTTACTTGTTGCATGAAAGATAGATTATTAGACACAAGTATAGTGTCATCAACATAAAGGGCCAATATCACAAAATGGTTATCCACATTGCACTTGATATAAAGATTTGGATCAGAGAAGCAAGAAACAAACCCCTGAGATGTGAGAAATTGATCAATCTTGATGTACCATGATCGTGAAGCTTGTTTTAGTCCATACAAAGCATAGCTTCTGCATAAGTTGAAGGATCTTCACAACAACAAACAGCCAATACGTGATTTAAGGTTATCATCCTAGACATGATTTGCATCGTGCTCAAGTTCAATAAGAAGATTAACATCGATATCAAGATCTGTAGCAGTCTCCTTTGAAACCATAGGATGAACATCAAAAGACTTGTCTCCAATATCCATCAAAAGAGTGTTGTCATCATGTAAGTCATTGTCCAAAAGTAGAAAAGGAAAAGAAGTGAGTAATGTTTTTGTATCATCAGCATTATCTAAGGACCACAAACCTCCCATCAACTGCTCATTGAATATAGCATCTTGACTAACAATTGCCTTTTGAGAACTTGGATCGTAAAACTTGTAACCCTTTGAGTTGTCTTAACCAATAAAAATAACCTTCAAACCTGAAGGTTCTAGCTTGTGTCATGTCTCTTTTGGGACATGAATATAAGCAATACACCCAAAGACTTTGAAATGTGCAATAGAAGGAGTTTGACCTACTCAAGCTATGATTGGAATCTTACTAGAAGGTGCAGTAGTTGGAAGATGATTTTGAACAAAAACGACTCTCAATAGTGCTTCTCCCAAAAAGAGCGAGATAATCCAGAATGAATAAGCATGCATCTAATTGCATTCAAAATTGTACGATTCTTTCACTCTGCAACTCCATTCTGTTGGGGAGAATATGGAATGGTATACTCATGGTGGATGCCGTGATTGATGCAATGATCATGAAATAAGTTGGAAATATATTCATCACCATTATCACTTCGAAGAATAAGCGATGATGCCATAGCTTCCAATCCAGATCTTCTAGAGCTGTAACAACACTTGCAACATCCTCATTCAATGAAAGTTCAAAGAGACTACCATGTCGAGGAACAACCGCAATAGTGGTGCCATCCTTTTTCGATGCGACACTTTGTATTATCAAATCCAACAAATAGACCAAGATCCACAAGCCACAGAACAGAAAGTAAGTTTCTTTCTAAATCAGAAACATATAAAACTCCTCGCAGTATTTTGGTTGAGGAAGAAGTTCCCAAATACAAGTCACCAATACCCATTACTTGGAAAGTTGTCTTAGCATCAAGATAAACCACTTTCTTGATAGGTATTTGATGATAATTGTGTAACCATTGCAATTGATATGTCATGTTGCCAATAGCACCAAAATCAACAATAAAGAGAGAACCATCACGAACATGTAGTACCATTTCTGGAGAGACATTATAATGAACCAAATTACCCTCTTGTGATGAACATTGTCTTTATCATGAGAATTTTGTTGAGTAGCATGAGCTTGATTTTGAGCTTTATCATAACGCCTCTTGAAGCATCCAGTGGATGAATGCCTTATGCTCCCACAATATTCACAGGTTGCATAAGAGGAAGAACCCCTTGATAAACGAGGTTACTTTTTTGTAATACAGTGTTCTTCATCGTACTCTCGTGCCCAACATTCACATACGCTTTTGAGAAAATCTCAAACGAGAAGAATTACCTCCTCTTTGGAAGCCACGAGATGTAAATTGAGAGGAGGAAGAAGGGCGTTGCTGAAATGGACGTCTCTGGACAGCAAAGGCTATCTCTGATTCTGTGTACTCTTGGGCAATCATGACCGTTTCATGAGTTATCGATGCCTGACGATCATGACGTTGAGAATATTCAAGGGTTATTGCAAGATCAGGGTGTCGAGTTTTATCCAGTTTATGCTAGACTGGGACAATGCTTGGAGAGCAAATTTTGGGAGGCAAGGTACCTAAAATGAGATCAAGCAAATAATAGAAAATACGCTTGCCCTTAAATTAACCCAATATAACGTAAATTAATATAAATTAGTCTAAATAATCAAAATTAATCAAAAATATGATGAAATGATAAACAAATGATCTTTCCATACTTAGAGTGATCCAATTTATTTTTCCATAGATGCACCATTACAAGTACACTAGTCCCTATAGGTTTTAGATGATTCACATCAAAAATGTAATTTTACTAATTAGATTATTAATATTTGCAGGCCTTCTGATAGTCTGGAAGAATTTTGAAAAAGAGATCATTAAAAATCCAACCATTGGATTTGTAATTTTTACTGACCACCACATTCTACTAATGTCTTAGTATCTACCCACTCTTTTGATCTACAAGATTGAGGATTTTAAGTGGTAGCTATTGTGGGTACAAAAAGTGGCGTATATTATAACACTTTAAAGACCTTGAAATATTTAAAGAAAATAGATAAATATCCTAAAATTTTCTTGAAAAATCAAGTTAAGCTCCATATTATGTGAAGATCTAAGGTACAAAGGGGGAATCTCATATGAGTTTATATGTAAAGGATATTAGCATTTTATGGAATCAGTTCAAATTTGGGACAGGGTGTATACATTGACTTTGTACCTAAGAAAATGAGGACTTTTGACTATCTAATGCTTAATCAAATTATGCAGCTATATTTCCAACTTTGAATATGATGTTCCAACAAAAGAACTTGAAACAAAATTTCTTCATTTACTAGGAGAGATTAGCCACTAAAGGTAAACAAATGCCTGTTTTTTTACTATTTACAGGGTGCCTGAGTGGACAAAACTGGGTACCCTGATCTTGCAACCACCCTCAATCAAAGAAATACATGTATGCTCAAAGTCAATTCCATCCTTTGTTAGATAATATAGTGACAATATTATTATACAAAGGATCCTTCACCGTATTAAGAAGGTGTGTAACCAATTGAGTTCAAGGAATAGGATCCCTTGCAGCAAAAAGTTGATTCGTAATACCTTTGAATGATTCAATGTGACTAGACATGGATGTACCTGCCTTGAATTGAAGCTTACCCAGGAGATTACGGAGATACATAATCTCTGTAACAGTTTTCTTCTCAAACATAGTGATAAGATAGTCCCATATAGCATATGACGTGGATAATGGATTAACATCTAGCATGAGTGAATCATTAAGGGCAAAAAGTATATCCCGACGAGTAGGCTTATCACGAGGAGACGAATCCAGTGTGCATGATCAATTTTCCACCACTGTTAAAAAATAGGACCTTTGATAATAATAACATCATTCAGAAGTGGACCAATAGGTTGAGGAGGGCATGCAAGAATACCAAGAACAATATCTGCCAATTTGTCTCCTTCCAAAATCAATAGCATCATTTGGAAGTGGATCGATAGGTTGAGGAGGGCATCTTTCTCTCTTGATCTCTGGGCATGATAGCCTCTACCTTCTTCCCCTTCAATTCCTCTTTCACCTTCCCCTTCAGCTTCCTCTTCTTACTCTTCTTCCTCGTGCCTAAGAAAACACAGAGAGAGAGAGAGAGAGAGAGAGAGAGAGAGAGAGAGAGATAGAGAGAGAGATAGAGATAGATAGAGAGAGAGAGAGAGAGAGAGAGAGAAGCAAGTGTCTTCCTTTTCCTCCTTTTTGTTCTGTGAATCTGCAGAGAGTAAAAAGCCTTTTCTTCCTCTTTGACTGCCTCTTCCTCTTCCATGACCTGCGAAATCCAACTATAGAGAGAGAAAATTTCATGGTTGCTAACTGTCCACGAAGAGAGAGAGAGAGAGAGAGAGAGAGAGAGAGAGAGAGAGAGAGAGAGAGAGAGAGAGGAGGTAAGTGTGAGCTTTGTTGTTAAATAGGTGTTTGTACATATAATTTTCTTCTATAGTTTCTTAACGAAACCATGCTAAGTTGCATGATTAAAAACTACATCTCTGATGAGTATTCTTTCAGATACTTCTCCCTTCGCTAAGTTGCATGATAAAAAACTACATCTTTGATGAGTATTCTTTCAGATACTTCTCCCTTCGCTCAGACGCTCAGAAGTTTGTGCTCAGAAAATGGGCATCCCCGTGAGGAGATACTTATGCATGATTATGGGTGTCAAGGTAATTCAATTCTAGGCTTAAATCAATAGGCAAATGTTATTGATTTTAATTAATTGTGATTGCGTATAGTTCTTTTATCGCCAGTGTATTTTTGCACGTGTGCTGGGGTGACTTTCGACTATTAGAGATACATGTGAGTGATAACTTGTGAATCCAAAAGGAACAGTTGCAGGGTGGTGGTAGCCTTCAAATTACAAGGGTTGTGCCCCCTTTATTTAGAAGGTTACCTTAAGCTTATCCCTTCAAAGAAGAAGGGAAAATTTCCACATTACCATTCTTTTATAGGCTTTTTTAACCCGTCCTTCTGTTGATTACAACTCTATATACACATAATTTAAAAATTTTCGCTATACTTGCTCAATCTTACAAATTTAGACAAATGAATCAGGCAAAATATTTAATTCATACCGAAAATATCAATTACAAATTACTCTAAAAAAAGGTACTCCTGATTAAATTTTGAGATCTTCTATCCTGTTTTGACTTCGACACATCAAATATGTGATCCCAATTCACATTTTCAAGATTCTCTTCAATAGATAAGGGCATGAACATGAGAACATCTAAGGTTCTCAAGCTACGACAAGACCTATCATCGTGACTCTTTATTTTGTTTTGTTTGGAGAACCCTCTTTCACACATGACTGAACTAGAGCGGTATGACAAGGACAATTTTCCATAGCTTCAACATTTCAAGAAACATTTTGCTCCATTCAATCTCAGTACTACATTGTACCCATGAGTTAAATATACCCTTAGTTAGATAAGACTCCACTAATTTAGGCACAAAATGAGTAAGTTCTCCTTTTCAAAGCTCTTTGTTAAATAATGAAAATGAGCCATCACCATCAAATCGATCGCATAATCAATATAAAAATTGCCTTGCAAAATGTTATCGTTCTACTTTAATGTCTAGATTTTTTTGGTAAAAATAGCATCGTTGCATTAAATAAGTTACAATCATAAAATATTTCATCAAAACTTGACACAAGTTTTTGTGAAAGAACTCCTTTGCTAAAAAATACACCCTTCCATGTCTCCTTGAGGAGTACTATTTGGAAGACTTTCGTACTTGAGAACATGTGTGTTTCTCAAGACTTTCATACTTGACAACATGTGTGTTTCTCAAGTCTTCCTTGTCTTCCCATTCTAATACTCCACCCCTCGATCTTTTTTTAAAATCCTCAAGATGTTTTGAGTCATGACCAAATACACTTCCGAAACACCTATCTTTAATGCCTCAATCATAGTATTCACGTCTCTACCAACAGTTGTGATATCTACATATTTTTTTATAAATTTTAAGCTCACAAAATCCACTTCTATTAATACATCAACCAAAAATGAATAAGAAATTGAACTTGAAATATCTCCCCTTGTGCACACAATCTCTCATTCTTTTGTTTCCAAAATAAAAGAAGTGTAGGCATTATTTTTACCCTTTCCTCTTGAGAGCCATCTAACACCATTGATTTGCAAAATTTGATAATGCCTCGTATCAAATGCATCATATATATCAATTAGCGCTTCTCATCGTATAGGGAAGATTCACCTAACCATTCTCTCACCTGGTTAGCAAACTTATATCAAGATACACGAAGTCTACAAAGTTCTCACATGCATCTTTAACAAGAATATTCTCGTAGTGTGCAATGTAATGCAAACCCATAAGATGGGAGGAATCTCGTCTAATCTTTGCAAACAAGTCCTTCATTCATGCCAACCAAGGCACTAGTTCCAGTTGAAGCAAACCCAACCATCTTATCCTCTCTTAATTGCATATCTTTAAGCAATTGTTTCACTCCTTAATACATAGAGTGGTCCCTCGCATCATGTATGTGCACAACAGAATAGATTTCTTAATACACAACCTAATGCACTACCTTGATAAAACTACAAAACTACTAATTTAAATCCTATAACACTCAAACACACATGGTGAATGTCTAAAATCTCTAGCAAAATCATACACACTAACTAATACTAACAATAGTTCAGCAAAAATCATAACAACACCAACAACTTTAACAAAAAATCATTTCTTATCCTCCTTTCAACCAAATCAAACCTCTCATCAGATCTCTCATCACCAAATACAACAACACATGCAACCAACGCTAAGTCTTTCACCAAATGGCAATAAGGGAAACAAGCCCTAGACAAGAGTCTTATTAAAAGCTAAGGCAAAGCAACTATGCTCCTTGGGAGTGGCGCTAATGAAAATCCCAAATACACCATGCACTCAGCAGCACAAGACTAACCTATTACCTTTCCCTTGTCATGGGAAATTTTGACGCACACTCTCATTTTCTTGGACAAGAAGCATTGTAGAGCAAGATAGAACTTGAGAAGAATGCATTAGAGAGCAAGCTAGCAATTTTGATAAGAATGTGTTGTAGTAAGCTAGCACATGAGAAGGGTACCTCCCATTGTCACCATGTGATTTGTCTACATTGGGCTTGAGACTCTGGCAACCTGAAAAGAGCTCCAAGGTAGCTTCAAGACAACAACCCTCTCAGGACCCACACCCTTACACTTTCACTAGCATCAATGGCAGGGCACATGGGAAAGAAATGACACACTACACACTCTCGCACCCACACACACAAGTATAGAACTACCAATAGGCAACAAATCATAGAGCTAGAGAGAGCATGAGCAAAAGAGGCAAGAGCGTCATTCTTAATCCAAGAGGTAAGAAAGCATAGAGTTAGAGAGAGAACGAGCACAAGAGGCAAGAGTGTAGTCATTAATCCAACCCAAGGGATTGCGCTTTCTCATTCGACAAGTTGACTTATTTGTGCAAGAAGGAAGTGTATTTCTGCTTGCGTGTGCTGGCTGTCGGAGATACATGCTAGTGATATATATATATATAGATGGGTCATGTGCGTGCTCAATGCGCATAACGTAGCTTGGGATCTTCGCTTTCTCTTAATAATAAAATGGCAGACGGGACGGATTGTTGCGGCGCATAACATAGCTTGGGATCTTCGCTTTCTCTTAATAATAAAATGGGTGCATGCTCAGGCTTCAAGCTTCTCAGGCCAGCTCTATTGCTGGTCGTGCCTGTACGCACTCCATAATGAGCACGAGCACTTCAGATGTGCATGTGCGTCTGCGCCCTGGATCTAGGGAGGCTTTAGCACATGAACGGATGCGATTATTTCATGATCCGGCCGCTTCAAATTGCTGAAGAACCTTTTCGTTTGTGTGCATTAATTTGTTGCGTGCTTCAGTGGGCACCAAATTCGTGACGGAATTTCAGAAGCGGTGAGGTTACACGAAATTCGTGACGTGAAAATAAACGAGACAAGAAGCAGTTTATTACAACGGATTTTTACAAACTAAAAGGTAACGTGGTGAACGACAAACAAGTGTCGTAGAGAGAAAAAAGCAACAAGATCAAAGTAAAAACTCACAGTTCTTCTAAAACAGTGAACTATAACCACCACCCTACAGGAAGCACGCTTCTTAAGCCCAACAAATTTGCAGACACACTGGGTGATAGCGGGACAAAGTCACCATCATTGACGATGGCTTTTTTGAAGTTCGCAGTTTTCTCTCATATCGAAAGATATGATGCATTGTAGTCTTGTTGGGCATGATCGTTCTCATCATCATCATCAATGATGATAGGATTGCTATGTCGCTCGGCTGTGCATCACAACATGCATCTTCACTTTTGTCATTCTCATCTTTATTTCTGTCATTCTCATCTTCATCGACCCTCGAGTGCCCATACAACGGATTGCAGTATCTTGCAAATAGGAGTATCCATGAAGAAAATTTTATCTATGTCTATGCATTCACTACAACAGAATGAGGGTCTAACATAAAAAATAACATCGTTTTTATAAGTAGAAGGGTAGCTAAGTGTCGGGCCATTTTCGTTGGTCGACACATTGCTATTTTCATTGTAACGGGTTCGTTGCTCAACAACAAAATATCGATGCTCAAGAATGACATTTTGTTGGAGAACAATGAAATATCGCTACTGAGATCGCTGCTCAACAATGATATTTCGCTACTATTGTCGTTGCAGCGACTTATATTTTCGTTTGCTGAGCAACGAATGCTCTGCAGAGCAAAAAAAGAGCTGGGGTAGATAGGGGAGGCTACACAGGACTCCCCTGTCTGCGCTAGCTCTTTTTTATATATATTAAAACAGTCATAGTTTAAGATTTATAACACAAATACAAATATAAGAAACAGTACATACATTGTGGAGAATGCAATTGAGCCCAAAAAGTTATTATATTTCATAAATTGTTGGGCCTTTGGCCTTATATACATAAAGTTTTATAATGAAGAGGTTTAAAGAGGTGTCTAACTGTAATCCTCATCGGATTGCGAAAGATCTTCATCATCCGATTCCTCGTCCTCTTCACTTACTTCACGCTGATAATCTGGATCCTCCTCTTCTTCTTCCCCTTCATCCTACATACATGCCATCAAGTGTAAGGTAAGCAAGAGCATTAAAATACAATTAGAGGTAGAAAAGAGAATGGTTTAGGCAACACATTACTTCATCAGCTTGAGTCCCCAAAAAAACGGATGCATCCAAGCGTACACCTCCCGTATGCATCCACACCCACAATTACGGACGAGGGGCTCTATATCCATAGTCATATTCCTCCTCTATTGGGTCACACCCAACAACCTCCCTCTATAAAAAACAATTAAGAAAATATATAATTATTTCAAGAAAACAATATAGTATAAAATGAAATGAAAGGAGAGAAGAAATGATACTTATGAAATGAGCAAGAAAGGAGGATTTCCTACCAGAGCCGAAGTGCTAAGCCCCTTACTTCCGTAGTCAGGAAGCATTCGCCGCTTGTTGTTGAAAAGCACCTAGTTGCTTTCTCACAAAGCTTCGTGCATACCTCCACTCCTTGTCCATACACACGCTAGGCTTCTCTAAATTATTCTTTACTACTCTGTTGATATTTTCTCTCCTATTAGAGAGAAAAAGCTTGATGCGCTTCTAAATCCACTCCTCGGAGAAGCAAAGACCCACATTTGGCTTGGGGAACTCCGACTTAAGCACATCGATAACATATTGCTTTAAAAAGTTCATCTTGTGCTTCGACTTTTTGAAGGAGTTCACAAACTCCAGGTTTGCAAGTACATGCATACGATTCATCACTCGCTTTCTCGTGCATCCATCACAAGGGCACCATCCGCATCCACAATGTATGGTAGGAGGTGTGGATTGAACAGTGGAATGGGTATATATACAATTATTTCAAGAAAATAATATAGTATAAAATGAAATGAAAGGAGAGAAGAAATGATACTTACGAAATGAGCAAGAAAGGAGGATTTTCCACCAGAGCCGAAGTGCTAAGCCCCTTGCTTCCGCAGTCAGGAAGCATTTGCTGCCGCTTGTTGTTGAAAAGCGTTCACGGTCGCTTGTTGTTGAAAAGCACCTGGTTGCTTTCTCACAAAGCTTCGTGCATACCTCCACTCCTTGTCTATACACACGCTAGGCTTCTCTAAATTATTCTTTACGACTCTGTTGATATTTGCTCTCCTATTAGAGAGAAAAATCTTGATGCGCTTCTTCATCCACTCCTCGGAGAAGCAAAGACCCACATTTGGCACGGGAAACTCCGACTTAAGCACATTGATAACATATTGCTTTAGAAAGTTCATCTTGTGCTTCGACTTTTTGAAGGAGTTCACAAACTCCAGGTTCGCAAGTACATGCATACGATTCTCGCTTCCTCGTGCATCCATCACAAGGGCACCATCTGCATCCACAATGTATGGTAGGAGGTGTGGATTGAATAGTGGAATGGGTCTCGTAGGGGTTGGCTCTAGTAGTGGAAGGTGGTGTAGGCTCATCATGATGATGGGCCTGCACCACTCGGCCCTGCGCCTATCAATGGCGTGGTCTACCCGGACTAAGCAAGTGGGGTAGGTTTCTCCCCCACGGTGTCAACATGTGATATTAGAACATTGTTAAGACCTCTTACAATACTGCTTAGACAATTAGGCTGGAAAGTGCTCCTTTTGGATGATAGCTTCTGAGGACTTTCCACACGCTCCCCACTATTAAAGCCAAAGGAAACTCCTCTTTTGAAAGAGAAGGATAGTGAGAAGATCGAGGGCTCCCCCTACACTATAACCACCTACTCGCAGTGTGCATAAACCATAGCATATACATATGCCGTATACATATGGCCTATGCACTTAGCCTATGCGTAGATGATATGCATAGGCCATAGTCCGTATGCCTTATGAATAGGTTGTATGCATATAGTATGCATAAGGCCTTTGCATACAGCCTATGCATATACGGTATGTATAAGGCCTACGCATAAGCCCTATGCATACGACCTATGCATACCCTATGCATAGGCCTTATGCATAGGCCATACGGCCATACGGCCTATACATACGCTATGCACATAAGGCCTATAGGCTCTTAACCGAAACCTAATTCTTGGCACCCAAGGGTGCAAAAACACAAAGAGAAGAAGCATAAACAAATAGGACTTACCTCGACTGGTAGCCGAATCTGTATAAACCGTAGCGTGGCCTATGCCCTTGGTGGTTGTTCACTTGAATGGACCTACAAAAGATTATCATAATAAATCAAAACATTAGTCATTAGTTCATAAGACCTATGCATAAGGCCTATGCATAACAGGGCTATGCATAGGGCCTATGCATAAGGCCTATGCATTGAGGCAGTCCGGGGCGGGCAACAAGAAGAGCGGCCTCTAAGCACTTCTCAAGGCTCCCATGTTTGGAACATGTCTATCTCGTAGTGGATTTAATCAAGAGAAGACTAGGTAGCCTTTTGTGCTTGTGCTGTTTTTTTTTGTATTTTTGTGTGTGTCATATTAGTGGTGGTTATGCTCAGGGGGTTTACCTCAAAAAAATTTAGTGTACCACGTGCGATCAAAAGGAGGGGTATTTTAATTCAAATTTTGGAAAAATTTTAATCGGATTACAATTACAGGAGCGGTATTTTAATTCAACTTTAAAAAAAAATCCGAAAGTAAAGAGGGGTGGTTTTATTGGGGAAAAAAATTTAGTTAAGGGGTTTTTTAAATGCCCCTTGAACGCACGTAATACATATGATTTTTTAGAAGTGTACCCCCCCAAGTGGTTATGATCCTTTATTCATTATTGTAGGCCTTTTCAAATCAAATGTTAAGCCAAAGCAAGAAACCAAATAATCAAGTTCTCTCCTCTACACTCATACTTCAGTATATTATCAATAATCTTTTCTTTATGTCCATGCATTCTATGTTTGTTATATATTATTGGATGCCACTTAGAGGTCGGAGAGCTAAGATGGGATTTATTATCATTCTTCTTCACCTAACTTTAGGGAGAGACAAATAGGATTAAAACTATGAAGAAGAAGAAGAAGAATTTCATATTTTTCTACCTTTAGATGTTAAAAAAAAACTTTATTGCATAGACCATAGAGCAAAGCTTGCATGTGGGACTAGTGTCTCTCCACAATCTTAAGCCAAACAACGGTCACATTATGCAACACTCAAGAGCATTAGTTTCTGCATTTTAAATTTTTCATTCACAGAAAATTTAACCATACACTAAAACAAAATCTTCTAAAAGTTGATTATGTATCATCGATTCTAATTATAAATCTTCACATGTATTTAAAGTAGTGTGATTAACTTACCACATTTCTATAAGTAGATCTAATATTTATGATCATTCCACCTTTTCTTATGGCCATTTTACTTGTGCCTTCACTATTCTAAGAAATATAAGTAGGAAATACGTGGTCCATGATATACAATAGCTCTAATTTGCCTTACTAACCTCTCATGGATGTTTGTCATGAAAGTATAATTACTTACATGTGGGTGGGGATATGCTCATGCATGATTATGGGTGTCAAGGTAATTCCATTTTGAGCCTCATCAACATAGAGATCTTATTGTGATTGCATATGGCGACCACATTATAAATTTGGTAACCACCTTGGAACCAAACGACTACTAAAAAGTTACAAATTGTAAGCTAATTTAGATTGATGATTACCATTTGGTAACTTTGCACTAGTAAAAAATTACCAAATGATAAGTCACCTTTTAAGAAAAATTACCATTAGGGTTTTTCTATAAGCCTATATGATGCATACTTAACAAGGCTGAAATTGATAACTTGAGGCTCACCAAGTAGAAATCACTATAATATCTTGCTAATTTTTTCCAAGTTCTCTCAATAAACTGATAGAAATAGCTTTAATTTTTTGAAACTCATACAACATCTAGCATGTATGAAAGAAATGAAGAGATCTTTGGAAACTTTAAGATCTAGAAAATTACCAAATTGTAACTCAAAATTTAGAATATGTTACCGATGGTAATTTTATGAAAATCTCAAATTTATACTATGATGGCGACCCGTATAACTTATTTGTGCAAGAAGGAAGTGTATTTCTGCTAGCGTGTGCTGGCTGTCGGAGATACATGCTAGTGATATATATATATATATATAGATGGGTCATGTGCATGCGCAATGCGCATAACTTGGGATCTTCGCTCTCTCTTAATAATAAAATGGCAGACGGCACGGATTGTTGCGGCGGCCTACTTCTAGTGCCTTAACGTGTCCCATCTGCATGGAGCGCGCCTTCACGCCTGCTGTCACTAGATGTGGCCACCTCTTCTGCGAGCCTTGCGTTCAGACGTGGCTACACAAGACAAGCTCGTGTCCGGTCTGCCGAGCGAGGCTGCCCAGGAGCCGTCCTTTCATATCCGTCTCACTCAACGGCCCCTGCTCGTCCCCGCCGGACGCCCACAATACGGCCTTCTCTTGCCGCCGCTGCCTCAGGCTTCACGCTTCTCAGCCCGTCGTCCTGTCGGGCTGCGGCCACCTCTATTGCTGGCCGTGCCTGTACGCACTCCATAATGAGCACGAGCAGCCCAGCGACGACAAAGAAGCAGACGCTAGAAAAAGATGTGCATGCGCATGCTTGGTGTGCTTCTGCGCTTTCACGCTCGAAGACGTTACTCCGGTTTTCATCGAGGAGGAGACATGCATGGCAGTTGCAGAAATGATACCCCCGCGATCTGTACTGAACTGCAAGGTTAGCACAGGAAACTGCGTCTCCGCCGACGTAGAACGTGCCGAGCTCATAACCGGATCAAGCCAGAACAACCAGTCACTTCTGAGGATCTCAGCTGAGATGCAGGACTTCCTCCGCTCGATGGCGGAGCTGAGGCTTTAGCACATGAACGGACGCGATTACTTCATGATCCGGCCTCTTCAAATTGCTGTATTCACCAAATTTGTTGCGTGCTTCAGTGAGCACCAAATTCGTGACGGAATTTCAGAAGGGGTGAGGCTACACGAAATTCGTGACGTGAAAATAAACGAGACAAGAAGCAGTTTATTACAACGGATTTTTAGAAACAAAAAGGTAACGTGGTGAACGACAAACAAGTGTCGTAGAGAGAAAAAAGCAACAAGATCAACGTAAAAACACACAGTTCTTCTAAACAGAGAACTATAACAACCCTACAAGAAGCACGCTTCTTAAGCCCAACAAATTTTCAGACACATTAGGTGATAGCGGCACAAAAAGTCATCACCATTGACGATGGCTTTTTTGAAGTTCCCAGTTTTCTCCCATATAGGAAGATATGATGCACTATAGTCTTGTTGAGCATGATCATTCTCATCATCATCATCACTTTTGTCATTCTCATCTTTATTTCTGTCATTCTAATCTTCATCGACCTTGGAGTGCCCATACAACACGGATTGAAGTATCTTGCAATAGGAGTATCCATGAAGAAAATTTCATCTATGTCTATGCATTCACTACAACAGAATGAGGGTCTAACATCGTAAAGAGCATCGTTTTTATAACTAGAAGGGTAGCTAGTTGTCGGGCCATTTTCGTTGCTCGAAACATTATCGCTGCTCATCAGTAGTAATGATATTTTGCTACTATTTTCCTTGCTAAGTGTCAGGCATTTTTCTAAGGAGTATTTTGGGTTCGTGTACATACGTGTGCATGGCGTGTGTGGAGAGTTTGGCTTGAAGGGCGCTGCCAGGTGTTCAGTGTGGACGGCATTTGATTTGGGCTTGTTGTAGGCCTGTCCGGAACGTGATCAGCTGCATGTGCTATTAGCCGTTCGATGGTTCTGGAAATGTGTGCGCGTCCAATATATAACTGGGCAATTAAAGGCTGTATTTGGAAGGTGTGTGGAACATGGGCAAATAAAGATGTGGCCAAGGTAGTATTGAGTATTGGTGTGAAAAGGTGGGGGTGGCCATTCATTAGGCCTTACCAAAAAAATAAAAAAAATTATAATATTTACGTGGCCTACAATATTGAAACTACATGGAGGAAAGAGCTGCTGCCAGCGCATCTTCTGGAAGCTGGCGATGCACGTGAAGCGAAGTCGGCATGGGCTGGAGAGAAAAGGAAGTCGCCTCGTTTTGTTTTGGTGGGGGCTCTTGGGCGTAGCTGCACAACCAGGTGAGCGCGCAGCAAAGAGGTAGCTGCAGAGGGCTGGTGGGGCCTCCCGTGTGAAGAGGTAAGCGCAGCTGTAGGTGCATGGCTAAAAGCTGCAGCAGACAGTGGTAACTGCAGACTGGCGCAAGAGGAGGCTTTGAAGAGAGAAAGCCAAAAGGAGTGGCCGCCTGGTGCTGGAGGTCACCTGGGGACAGTGAGAGGTAGAAGTTGAGGGTGATTGTGTAGATACAGAGGCTGCTGGGGTGGCCTATGCAGGTTGAGAAGATGCAGGAGACAAGAGCTGCGTGGTTGATGGCTGACAGGTTGTGAGAAGCCGCTTGGGCTTTCGACAAGTGGGAAGGTGGGATGCCCAGGAGGGCTCGCGACTAGTGGTGAAGTAAAGAGCAGCAAAGGCTGGAGCGTGGACGGACTGAGGTGGTGTGGCCTTGGTTCGGTTAGTCAAAGTGGACAGAGAGTAGGGTGTCGAGAGTAGTGAAGAGAAGAGAAGGACGGTGTTGCTGCTTGGTGGTGGGCCGGTAGCACTGTAGATAAGCTGCTTGGGTTTGTTGTGAGGCTGGTAGAGGATCAGCATAGAGAGAGTGAGAGAGAGAAGTGTTGGTGTAGCTGCTCTGCTGATGACACATGCAGAAGTGATGGGCTACAGAGAGTTGAGGGTTAGCTGGTGGGGTGCCTTCTGAAGAGAGTGGTCGGGTTCATTCTGGTGTGATTGGTACAGCAGGCAGGCGAGTGGATCATGTGGTGATTGAGGATGTGGTGTATCCTCGGCAGTGGTGACTCGCCTGAGTTAGTGTTTGTGTGGTTGTGTGAGTAAGGCTTCTGTGTCGGGAGAAGCTTGTATGAAGTGTGTTTTCTGGGAATATATTGCTGGGTGTTTATCTTGGTCTATGGTGCCCCTGTTTGGTGCTGTCTGTCTAGCGTGAGTTGGGTGGTGAAGTGTGAGAGAGTGTTCCAGCCGGTGGCTGGTGGTGTCCCCGTTCGTGTTGTTATTCCAAGTTTGCGAGGTGGAAGGGCTATAGAGGCAGGGTCTTTCTTTCTTTTTTCACCTCACATCCTTCTGGTGCCTCCACTGAGGAGTTGCTCTGGCATTGTCTGACTGAAAGGGCGTATGTTCCACTGAGGAGAACTCAGTCAGGGATTGTTACAGGTTGTCATGATGTGGTCTTATCCGAAATTTCATGGCAGGAAGGGTGAAGATGTGTGTGACTTTTTGGAGCAGATGGAGTTGGCATGCATTAGCAATCATGTGACAGATGAAGAGCAGGTTCTGAAGATGATAAGGATTTTCTTGAAGGGAGATGCCCGAAGCTGGCTTAAGGATTTTGAAGCACAGGATGCTGGTGTTTTGACCTTAGACAGGTTGAAAGAAGGCCTTTGGGAGTGTTTTCAGCAAGCGGAGGATTCTAGTGTGCTTTGGCAGGAATTGAGCGTCTTGAAGCAGGTTCATGGGCAATCATTAGACAATTTTGTGAAGGTATTTACATGTTTGTGGAGTAAGTGGTGTATGACATTGAAGCAGGAAGTTCCTCCTATGTTTTTTAAGAAGAGCTTGTTTATTGATGGTCTGTTACCCCATTTGAAGGTCAGAGTTGAGTTGAAGAATCCCAAATCTTTTGATGATGCTGTTAGGGTTGCTAGGGAAAAGGAAGGCAAGGTTTTGAAGCAGATGGAGATGGGTATATATCCGTATGAAGGTGTTGTGTCTGTGCTACAAGGGATATGCAGGTTAATTTGGTCGAGGTGGATAAGAGTCGTATGCAAAGTTTGATAAGACAGGAGCCTCAAAGGCCGATACAGGTGCAAAGGGGGATGTTTTATATGCCTTCTGATTTTTTAAAAGCAGGTGGTGCAGGTGGATGAAAAGCAGGTGAAGGAGCAAAGTGAAGATGAGGAGTTGCCAGTAGATTCCTCTTTGGATTTGGATGATATGCATGCACAGGGAAGCAAAGGGGATGATGCCTTGGGATTGGCTGATAAGAAGGAAGAGGAGCTGGATACAGGATGTTTTGAGGATGATTCTTTGCCAGATTCTACAAGGGAGGAGGATGGGGTAGAGACTTCTGATGAAGCAAAGATGGCTTGTGATGCGGATGTGGAGAGCATGGAGGAAGATCCTATCATTATGGATTTTCTTGGACAGTTTGATGATGGTCTGGTACCTGCAATGAATGGTATGGATGTTTGTCCGTTTGATGCATTAGGTGCTGAGGAGTCTTTGGACGATGATACTAGGGGGGTTGGCAACATTCAAGAAGGTATGCATGTAGATTTGGCTAATGAAGAGCGTTGTGAGGTGAGCATTGTGCTTGAGGATGATATCTGGGAAGTTGCTAGCCTTGATAAGCAGGAGCCAGAGGTGGAGATGGATGCAGGTATGGTCGAGAGTGTAACTAAGGCTTCTATGCGTGTTGCTGACATGCTAAAGGCAAAGTCCTTGGATGACAAGGATCCTGAACCAGTTGAGCTGGAAGTGCTTGTGGACACTGCTGTTGGAGAGGATGTGGATTTTTGTGTGGAAAAAGGTCAAGATGCTAGAACCTGGCCTTCACTGGAGTTGATGAATGGGATGCTAAATGCTGCAATGCCATAGATTTTGAAAACGAGGAAGTTTGTTGTGGGTGAAGTGGACGTGGATGATTTTCTGGATATGGTGGATGTTTGGTATGCAAAGATGCAGCCATTGTGTTTCAAAGATACTAGGGAATGGGATGGTGAGTTGCAGCTGTTTTCTTTTGATCCTGGTGGATAGCTATTGGATTTATGCTTTTGCTGCTGAGCATGAATGCTGTAGCAGATGGGGGGGTTGGCAAAGTATGTCAAGCATTTTTCTGAGAGGTTTTTATGGCTTGTGTACATACGTGTGCATGGCAGTTGTTGTGAAGAGCTTGGCTTTTGAGGTCGTTGCCAGGTGTACAGAATGGATGGTTTTGTTTTGAGGCCTGTCTGAAACGTAGCTGCTGGAAGAGTATCAGCTGCTCAATGGCTCTGGAAATGTGAGCGTGAGACGCAGAGCGGGCACTGTGAAGGTTGTGTTTGAAGAGTATGTGGAGCATGGGAGCAATTAATGATTGATGTGGCCGATGTATCAAAGAGCATGGTGTGAAAGCTATTTTGGGCGGCCATCTTGTAGGCCTTGGAAAATAAAGAGATAATAGTAAACGTGGCCACTTATAAGGTTAGCTACGTGGATGTTTTACGTGCTGCTAGCGCATCTTCTGGAAGCTGGCAGAGCATGAAGAGTCGGGCACAGCTACAGGCTGGGGTAAGTGAGGCCGTCACAGTGTTGTTTCGAGACTCTTGGGCATAGCTGCACAGCCAGGTGAGCGCGCAGCAAAGAGGTAGCTGCTGCAGAGGGCTGGTGGGGCCTCCCGTGTTGTGAAGAGGTGAGCGCAGCTGGTAAGGGCTGGCGTGGCTGAAGCACCGATGGGTGCTGGCTAGGACAAAAGGGGCGCAACTGCAGGCCACAGAGGATAGCAGCGAAGAAGAGGGGAGACCACCTCTGTGTGCGTAAGATAGTTGAAGGGTGGCGGGCTCTGGACTCGGCAGTGGACGAAAACGAGAAGTCGTCGCCTTGTTTGTTGAGGTGAGACCCCCCTTGGTGACTGAGAGGCGACAGTGGGTAGCTGAGCGTGGAGGACACGCGTAAGAAGAGAAGAGAAGGCTGCCTTCGCAGTGTGAAGAGGTGAGCATCCAGGTGCGAAAGGCTGGTCGTCAGCGATGACAGAGGTTCGTGATGAAGTGCAGCCTTGATGAAGAGGCACTGAATGCGAAGAGAGCGGGTGAAAGTAGAGGTGGTGTGAAAGAAGAGGAGCTGGAGCCTGGTTGACGGGCTGACAGAGCGAAAGGTTTAGCAGGACGGAGCCAAAGAGTGGCTGGCGCAGGGCTGGTGTGGCCGCTCTGGTGATGCTGCAGGGAGCCGACGGGCTATGCAGAGCAACTGGGCGCAAGCGCTGGTGGCACAGGAGCCGCCTTGGGATGGTTAGCAGATAGGGTAGCGCACTCGTGTGTGAGCATGGAGAGCAAACAGAGGCTGAAGGAAGGTGATGGGCTGGCGTTGCCGCCTAGTTTGAAAGGAAGAGTAATCGTGGCAAAGAGCAGGTAGCTGCTGGCGAGAAGAGAAGGGCGCAGCTGCAGACTCTAGCTGGTGGACAAGGCCGACGGGCTGGTGAGCGTGGAGGGCACTAGTGAGAGTGGCTGGTGCAAAGAGAGAGAGGAAGAACCGCCTTGGTCAGAGTGTTTGATGTGTTGAGGTTGCTGAGGGTTGGCTGGTGTGGGCCGCGTAGGTGAAGCCGACAGTGGACAACAGGCAGGGTGCCGAGTGAAGCAGAGAGAGATGAGGTGTTGCTGCTGAGCTAGTGGGGCCAATAGCAGGGCAGATAAGCTGCTTGGGTTTGTTGTGAGGCTGGCAGAGGATCAGCACAGAGACAGAGAGAGTGAGAGAGAGAAGTGTTGGTGTAGCTGCTGCTAACGACACATGCAGAAGTGATGGACTACAGAGAGCTAGTGGGGCGCCTTCTGAAGAGTGAGTGGCCAAGTTCATTCTGGTGTGATTGGTACAGCATGCAGGCGAGTGGATCATGTGGTGATTGGGGATGTGGTGTATCCTCGGCAGGTCTGAGTCAGTGTTTTGTTTATGGTTGTGTGAGTAAGGCTTCTGTGTCGAGAGAAGCTTGTATGAAGTGTTGATCTGGTATATTGCTGGGTGTTTATCTTGGTCTATGGTGTCCCTGTTTTTGCTGTCTGGGTTGGGTGGTGAAGTGTGAGAGAGTGTTCCAGCCGGTGGCTGGTGGTGCCCCCGTTCGTGTGTGTGATTCCAAGTTTGCGAGGTGGAAGGGCTATAGAGGTAGTGGTTCTTTCTTCTTTTTTTCACCTCACACTAAGCTCGTTGTGCTGATGAGTAGCGAACGTTTTGCACAACAAAAAAAGAGCTGGGTAGAGTGGGGAGTCTACACAGGACTCCCATGTCTGCCCTAGCTCTTTTTTTTAAAATTAAAATAATCATAGTTTTAGATTTATAATACAAACACAAATACAAGAAACACATAGATTGTGGAGAACGCAATTGAGCCCAAAACGTTATTATATTTCAGAAATTGTTGGGTCTTTGGCCTTATATACATAAAGTTTTTACAATAAAGAGATATAAAGAGGTGACTAACTGTAATCCTCATCGGATTCCGAGTGATCCTCATCATCCGATTCTTCGTCCTCTTCACTTGCTTCTTCACTCTGATAAATCTAGATCCTCTTCTTCTTCTTCCCCTTCATTCTACATACATGCCATCAAGTGTAAGGTAAGCAAGAGCATTAAAATACAATTAGACGTAGAAAAGAGAATGGTTTAGGTAACACATTACCTCATCAGCTTGAGTTTCCAAAAAAACGGATGCATCCAAGCGTACACCTCACGTATGCATCCACACCCACAACTGCGGCTCTATACCCATAGTCATATTTCTCCTTCGTCAACAACCTCCCTCTATAAAAAATAATAGAAAATATACAATTATTTCAAGAAAACAATATAGTATAAAATAAAATGAAAGGAGAGAAGAAATGATACTTACAAAATAAGCAAGAAAGGAGGATTTCCCACTGGAGCCGAAGTGCGAATGTGTGATGATCTAACTTTCTTTAATACTTCTCTCTGATAAATAAAGTTATCTACCCCCTCATGCAAAGACGTTACTAAAAAATTAAGGGTCAAATTGGTGTCCGGGCTCTATTTTAGGCACCTATTGCAGTTATATTTACTATGTAAAAGTCCATATGAGTGTCCTTTAGTCTAAACTACTCACTGAAACCCTCATATACATTATCTAATATGGCTAAGTATAGAATAGAAATCACTTACAACTGATAGCACAAAACAGGTATAAAAAGCCCCAAAATTGCCAAAAATCAACATCTCTAAAATTACTCAATTTGTGGCCAAAATTAATCTTTTATGTCCTTGAGGTATTTCCAACTTTTCAACATTAAACATGGATTCTAAAAATCACAAGTCAAATGCACCACCAAAAAAAAAAAAACGTACACATGAGTATGTTCCAGTTGAGATCAAAGAGAAGGGAAAGGCTAGAAATCGAGTAGGACAACTTGCCCACATTGAGGACTTCACTGTCCCAAAGGGGGAGCTAGGAGCTAATGGAAATGATGAATAAGGATCTGATTGGGGAAGAAAAGAAGTCTCTTTGATAAATATTCCAAGCTGTTTGCAAAAGAGTATACCTAGATGAGAAGGACTTTCAGTGTAGTTCACCTCTAACTCAAGTACCTTCCTTTGAATGGTTCCAATCCTTCTGAGCTTTTGTGCCATGGGTTGCACTCCCTCTTTCAGCTTGATCTCATGTCCAAACTTTTACAAGCTAGATTCATCTAGAGGGTGGCTAAATCAGATTGGGTATCCCCCCTATGGTAGTAATGCCAAAGAAGGGAAACAAATGGAGAGTCTATGTTGACTACAAATCCCTAAATGCAGCCACAAAAAGACACCATTACCACTTTCCTTTTCAAGATGATATCCTAGATCAAGTTTCAACAAGGAGTGAGAGATACTTAGTATGTGATGGATTTAGTGGTGGATACTTTCTTGAACTCTTCAATGCCTATGCAAGCTTTCAGAGTTGGACGGACAAGATACTTAGACCATATTTAGGTTCTTTTTTGAGAGTCTTTATGGATGACATATGCATTTATAGTGATAGGTTTCTTCATGTAAAAACGTTGCATGTTGTTTTTCAAAGACTTGATGAGGATGGGGCTTAGTTTAATCTAGGTGAGTGCAAGCTGTCAAGAGCAAGGGTAGTATTTCTTGGCATGAAGTTAGTGAATGGGATCTCTGTTGACTCATCCAAGGTTGAAAGTCTAGTCTACAAATGGACAGCCCCAATACCATCAAGGAACTCAATAGCTTCATCCAAAAGGTAAGGTTTGTCCAAATCATTCTGCATGTTAGCTGAGTATCTTTATCCTTTGTAGAGAAGGTGAGCCAACATGATCCCTTTGTTTGGAGTATAGAATAAGAAAAGCTTTTTAACAACATCAAGGACTTGCTTTCTACCATGCTCATAATGATGCCACCACCAGACTGGTCACAAACTTTTTACTTGAGTTTTATTGTGGCCAAAAATGCAGTTGGGGTAGTTTTCATGCAAAAAGGGATAAAGTAGTCATATATGAGACGTGTATATTACATAAGCAAAACCATGGGAGATGAAGGACCCAAGCATGAACTAGAGATGCTAGTGTGGACACTAGTATATGCAGTCAAGAGACTAAGAAGCTATCTGATATATAGACCCTTTGTGGTATTGACAATCTAGTGTGGACACTAGTATATGCAGTCAAGAGACTAAGAAGCTATCTGATATATAGACCCTTTGTGGTATTGACAATCTGCAATCTGTTGCCCCATTTATTGAGATCCCTAGGAGAAAACCCCAAGTTACAAAGATGGATCTTAGATCTATAGGAGTTTAACATGAGTTTCATTAGAGAGGATAGTGTTAGGGCACATATGGCTAATCTACTAACATGCAAGGGGATGCACGTTAAGCCTAAAATAGTCAAAGACCTGAAGAGACAAGTAGTTGCTGTCCCTACTCTACATGAGGAGTTGCAGGATGGAAAAGGAACCATGTATTTTGATGGAGCTTTCGAGAGAAGCTTTTGTAGAGGTGGGGTTGGATATGTGTTTCTAAATGCATAGCGACAAGAGGCATGGTGTGGATGCCATGAAGAGGCATGGTGCAGAGGTGGGGCTTTATATGTGTTTCTAAATGTACAGGAACAAGAGGCATTGTGTGTAGGTGAAAAGCAACAATGAAGTTGAATAAAGCAGCTTGTCTTAGGGATTAGAAGAGTGCAAGAAAAGGAAAATAAAAAAATTAATCATAAAAAGGGATGCTTTGTTAGTTATGGGAAAAGTACAAGGGGTTTGGAAAGCAAACAAGGATGAATTGAAGTAGTTGTTCTTCAGAGTTAGAAGGTTTCTTGAGAGCTTTTAAGCTATCAGATTTGGCATGTGTCCAAGGCACAAAATCAAAGAGCCCATGAGCTGGCTAAGCAGTATTAACCGCACATGGAATAAAGATTCAAGAACCATTGTATCAGGTGAGAGAGACTTTACATGAGGAAGAGCATGTCCTATTGATTGGGTTTTCTAGAAGAGGTCTAAATGCTTCAAACAAGCAAGCAGTAGCTAAGAGGGCCATCAGGTATCTACTAACAGGGGAGAAACTACATCACAAAGGCTCAGATGGGATTCTAAGGAGAGTACTATATCATGATAAGATACAACCATGTTTATGAGCATGCCATGAGGAGGGCTATGGATTAGATATTACTAGAAGGAAGGTTTTAGAAGCTCAACTGATGTGGCAAAGCATGAATAGGGTCATCACCCATTGGTGTAGGAGCTATAGAGAATGCCAAGCCTTCCAAAAAATGATGTTGATGCCAAAGCCCATGCATCATATCATGCATTATGGGGCATTTGATAAGTGGAGAGTAGATGTCATTGGACCTCCCATGTCTATACATGTCTATACATGGAGGGATTCCACTTGTCAGAATGGGGAGGCACCATTAGTTGTGGAAGGGGCAGGAAACTGGCAATCAAAATGGAAGGTAGGTGATGTTGCTAAATTGGAACAAGGGATCCTCACCAGCAGGGGAGTTGGGAAAAAAGTTGGTTTTTTTTAGGGGAGTTACATGCAGAGAGCAGAGAGGGCTAATTCTAGGCTGATCTTGGCCAATTGAAGGAGAAGATGCTACTGGACATAGGGTAGAATACACAAAACAGAGAGTAGAGAAGAGACAGAGAGACAGAGATGGGATCTTGGATAATTAAAGATGTTGATGAAAGGGTTGGAGATAGATAAGACGTCATGTTTTGTACAAGGCAGCAAAGGATGGATACAGAGGTCGGATTTTGCTCGAATTGATGAGAGCAGTAGTTTCAAGAGCTAAAATTGAAGTTGGAGAGGCTCCTAAACCATATGGGTTTGTGGGATTCAGAGCCAGAGCAGGGTTTGTATAGGTGAAGGCTCAGGAGGGCTGGAGAGCTAGAGCACCTAGAAGTCTCACCGTGTTAGAATTTGACTCCATCACAAACATGATGGTGATTGAGATCCATAATATCTATGGGTTAGTTGTGACTTGGTGACAATATAGCATAGAGGGCTTTATCTCCTACAACTTGATCAAGTTTCTCATCTTCAGAAGCATACAGTACCATCATTTCTTTCCTCTTTTTTCTATAAGTTCCATTGAGGAGGGTATACTATATGTTTTCTCATGTATCAATGTGTTGAGTGACAGTTCTAAATGTTTAGTATCTAATTGCTCAATGTTCGAACAATGGATTGTTGGCTGTGAATTCTAAGCCCTGCGCTTGTCTATGTCTTGAGCAAGAGAGGTCAAACTCTCATTGTATTAGTTCATCTTCATTAATTCAAAGAGTTTTATTAGACTTCAAAAGTTAAGCATGCATTGCTAGCAAGCATTGGGTATTTGAATTCTATGGTTTATTCAAGAGTTATCAATAATGGATAGCTGGATGAAAATTCAAGTTTATGCTCCAAAGGGTTAAATGAGAAGCATAGCAACAAGAGGGACTAGGATTCCTTGGACCCAGTATAGAATAAGGAACATATAAGATAAGTTTTCATAATTATGAGGAGGGTCAACTTGATTGAGATAAATCTAAAGCCATGTGAATGTGAAGCTAGATAGATCTGGAATTGAATAAGGGAGAGAGAACATAATCGGAGAGTGCTTAATTGGAGAACAATCATTTCTAGGAGAAAGGTGAAGCATGTTTGAGTTGATAAATCGTCCTTGCAGCATCTCATTTTGATCTCATTGGAGAGGATGGTACAATAGAAAAGAGGATAGAGATGCTTAGAGCTCTTTCTTATGGAGCTACGCAACAAGCACAGGGAATCCCTAATCTAGCCTAGATCAGCTGCACTTGCTCGAGGACTAGCACATAGAGCTCTCACTGACTTCTTCCATACTAGAGCCACAAGAGGAGATCCACCCATTTCCCTTGACCTCCAGGCTAATGCAGTTGCCTGCCCAAGAGGAGTGACATAAGATAGAGCCACCAAGCTATGTAAAGCCCCACGCTCCTAACATAGTGGCCAACTGCCCACGCTCACATCACCTCAAGAGGATCTAAGCCATCATTTCCCACCACTAGAGGACTTTCACTTGCCCTATAAGCCTCACTAAAATGGGTACCATGTTGCAGCGCCCTATGCACAATATTCTTGGGTTGATGCGAGAGCTTAAGGCTCTTTGTGTTTTTTTTTCATGGATATTTTCTTTTGTTTTACTTTCAATTCCATGATGATGTAGTATTTTGGTCTCATAGGTCATTTTGCTCTTATGAAGATATTAAAACAACTTTCTTTCTCTCACACACACACATCTCTCTCTCTCTCTCTCTCTCTCTCTCTCACACACACACACACACATCACTCACTTCTCTCTCTTACACAAACACACACACATACACATCCCTCTCTCCTGTCTCTCTCTCTCTCACACACACACACATACACCTCTCTCTCTCTCTCTCTCTCTCTCTCTCTCTCTCTCTCACACACACACACACATCAGAAAGTTGTGGCAAGGCGCTGTGAGAGAGAGAGAGAGAGAGAGAGAGAGAGAGAGAGAGGTGATTTTTTTGGATATGCGTGTGAGAGAGTGAGAGAGAGCTTGATGTTTACTTTGATTGATACGATGGTATAAAGCTAGAGTACCTTCTTAAACTTATCAATTACACATATAGCCGTTTAAGAGACGTTTACTGACATGGCACAGGAGATAGGGAGTGGCCTATCCCAGTGTGTAGGACCTCTAGGCGCCAGAGTATGTTGCAGTGGTGGCGGCACGATGGGGAGTGGGCGATGCAGAGCACAGTGGTGGCAATCCTCTCTCTCTCTCTCTCTCTCTCTCTCTCTCTAAATAGATTTCTCTTGAGATTTTGGCCAGAAGAGATCTGTTTTATGGTTTTTTGGAAAACATGCGGGTGTCGCCTAAGCGATGCCACTACGAAAAGCTAGTTTGCAAGCATCGTTATAGACACCATGTAAGCAACACATAATAACCCATATTTATGCGACATACCATGTGACGCCACGTGTTGCATACACGATGATTTTTTTTGTTAAAAACTTTTCGTGACTTATAAGACAACCATCATCGCCTAAACAACACCCGTTTAAAAATGTATCATTTTTAATCTACATTGTTGTAGTGCTTTGTTTTCCACACTTGATTCAAAAAGGGGCCCAATAATTATAAGAGGATGAAGGCTGTAGCCATGAAAGGTAGCTACAAATTAGTAAGAGAAAGTGGTAAAGTAGTGATATCGATATCCAAGAAAGGTAGTGAGAGAAAGTGGAAAGAGAGTCATGTGTAAGTAGTGATATCCATAGCTCGTGAAAGGTAGGTGCAAGAAAGTGGTAAGAGAGTTGTGGAAGTAGTGATATCGGTATGGCACTCACCATGATGTGGTTATTTCGTGTATATACATGATGCAGCTATACATGCAACCACTAGCATAGTGTTTCTAGTTATGCCATTTGTATAGAACAGTGGTTTGTGCATTCATCATGCTTTCTACATCTGGAAGCGGGATGCCAGGAACATAATGATGTTTCAACAGTGAGTTTCTGCCATGCTAATAGCTGCATAGATAGCCATGTGTTAATTGGGAAATTTTTGGATTCTCCCAACTTTGGTGCTAGGATATGTTGCACATTGTGTGCATCTAAGGTAGGTCAAGCACTATTGTGCATAACCTACCTTCTCGTTAAAGGTTATGCACTATTGTACATAACCTTTATCTAATTCATCTTCTTACTTGCTTGCTCTTCCACATGCATAGTGCTCTCTTGCACAAGCATAGTTCTCTCAATCATAAGGTATGTTTCTCCTTCCTTCTACATTTTTCAATCAAAATGTTCATATTTTCTATGTTCTTCTCCATTAATCCTCTATCTATAATCCCTCTTTCTCTATTGATATAATATTCTTTCTTATGTGTTTGGTTTTTGGTTAAGGCTCTTTAGGGCATGCTCTCTTTGGCTAACTCTTAAAGTAAGCTCTAGTCCTAAAACTAATGCTCTTGTTTTATGGTTTTATGTTTTTTTTCTATTCCCTTCCACCTATTTCTCCCATCAAAACTCATCCTTTTCAAAGATATGTACTATTCTCTCCCTCTCCTATGCTCTCAAGCTTTCATGGAAAGCTTCATCCCCTTCTCCCTTACTCTCAAGCTTTCATGGAAAGCTTTGAGGTGGGCTTTTCTCTTCCTTCCTCTCTCTTTCCTTTCTCTTTCTCTTGTCTCTTTTCCTTGCCCCTAACCATAGCTTCTACGTAGAAGTGCCAATATAGAGCTTTCATGAAATCTCTCTAATAGGATTTCTATTTAGAAGCAAGGGTTAGGGTTTTATAAACCACAAGCTTTTTATTGAGTTTGTATTAGGGTTAGGGCTAAGGAGACTTACCTTGTTTTTGTCCCCTTCCCCTTCTCCTCTTTCACTTGTCCTCTTGATTTCTCATCATAAGTTAAAATGTAGTATAATTTTTTACTTTTTGTTTTATTTTGTTAATATTATTTAGGCTTATTCAAGTCAACACTTACAATATTCTTGGGGGACGAGATGATTCATTTCTCTTATGTTTTTAGAGTTTTGTATTTTTTTGGGTTTTATGCTTTTAGGATTATCTCTCAATGCATGGATTAAGAGCTCTCAATGCATGCATAGAGCTAGTCTAGATCTCTCAATGCATGCATTATGCTTAATCCTAATGATTAAGAGAGTATATAATAAGATTCATTAAATGTGTTACTAATAACTTTGTTTAATTTTATGTTTTATAGGTCTTGCACTAATCCTCTCCTTTGGCTTAACGATAAAGAGGTAAGCCCTATTTTTCTACATGTATTGTAACCTTAACTACTAGGTTTAGGTTTAGCTTGTGCATAACGCAGGTGTTAACCCATGGCGGACATTGTGACATACTATATTTTACGTCATTAATTTAAATATTCTGAGTCATGGGCCGGGCTTGTCGGCACCATATGTTAAGGATGAAGGGATTGGGTGATCGCCGATGAGAGGCGCACCTTGGATATCAGTAGGATAAGGGTTAGGGTCGGCCGGCCATGTATGGGTGCCCAAGTGTGAACGGCCAAGTCACCTATATGAGTCAAATGTAACCCTAAAATCCTCATTCTCATGTGTTGTGAATACAAGAGTGCTCTTGCCTTATCTCCTTGGTTTCCTTCTCCTGCGTGTGTGAGAGAGAGAGAGAGAGAGCGAGAGTGAGAGAGCGATCGAGCGCACTGTGTAGCGGCACGGCGGCGGCGGCGAGGCGGTAGAGCGGCGACGGCGGCTCCTCCTTCACGGCTGCGACGCGGGAATCCTTCAAGGCGGCAGTTAAGCGGTGAGTGACACACCTTCTGCATTCTGTTTTGAGCTTGCCTTCCTGGTTGTATGCTTGCAGCCATTCGTGGCTCGCATACGGTGTCCGGCAAGTCCCCAGCTACGACCTGTGCGGCAAAAGCGCACATTTTTGGCGCCGCTGCCGGGGAGTTGCCCTGCACCAAGCTCCAGTTTGCAGCTCGGCTGCTGCTGCGTGAAGTTTAATTTACACTACTGTAGGAAAGGCGTCTGTGTTGCTGTTGTGGTGTTTCTGTGGTTTTCAATCTCTGTTTCTGCAAGTTGTCTTCTGCATTTCTGTTTCTTTTTGTTATTTTTCCGCTCCGCGTGTGGGCGTGCATTCTGTTATCTGGTTTCCGCGTGTGAGAGAGATTTCTGAATCCCCAGATCTGTGCTGTGTGTGCGAACTGCACCGCGGCCAAGGCTGAACCCTAAGGAAACCCTAGAAAACGTATCTCACAAAAAAAAAACAGAAAATAAAAAAACAAAAAAAATATAAAAAATAAAAAACAAAAAATTAAATTTTATTTTCAAAGAAAGAACCAAACATGTGGAGAGGAAAGATTTTCTAATTGTAGAAAAAAATTTTGAAAAGAAAGAACCCCAATTGACCCACGACCCCGACCCCAGCCCCGGCCCCGGCCCCGGCCTCGGTCTTTTGATATATATATATAGGAGAGTGAGCCTCCATAGCTTTCTCTCAAGTGAGAGCTTATGGGAAGTTGTGCCCTATATGTAGCCCACTCCCCAAGGAGTAAAGTGAGCATGTGGGATAAAGCCCTCACCCTTTCCTCCACAAGCAAATAGGCTTTTGCCCTTTCCCCCCAAAGGAAACGGACTATTTTGAGGATTACAGGAGCTCTAGATAGGCGAACACGGTGCTGTAAAGCACACTAGGACCCTTTAAACGATACGCTCGTTTCGAGCTATCACACGCCCTAGTCCAAGTTCGACCGTAAGTAAGGGGGTCAAAAACGGGTTAAAAACAACACAAAAACAAGTAAAAACGGGGTGCGAAACACCTAAGAAACCACTTGTGTGAGTTTCAAGGGTAGTTACCAACGCACGTAGGGTACCCACGTCACATGTATCTACGTTCTGGTCGGGTGCTAGAGCCTGAACCACTAGAAAGCGTTTCAGTCTACGCAGGCTCACACCATCCCTCCACGTTGGCATCTTGGCCTTCGGCTGGAACCCAAGGGAGTGCAACCCAAGATCCACGAATAGTGGATAGTGACTCATCCTCCGACTCAGAAGCCATGGAAGGGCACCCTACCAAGAACCCTGAGGAGACAAGCCAAAACATGCCAGTGTGGGCCCCACAGCCCGGATCTAGCATGTTTAGTCGTTTAATAGAGACCTTTAGTAGAGCTACACGCTCTGAGCATGCGACAAGCGAAGTAAATGAGGAAGGAGGGGTAGTAGATTCACCATTCACATCTTATGTGGACCCTACCCTCCCAAAGAGTGTCCATGTGGATATTCTACCCACTTCGTTTAATGAGGGCCCTACTGAGCTACCACATTCCGATGCTCTTCCTAAAGTAGAGGTCCCTAGAAGCCAATCCATAAGAAGTGACATTGCGTCCACTTCAAGAGAACCGTTTGGCACACCAAGTCTAGATGGGATATTTCTCAATGAAAATTGGGAATATGATCTACACACAGAGACTCTAACGGACCTATACACGGGTTACACATACCATGTAGGCTGGTTAGAAGTCCTACGATCTACATCTAGCGCCACTAATCTAGAGGAGCAACAACACATGATATGTGAGGTGATTCATAGAATTATCCAAATTGAGAGGCAAAATAGGGGAGTGGACCTAGTTTCCACTGGCCCTATGAGGTTTTTGGATACGGGAAAGGCCAAACAACCAACCCTATCACAATTGGAGACTCCCTCGGTGAGTCCCATAGACCCTTCATATGTTGTTTCGCCTGGAGTCTCAATGCAGGTTGAGCCCACGAGTAGTAACTTTAGTTTTCCAACCTTGGCTCAACTTTCCATTAAGGAATCTGCAATGCCTACCCCAATGATGAGCATGACAGAAAGCGCACCTGTTACCACTGTAGTTAGTACGACACCACTACCTAGTGGAACAGTACCTACAACAGTGCGTGCCAGTGCCTATCGACCCTATGTACCTATCGCTGCTCATGCTCAGGTAGCTCCTACGCCTCCTAGTATGCCAATGGCGTATGCTCCACGACCGCCTTATCATAACCATTATCCAAGGGGAGCTAGGCCTAGACACATATCATATCCTACGTCATTTGCCAACTTACTCAGACCAACGCCAACTCCTATCAGCCAGGCTATCCCAGAAGTGCCTCCACCAACTATGCCTGCTCACTTAGGTGATCTCGCAGCATTTGCTCAGACGATCGGACGATCCATTGCAGAAAACATGCGGGGTATGCCTGAGAGAGAACCTAGAAGCAAGGCAGTACAAGTGGCTAAGCTCACTCAAAACTTCAGTGGTAACGAGGATGTTAGGAAGCACATTGAAGTCTTTGAACACGTGTGTGATTCCTTGGAAGAGCACAATGAGCTGCACAAGTGTAAAGCCTTAGGCTTAACCTTGAGTGGGAAGGCCGGAGATTGGTATCGAACCTTAAGGGTTGAAGAGCGCACTCACTACCCCACTCTCAAGAGATTGTTCTTGAAAGAATACATACGCGAGGGTGTGCTTTGGGGGGTAGCATCTCAACTCCAAAAATCTGAACGCGAGGAAGGGGAGTCAGTGAGAGACTTTATAAGTCGATTGAAACATCTAAATTCTCGCTGCACTCCCGATGAACGCTTCAATAACAACCAACTCCTCGATAGATTCATCCGAGGATTGCGCCACGAGGACATTTACAATGGCCTAGTCATTAGAGGTCTTACAACGTGGGAAGCAGTCACTGCCAATGCAATCCAGTTAGAAGACAACTTGATGATTGCAGGTAAAAAGGTGTCTTCAGAAACAAAATCCGTTAGTTCGCAAGTATCTGGGCACGAGCCAATGACGGTAAAACCAATTGCCAAGGAGCCCAAGATATCTGAAATGTCTGTGACCGACCTTACTAAGGCTCTCCAAGAATACTTTAGGGGTAATCGAGCTCCTCAGAATAGCCATATGTACCCAAGAAGAGAGCAACAATGGTGTTCGGTGTGCTTAGGACCACATAGCACGAGTGAATGTCCCACATTTAGAGTCAAATTCAATGGGAATTGCAATGCATGTGGTAAGTATGGCCATCAATCTAAAGATTGCCTAACACTTAAGCGAATGTTGGCAAACCAGGCACCACTAGCTTGGTCAAACACACCTCAAGTACCCGCGCTAATGCC
The DNA here is from genome assembly GCF_041138505.1 of Cibotium barometz. Taxonomy (NCBI): domain Eukaryota; kingdom Viridiplantae; phylum Streptophyta; class Polypodiopsida; order Cyatheales; family Cibotiaceae; genus Cibotium; species Cibotium barometz. The sequence goes on from NC_141073.1 coordinate 25,290,441, forward strand.
TGCACAACCTATCGAGCAACCGTCACAGCACATAGTTCCAAGGAATCCGAATGTAGTCCAGTCTGTGCCGTTACCACCGCCAGTGCTAGGACCACAACCTCCACATCCAAGGATTACCCCAATAAACCAGATGGGTTGTGAGTCACATAGTGCATGTGGGGATTATGAAGAGGAGATAGACCCTACTGCTCCATACGGGATTGATACGTTGGAAATGATTCCCCAGTACTACATGGAGAATCATTTCGGGCAAGTTAAGCCTGTATATCAAGCGGCTGCTCTCGCCACAAGAGGGCAAAACCTTAATACCTTGGCGAGGAGACCACCTCTTCAATGCTACGATTGTGGTGGACCGCATCGTGTAGCGGAGTGCCCTAATAGGCTACAAAAGATCACTACTCAGATGCAACCAAATCAAGGGAGCACATCGGGAATGCCGGTACTTACATGTAATCGTTGTGGCATAGATCATTTGATCGCTCAATGTCCACATAATCCTAATGCACCCAAGATTACGCCATTGAATTTGGTTGAGGTCACCAACCAAGCACGAAGAACCACACCCGCTGTACCCGCGAATGTAGTTACACGGTCAATGCTTCAAAATCAAAACTACATTCTTGAAGAAAGGGATACTGCATCAATCGCTCAGGCAAAGAAAAAGAAAACACGGCGAAAGAGATCGCTTAATGCCACGAGCTCCAAGCCTAGTTCAAAGACTAACATAGGGACAGGAGACGACCCCGTGTATATGAATGATCCTGAAGATGATTCTGATTCAATAGAAACCATGGGGACCAAAGCCACTACCTTAAGAGAGGAACCTACTCGGGGGCTCAACGAATCAAGCGAATACATAAATAAGGGGAAACAGAAGGAAACTTCCTCGGCCCCACAACCAAGTCAGTTAATGCCCTCTCGACCACCCAAACTGACTGAGACTCCCCAAGACAAGCCACATGGGCCAAAAACCCTCAAGAAAAAGATTGGAACTTACCCAAACCCAGTTGAGGAGATTGAACAAGTGCAACACTTAAGGGGTTTGGTGGAAGAAACACAAAGAGAACTGGAGCCAAACCCGAGAAAAATCAAAATTCCAGACACAGTGTTTCCTACGCAAGTTCAGCCTCACCGGAACCATAAACCGTTAGCTATACCTAGTATCATTCGGGAAGAAAGTGAGGATAGGACATCAGGAAGTGGGCAAACACCCTTTTTGCTTGAACGAATGTTTAGTGAGGGAATGCCTGACCCCATCGAAGAGGAAGTGATTCCATCTTCACCAGTCCCTAGTCAAGGGGCGATGTCTCGAAAAGTACCATTGAATGTGTCTAAGCTAATGGATTTCATGTCCTCCGAGATCAGAACCACGATCATATCCAAATTATACGGAGATCCTGAGCTATTCTTAGCTCTTCGGGCATTTCTCAATGGAGAACTAAAGGCGGGGCTACCACAATTTGCAAATATGGATAGACCTGACACGCTTCAAGATGAAGGGGAGCATTGGGATCTACAACCCAACTTTGATGAAGATTCGGTCGTGGAAATACCTGTGAACAAGTTGGGACAGTACTTTGAAGGTGACGAATCTAATGCCACCCTCCCCATTACTACCAAGGGATTAACTCTAAAGGGAATCCTTGATGGTGGTGCTGGAGTGAGCATTGTGACTAAAAACTGTTGGGAATCTATGGGAAGGCCTCACCTCGAAGTCACAAACATAGTGGTTAAGATGGCAAACGGAACCATAGCTAAACCTATTGGAATGTTAAGGGACCTCAAGATCAAGGTCCTGGGATACAAGGTAAAACATATCTTCATTGTAATGGATTTCTCCAAGCATCCTATGTCATATCAAATGATCTTAGGACGTCCTTTCATGAGGGAAGCACAAATGGTACATGACTGGTCGAAAAACCATGTCTACCTACAATTCCAGGACTCTGTCATTCGAGTTGATCTTGAGAATGGTCGTGCACATCCTTTAGGAAGCAAGGTTATCATCGATAATCGATCGGATACCACTGTTCATTCCGCCCCATTAAGGTATTGCTATACATGCAAAAAAGAGACAGATGATGGGAAAGATTCTCCTTACATGGATGTCCTACCGGGTATGACTGAGTCGGATAACGTGGATTGGGTACACCTAGCGGTAACCATAGACACATGGGGAAATAGAGGCACAAGTTGGGTAACACCTGAGGGGCAAGATATGCCACCGTTAGTGCCAATAAACATGATAGGTGTTATGCACTTGACTCCTGATGGCGAGAACGTGGCAAACTCCACCGACACTAAAAGTAGCGAAGACTCTGACCAATGCAACTCTGAGTATGAATCTCAAGAAGAAACTGACCCTGAGCCTGATGGGAAAAATGAATCAAATATTCACCCAAATGTGGAAGCAAGGTGCTCAAGGCCTAGGATAGTGACCTCCTGCAGTTCATCTGAAAGTGAAGATCGACCAAGTGAGTCCGAATCGGATAGAAACAAAAATCAAAAACTTGGTAAGAAGAAAACGAGACATAAGCGCCAACGCTATCGAGCTAATGTACGAACCGCAATAAACAAGGAAAGATCCACTGCAGAATGGCTTAGTTATGTAGGAGCCATTGATGCTCATCGGAAGATAGCGGATAATTGGGGACAATACCTCCAAAGTGTCATGTGGTGTATTCCGCAACCTCATGACGTCGCCCAATTAGAAATCGAAGAGAAGCCGAAACTAAGTCGTACTGCAAGAAGGCGGCAAAACCAAGAGTTGGCTCAACAACAAAAGGAAGCGGAATTGAAAGAAAAAAGTCTGGCACAACAAGAACCAGTAGACTTACACCCCGCACCCGAGCATTTCAAATCCTTCACCACAGGGGAACGTAAAGTAGTCTACACAAAAGCCCAACGAACGCCTACCAATGGGAGTAGCGGTGTCTACGATGGCCCTGCGGTAGTTAAGGAGATAGACTTAGCAGATCCGGGTGAGGAGTCTAAACCAGTTTATATTGCTCAAGACCTCACCAAGGCGGAAGAAGCTGCACTTACGAAGCTTCTTAAAGAATTCAAGGACATATTTGCTTGGACATATCATGATATGAAGGGTGTTCCACCCTCGGTGGTGCAACACACGATTCCAATGATTAGCACTGCTAAACCAGTCCAGCAACGTCCCTACCCAATGAATCCTAAGTACGCAAAGACTGTACAAGAGGAAATTGAAAAGCTTGTAAAATGTGGATTCATATACCCTATTGAGCACTCAGAATGGGTTTCTCCGATAGTCATCGTACCAAAGAAGAATGGGAAACTCAGAGTGTGCGTTGATCTCAAAAAGGTTAATGCAGCCACCAGAAGGGATCATTACCCCTTGCCGTATTCTGAACATGTGCTTGAAAGAGTGGCAGGCAAGGAGGCATATAGCTTTTTAGATGGGTACTCGGGTTACAATCAGATCACAATTGCAGTCAAGGACCAAGCTAAAACAGCATTTATCACGGAGTTTGGAGTGTTTGCCTTTCGCGTCATGGCTTTTGGCTTGACCAATGCACCTGCAACATTCCAACGATTGATAAACACGGCCTTTAAGGAATATCTAAGGGACTTCTGTGAAGCTTTCTTAGATGATCTTTGTGTTCATTCCTCTTGGGACGAGCACTTGATGTGTTTACGAAAAATATTTGAAAGATGTAGATTATATCGCATCTCCTTGAATCCTTTCAAATGCCAATTCTGGGTTAAACACGGAGTTATCTTAGGGCATATAGTGTCCAAAAATGGGATTTCCACTAACGAGAGTAAAATCAAGGTCATTCTGGAATTACCCCCACCCACCAACTACAAGGGAGTCCAACGCTTTATGGGCCACGTTGGTTATTATCGAAGGTTTATTCTCTTCTTCGCCGAGATAGCTCGACCATTGTATAAGCTTCTCATCGAGTTTATTTGGACCGAAGAATGTGACCGTGCCTATGAGCTATTAAAGAAGGCCTTGGCGAGTGCTCCAATCTTGAGAATGCCTAACTGGGATTTACTCTTCCATGTGCATATTGATGCATCAAACTTTGCTATTGGGTGTGTGTTAACTCAACCTGGAGAACACAAGCTAGACTACCCCATTAGCTTTGCCAGTCGCCAGTTGAACGATGCTGAGATGAACTACACCACTACGGAGCGAGAAGGGTTGGCAATGATATATGCAGTAAGGAAATTTCGTTATTACCTCCTTGCCACCAAGTTTGTTTTCTATGTGGATCATCAAGCATTGTTGTATCTGGTAAAACAAACCATGCTCCACAGGAAGAATCACACGATGGCTATTGATTCTTCTTGAGTTTGATTTCACGGTTGTTGTGAGACCTGGCAAGAAACATGTTATGGCTGATCATTTGTCTCGCATACCTAATGGTGAGGCTTCTACGGGGGTTGATGATGACTTACCCGACACTTCCCTGTTCATGGTGGAGACAATGCCTGAATGGAGTGAGAAGATTGTTAACTTTTTGGTTAATGGCTTTCCACCCAAGGAGCTTCGCAAAGATCTAGCTCGGAAGCTGATCAAAGAATGCGAACCCTATTGCCTGATAGCCGGGACTCTTTATAAAAGAGGAAAGGATGACGTTCTTAGGCGTTGTGCCCGAGAGGATGAGTATCTATACATTTTACAAGAGGCACATATGGGCGTAGCCGGTGGTCACTTCTCAGGAGACTTAACTGCGCGAAAGATCTTACAATCAGGGTATTGGTGGCCCACTATGTTCCAAGATGCATCACTCTTTGTGAAGGGTTGCGATGAATGCCAACGATACAAGAAACCGCAGAGGAAAGATCAGATGCCCCTACATCCGATCAAAGTAAACCAACCATTTGAAAAGTGGGGTTTAGACTTTGTAGGTCCAATTAGCCCAGCGGCCCGAAACACACAATCTCGCTATATTATTGTGGCCACTGACTATATGACCAAATGGGCTGAAGCGAAAGCGACACGTAAGGCAGATGCGAGGACAACAGCCAAGTTCCTCTTTGAAAATATAATCACACGATTCGGTTGTCCTTTTGAACTTGTGAGTGACAATGGTACGCATTTTATAAATGAAGTGATTAAGGAGCTCACAACAAATTTCATGATATCCCATCATAAATCTACTCCTTACTATCCGCAAGCGAATGGCCAAGCCGAGAGTACCAACAAGACTTTAATCTCTATTTTGACAAAGACAGTTGAAGCTCATCGCACGGATTGGGATCTAAAGCTTACGACAGCTTTATGGGCCTATCGTACTGCGTACAAAGTGGCTATTAATTGTACACCATTCAAAATGGTATATGGCCAAGAAGCAGTCATGCCGTGGGAATTTGTCATTCCTAGTCTTCGTGTTGCTACTCAAGAGGGATGGGATGGTAATCCCTTAGTAGAGCGTCTATATATCCTTGAGAGGCTAAACGAAGAAAGACAATTGGCTGTATACAATGCCCTTGTGGAGAAGGATAGAAGGAAAAAATGGTTTGATCGCCATCTAAAGGACAAGGACATCAAGGTTGGGGATAAAGTCCTGATGTATGGAGTGCGAAATGAAAAGAAGAAGCTCAAATATGCTGGTAAGGGACCATATAGAGTATGTGAAATTACCCCGCAAGGTACCATCAGAGTGGAGACTCTCGACGGAGTTGAAACCATTGGATTCCTTAATGGGAGTAAATTCAAACGATACTATGACCCCCTGAGCCAGGAGGAGTTACATGCAATCCATCAAAAGAAGGCAGCTAAAGAACAAGCTGAGCTTAAAAAGATACAAGCGAGAGTCGAAGCTAAAGAACGTCAACAGCGTGCTAGGCGACAACGTGAAGCCAACTTGGGAATTACGCAAGTATTTTTCGAGGAAGCAGAGGAGGATGCACTGGAATCTGACCCACCTCTAAGATACCCAATTGAGTTACAGAGTCCTTACGGGGAGGTGCTGTATAATGCATTATTGGATACAGGAGCTCAACATAATTTGCTAGCATATGGTGTGTGGTGTCAACTGGGAAAACCACCTTTAACCAAGAGTTCTATCCAAGTTCAAGGAATCAACAAGAAGAAAACCCCTGTATCAGGAATTCTGCACACTCCGGTTGCCTATGACAAGGGAACCATAATTCAAAGCTTTTTGGTTATGCCTACTGGTACCATGGGAGGGACTGTAATCTTAGGGCGCAAATGGATGATGGCCACCAAGTGCAATATCGATTGGGCAACCAGACGAGTCACAACGCAAGAACCAACACTAGGTCTGATCGCTCAAAATCTCGCTCCTAAGCCATCCACTCTGGACAAAATGATGGATAACGAAAAATCACCAAGTCCAGTGGCAAAACCATCTTCGATTGTTGGCCACCCCTCTAACGCTTCAATGATAAGAGTGGAAACAGACAAGGTGGTCCCTAAAGCTTCGCTTACTATGCCAAAAAACACATACAAATGGGTCCCAAAAGCTTCGTTAATAGCTACTTCCCCTGCTCAATCTCGTTCAGCCACCAAGAAGCCTCGTAAAAGGAAAGCAGCTACCTACCCGAGAAAGGGCAATGTAACATCGCGATGGATCCCTAAAAAATTATTAGTAGCCCAAGGGTACTACGAGGGGAATGACCAGATTTGGGTCCCTAAACATAAGGTGAATCCCTCTACATCACCTGTAAAACCTTGCAAACCAATTGTTGCCACCCCAATGACAATTCAAGACCGTGGTAAGGGAAAGGTAACAGAGTGCTCCGCACCACTTCCAGAGTTAGTTTGGATTCCCAAACGATATCGATCATTACCACCTAGCTCAGGAAGGGGGGAGCCACATGAAGCTTCTAGCTCCTCATGCCAGGCACACACTCATATAGAAGTTTCTACATGCTCTACACCTACTCTTGTCAACACCCAACAAAAAACCGATGAGCTTACATCTCCCCTTGTAATAGTATCGATGGAAACCATTTCCTCCATTCGTCAATGGGAGCGTACACTACCATCTTTGCAATTGGATGTGGCCACAAGGGTCATAAAAAGCTATCTGCCCACATCACAACCTATGACCCGCTGGGCAAATTGGTTCCAAGAGGCTGCAACATCATTGCAAATAATATGATCTGCCCAAGGAAAGGGGGAGCATGTACTCACGCTCGACATTCTAATGCTTCCTCCTTAACCTTCTCCCCTGACCATGTAATTGCCAAATTCAAGGGGATGTATATATATAGCTTCATACATTATAAAAAACAAAAAAAAAACAAAACAAAACAAAGAAAAGAAAAACAAAAAAAATAAAAAGAGCAAGAGCACAAAAAGAGGATAAATATCCGTATACAATCAAGAACTAGATTGACCTGTCTCACAAACCTACTGATGCTATATCTGTGTTTGCAGATATGGCAGATGCACGATCATCATACACTTCATCAACTCCCGCCTTTGATGAGAGGTATCATCTGTACCTTTCTCAGATATTTCACATGTGCTATCCTGTAATTGAAACTGAATGGAATCATATAGATGTATTAGCCAGAGAGGAAAATGTTGAGGAATTAGAATGGCTAATTCGCCTATTAACCATGACTGACCCCTACTCCGTAGAGGACATATCCCCGATAGCCCAATGCTTTCCTTTTCCACAAGATGACTATCCTCGCATGGTTACATTCTTGATGAGTCTATGTGGATGGGAAAATGAAAAGGGAATATCTGACAATGATGAATGGACGGATGAAACTCATGGCACTACTGAGGTTGATTTTATTTATTTGGATGATGCGGATAGAGGCTTAGCCTTAGGGCTAGAGCCAGGACTCTACAACATCCTCTTACCGTATCCTCAGTAGTAGTGTGGTGACTGGTAGGTAGGTTAGTGTTTTCAAGTTTTTTCTAGTTTAGATTCTTTAAACGAGTCTTGAAATTTTCACACTCATGTGCCTCTCGAGGTATAGTGCTTGTTAGTTGATTGTACAGGTTAAAAAGTTTGAGGTGGGTTCGCTTCCAAGTCCAGAGACTGCCGCAACGTTCATCAAAATATATCTACATCAAATTGCAAGCTGTCTCGTCAAATCAAGGAGATCTCCAATTACAGGTGTAATTCTTCCATACCCACTCTCTTTCGTTTTTACTGTTCAATCAATTGCATAAACTATAATGCATGACCACATGGAAATTATCAATGTACTACTTAGTTTTTGAAGTTGCTTGCATGCTAGTGTAAATCATTAATGAGCTTAACTTTATTGGAAATATTCCTAGGCAGCATGACGTCTTTAGTTAACCTTGGAATACGATTGTCTTAGGTCTAGGGTCAAACCATCTTAATGTTTGAACACCTGGCTGTGTGTGTGTTGACCTCTAGGACATAGATTTTACCCCTTGTCGAAAAGATGTAAGAACACATTTTAGTTCAGGAGCGAAGATCAAAACAAACTTTTAAAAAAAAAAAAAGCCTACAATAAATGGCAATACAAGTCTATGATGTGCTTTAATGTTGGCCTATCGCCTTATTGATACTTGGTAGGCGAGGAGTATTCTACTCCAGACCGATGCCTTGGTTGGTAGGGGGTAGCCTTGCCTAAAGTGAGCTAATAGATTCCTGGATAATGCCTTGTGTTAAACATGGTACCAGGATCGATGTTAGTTTTGCCTTAGGAAGGTCGCCATTGTGTATAAAAATTGTCATATGCAAAAAAACAAAAAATAGGCAAAAGGCTCCTGTAACTCTGATGTTTCTTGTGTCCCTAGGCTCGTGGTAACTACTTGTTCTTAGAGTAGACATAGTATGGTCATCTGTTTATTTATTAAGCTTGGTTATTTTCCTTGACTTAGGCCAGTTATGAACCTTGATTAACCTTTGACACCTTGCTAACTCTTGAATTCCTTTCAATAATTTTAAACTCCTATTAATTTGCTACACTAGCTCACTCATGTACCCTTAAACTAAGTTCTAATAGCTAATCCATTGTGGTCTCATACGCTTGAATTTATACACTTTATATCTTTTGAATTCCAGCATACCTTCACTCTACTTCCCTGTTTTGCAGATGGTCTACCACAACAACCCTCTCGAGCTTACCATACCATAGCTTCCGAGGACGGAATCTACATCAGGAAGGGGGGCATGTTAACCCATGGCGGACATTGCGACATACTATATTTTACGTCATTAATTTAAATATTCTGAGTCATGGGCCGGGCTTGTCGGCACCATATGTTAAGGATGAAGGGATTGGGTGATCGCCGATGAGAGGCGCACCTTGGATATCAGTAGGATAAGGGTTAGGGTCAGCCGGCCATGTATGGGTGCCCAAGTGTGAACGGCTAAGTCACCTATATGAGTCAAATGTAACCCTAAAATCCTCATTCTCATGTGTTGTGAATACAAGAGTGCTCTTGCCTTATCTCCTTGGTTTCCTTCTCCTGCGTGTGTGAGAGAGAGAGAGAGAGAGCGAGAGTGAGAGAGCGATCGAGCGCACTGTGTAGCGGCACGGCGGCGGCGGCGAGGCAGTAGAGCGGCGACGGCGGCTCCTCCTTCACGGCTGCGACGCGGGAATCCTTCAAGGCGGCAGTTAAGCGGTGAGTGACACACCTTCTGCATTCTGTTTTGAGCTTGCCTTCCTGGTTGTATGCTTGCAGCCATTCGTGGCTCGCATACGGTGTCCGGCAAGTCCCCAGCTACGACCTGTGCGGCAAAAGCGCACAGCAGGCTTTATCTATACAGCTTTCATAGGCTTTATGCATAAGCTTTATTTGTAGGCTTTATGCATAAGTGTTATGCGTAGGCTCCATGCATACATCTTATGCATAGACTTTATGCATACTAGGCTTGCTGGGTTTATCTATAAAGCTTTCATAGGCTTTATGCATAAGCCTTATTTGTAGGCTTTATGCATAAGTGTTATGCGTAGGCTCCATGCATACATCTTATGCATAGACTTTATGCATACTATGCTTTATGCATAGGCTTTATGCAAGCTTTATGTGTAGACTTTATACATAAAGCTTGCATAAGCTTTATATATAAGGTTGCATAGACTTTATGCATAAAGCGTTATGCATAGGCTTTATACATAAAGCTTGCATAAAAATTTATGTAAGATTTGTGCATAGGCTTGATGAAATGTTTTTCTATGTTTATTACACCCTTGGGTACTAGGTTTAGGTTTTGTTTATGCATAAAACTTGCATAGCCTTAATTCATAAAGCTTTATGTGTAGTCTTTATGCATAAATCTTGCAAAGGCTTTATTCATAAAGCTTTATGCGTAGGATTTATGCATAAAGCTTTATTCATAAAGCTTTATGCGTAGGATTTATGCATAGGCTTTATGCCCTCTATGAATAAAGCTTATACATAGGCTCTATGCATAAATCTTATGCATAAGTTTTATGCCCAAAGCTTGCATAAGATTTATGCATAGAGCTTTCATAAAGCTTATGCAAGCTTTATGCATAGAGCTTTCATAAAGCTTATGCAAGCTTTATGCATAACGCTTTCCGTATAAAGCCTTTATGTATAGCTATTTTTGAATGTTTTATGGTTTGAGCAATTGACTCTTATGTGTGTTTTTTTTTTAAAGATATATTTATAAAATGTCAATCGACCCTAATCAAGACCCAGATATCATGAACATGCTCATAACAGCATCAACCAATGTTATGGGTAGCAAACATGGTCATAGTTTTCACATATGCATGTATGTTTCATGACCCCTTCTCACATACACAATATTTAGCTTTTAAATATTTTATGCCTCCCTTATGCATTTTGTAAGCCCATTCATACATCCTTATATATACGCCAACATACCATTAGGCCAATCTACTTCATAAGGCCAATCTACTCCTTATGGTCAATTGTCTCCATGGGGACTATCTACTCCATTGATAAGCCAAGGTCCAAGTGGTGTAGGCCCACCTGCTATGGTTTTGATGATCCTACAACCGCCAACGTCAATAACTAGACTCACCTGCACTCCCTCACATCCAACTTCACCACACGACATTATAGAGAGTCTGGGGAATCTACTAGATGTAGTAGAGCAGGGGGAGGGTGCTTTTGATTTGAGAAAAGTAGCACTAAGTCTCTCAAGATATCTTCGACCGAGGGGGGGTCCATCATCTGCTCACTTTGAGCCACCCCCGAGGATCCATGCCATAGTTTGATCCATGAAGCCTACCATATAACATAGATGCGGATGGGGTACTCATGATGGATTGTAGATGGAATCAAGTCAATAGGATGCATGTACTTTTGCAAACTTGGAGTTCACAAACTCTTGTAAGAAGTGGAAAGCACAAGATGAGCTATGAAAGCAATATATTCTTGATGTGCTTAAAACTGAGTTTCTTGTTCCACGTCCATGCCTTGCCTTCTTGGATGACTTGATGAAGAAGAGAATAAAGCTTCTCCTCTCTAATAAGATAGAAAACATTGAGAGAGAAGACAAGAACAACATGGAGAAGCCAAGTGTTTTCTTGCAAGAGGAGTGTAAGCATGAATGGAGCTTCATGAGGATGCATCCTATTGCTTTTCAAAACAACAAGCGGTGGCAAGTGATTTAAGGCTATGAAAGAGAGGAGACTGGAAATTTTTCTTGGGAGGAAAATCCTCCTTTATTTCTCACTTTGTAAGTGTCTAATTTACTATTCTCTTTTATTTAATCTATTTTGGTTTTAAACTATATTGTTCCCTTTAATCTAATTGTATCGTTTTTTAAAAAAATAGAGGGAGGTTGGTGGGCGTGACGCAACAAAAGAAAGTATGATTATGGTATAGAGCCCCCCATCCACAATTGTGGGCTTGGATGCATATGCAAGGTGTGCGTTTGAATAAGTACATTTTGGTGACTCAAGTTAACGAGGTAAGTAACACATAAAACACCATATTAGAGAATTTAGAAAAATCCCAATTCTCATTTTGCAAGATTATAAAAAAGGGACCATGGTGAACCTTTTTATGCTTTTGTCAAAACCCTCACATGTGACATATCATTGGAAAGAGCTCAAAGAGTAGGTTCTAAATGCACATTGTCCCCGACAACTTTTAAGTTTGTATGCTTAAGACACCAAAACGTATATTGAAGCGATCAAACCAATTCCAAGATTATCCAAGATATTATGTATAAAGAGACTCATGAAATCTACACAGTTCCCCAAAGATATCCAAGGGACAAAACAACTGACATAAGAAACAATGTAAGAAGTCAGAACCTTCGAATTGAAAAGACAACTAGGGCTAATAAAGAAGGTAATTTAATCATTGAGAGTGATGATGGGGAAATAAATTCTTCTTATTCATTAAAAGGAGATTTTTCGATGGGGTATAATCAAGTGATGATTGTTCCCAACAAGGACGAACATAAGATGGCCTTTGCTACTCAATGGGGTATTTTTTCTTACAAATTCACGCCCTTTGTACTTACCAATGTTCCCACCTTTCCAAATACTTACAAATACAACTCTCAAACTAAGGATTTCCTCCAGAAATGCTTCTAGAAATGTTTATGGATGATCTATGTGTGAATTCCTCTTAGAAAGAACACATAGATTACCTAAGGAAAGTGTTGAAGCTATATAAAATAAATCAAATTTCTCTTAACCCCAAACATTTTTAGTTCATGGTACACCACATTGTAATTCTTAGACACATTGTTGATGGTTTCTTGAGGGGATAATCAAGTGATGATTGGTCCCACAAGGACCAATATAAGATGGCCTTTGCTATTTAATGGGGTATTTTTGCTTACAAAGTCATTCTCTTTGGACTTACCCCAATGCTCCTACCATGTTCCAAAGACTTAGGAGTATAAGTTTCAACTTAGGATCTCCTCCCAACATTCTTAGAAGTGTTCATGGATGATCTATGTGTGAATTCCTCTGAGAAAGAACATGCAAATTACCTAAGGAAAGTCATTAAGCTATGTAGGCTGAATCAGATTTCTCTTAACCCCAAAAATTGTCAGGTCATGCTGCACCATGGTTTCATTGTCCCTAGGAATGACATATCCACTCTGATGGGAGTAAGACCAAGTTCTTTCTTGACTTTCCAAGACCCCTTAAGTTCAAGGGGGTCTACAGATTTATGGGTCACTCTATATACTACAAAAGATTCATCTTCATGGGTGGCAAGACCTCTTTTTCTAGGTTGGCTAATTTTTTTCATGTGGATTGAAAAAAGTGAGGAATCATTTTAAAAGCTAAAGAAATCATGAATGCCAGGTCGCATTCTTAGGCCACCAAGATGGGATGTGCATTTTTCGTTAACTATATCGTGACCCAACTAGGTCTGTGAGAGAAATATGGATTTTCATTTACTATATCTTGACCCAACTAGGTCTGTGAGAGAAATATGGGTTTTCTTGTATGCTATGGAAGCAAACAACTAAATAATGCCAAGAAGAATTACATGACCACAAAAAGAGAAGGTTTAGGTATGGTCTACACAGTGAAGAAATTTAGACACTACCTGCTTGCCACAAGTTTGTGTTCTTTGTGGATCACCAATCCCTCTTATATTTTGTGAACAAACCTTGCACCCACTAGCTCTATCACCCGATAGTTGTTGATCTTGTTTTAATTTAAACTCGTGATAATGGTTAGGAAGGGTTCTCATCATGTTTTGGCTTTGAACATTTATCTTAGTCCTTAATTTAAATTCGTGATAATGGTTAGGAAGGGTTCTCATCATGTTTTAGCTTTGAACATTTATCTTAGTCCTTAATTTATGAAAGATAACCTACATGATGCCTAATTATTTCGATTGAGCATAGTACTAGATTGGAGTCATGAGATAGTCAATTGTTTGTCCACCGATTTTACCCCTTGGATAAATAAATGACTCCTGATTGGCCTCACAAGTTCTTTAAGTTAGTTGCTTCATATACACTTATAGCTAGAAACATGTATAGGCAAGGCAAGGATGACATTTTGAGGATTTTTATCCATGAAGATCATTACATAGAGAGATCCTAGAGGAAGCTTTTTATGGCAATGCATTAGAATTATTCAAAAGATGTGATATGTTTGCCAATGCTTTTGACTCAAACATAGACCATATTTCCATGAATTTAATTATGTCCTTATAGCCTTTTGCTAGATGGGGCATAGAATTTGTAGGACTCGTTAGTCCTCGCCTAGCCATACCCAAGCTCGCTACATCATTGTGGCTACATGCTATTGCACCAAATGGGTGGAAACAAAGGCAACAAGTTGATGGAATCAATGGGCCAAGTTTCTTTATGAAAATATAATCACCAAATTTTGTTATCTGTTGGAGATTATCAGTGATGATGAGACCAAGGAATGTACTTCCTAAATGAGGTAGTGTCCTTCTTATTAGATGAATTCATGGGAGTCCATATAGGAAGTAATCACCTTTTCCACAAGAAAACGGAAAAGTTGAATCCACCAACAAGGTCCTTTGCTCAATCCTCATCACAAAGACAGTTGAAGTCTTGCATACAAAGTGGAAACAAAATCTCTTAGCTACTCCTTGGTCTTATGGTTGTATTTCAATCCTTCTACATAAAGTGGAAACAAAATCTTTTAGCTACTATTTAGGTTTATCATCTAGCTTTTAAAGATATATAATTGTCATAACACCTTTTCACCTTGTTTATGGCCTAGATGCTATCACCCACCCCTAGTTACCTATTGATCCCTAAACTAAGGGAAGAAAATGAAGCCAATATTGATAAGCATGGCCTATATGAATTATTGGTAGAGCTGGAAAAGCTAGATGAGGCAAGGCTATATGTAGTAGTGGTGGGAATGTGGACAGAGAAGTGCCAAAGGAAGCATAGGTTTGATACCAATTTGAAGAAATACAAGTTTCATGTGGGTGACCTATTATTGGTGTATAATATTATGAAAGGAAAAAAGGAACTAAAATTCTATGGACAGGGACCCTATGAAGTGGCTAAATTCTATGGACAGGGACCCTATGAAGTGGCTAAATTCTCCAAGAATGGTTTAATGCACTTAAAAACTCTGGAAGGTGTTGAGGTGTCCAAATGGAGGCTTTCATCAATGGTAGCAAGATATGCCATTAAATGGAGTCTGGAAACTCTAGAAGATGTCCAAATTGAGACTTTCATTAATGGTAGCAAGCTCCACCATTACTATGGGTCCTTAACTAAAGTAAATGGGAATACATGAGCCCCAAGAGAGGGCTACTGGAAGGAGATTCAAAGGGAAGCCCAGAAAGAGGTCAAGAAAATGCAAGAAAAACTCAAACAAAGATGTTGGATGTGCACACAAGTATGGCTAAGGAAGAAGAGGATTTGAAAGTTAAGCTTGCATGATTGTGGTTGCATATGCATGCTAGAGGGCAACAAATTTGTACTCAAACTAGATCTTCGAGATTGTGGTTGCATATGCATGCTAGAGGGCAACAACTTTGCACTCAAACTAGATCTTCTAGATTGTGGTGAAAGCCACAACCTAATGTCTTATGAGACTTTGACTTCTCTTGGAAAACCCCCACTATCTTGCAAAGGTGCAAATGGTAACCAAATGGTGATTTGTTTAGGTGTGTGCAAAATGATTTTTGGCATAGTTGACAACCTAGTAGAAGGAAAATTCTTTTTAACAACTCCAGGTGCTAAATCAAAATTCTTTATAATTCCTACTAGTGCTCTACCGATTTAGATCGTATTGGGGAGAAATTAGATGGGCCACTACAAATGCACGATGGACTAGGATTTTAGAAATCCTCTATTAAGATTTTTTTGATCAACAATTCAATATTCTCCTATCAAAGGATAAAAATATAAACCTACCTAATGAAGATAATCTTTTGGTTGTTCCATTGAATGCATTATGCCTACACCCTCTATGTGTGAAAAACCTTCCACCATGACTGCACTACCATTGAAGGCTTTTAACAACGTCTTGTGACTTGACATCTTGTAGTCAAACTTTCCACCCTCAAGTTGTTTGTTGCAGGTGATGGATGTGCACTTTTTCTATAAGGCCCCCCTTTATGAAGAGTGGCCAGTGGTGAGTACCCAAGACCCAAAAGTTCCTAGTTTAGATGCCAAGTGTATCCAGATATGGCTTCTGTAGACTTGGCAGATGGTTAGGAGACAACTTATGTAGACTTGGCACTCTACCAAGTCTACATCAACCATCCTACTTAGCACTCTCTATACCAAGTAGGATGCATGCTTATGCTGCTATGTGATCGCATTAGTGACTGTTGTGGATAGAAAACCAAGGACATAATATGTTCTTGGGTGAGGGGCCTATTGAGGGTCTAGATAGATGGTTGTGGGTTGGTTGGTCATTTTGGACCAATTCCTAGCAGGTTGGTTGGACGTGGCTGACCTACATCTATGCCAACCCTTAGCACTATATATAGAAAACCAAGGACATAATATGTTCTTGGGTGAGGGGCCTATTGAGGGTCTAGATGGATGATTGTGGGTTGGTTGGACGTGGCTGACCTACATCTTTGCCAACCCTTAGCACTATATACAGACTATTTTAGTAGCCTTAGTTCATCATTAAGCTCATTGTGTTCAAGAAGTCTTGTAGTAACATATCCTCCATCTACTAGAGTCTGTTTAGATCACCGAGAGATCACCATGATAGCTCCTTACCTAGAGCACACACGGGTGGGTGGATGCCATCAATTTGTAATCAAGTTTCTACAAACAGTAATATTATTTACTCTTCACTTCTTTCTGTAATTGAGTTGTAAGATCCATGTTCCCACCGCGCAATGGATTCGGGGTGCTAGTAGCGGAAGTAACTCTTCTTGCGTGGGGCAGAATCTCACACTCGGGGCCTCGTCCAGATATCCGGAAAAGAGACTAATCCGTCGGTTTTTTCAAAACCGAACCCGGAAAGCATGGGCGATTCCACCAGGATAACTTTTTACTCTAACGTAGTCAAGACCATTACTGAACAAACTGATCCGACTGCACCTATAAAGGTACTCGGTTAGATCAAGGAAGAAACTTGCACTTGGATCATTGGGATCAACGCTTTTTTTCCCATCAAGAGGCACAGCCGTTGATTCCTATCCATAGAACATTTACTATCCGAGATTTACTTCTTCTATCGTAATAATAGAAATTTAGTCTCGATTTACGGATCCATCAGTCCAGCCTATACCCATCCACCAATCCCATGGGTTAGCCAACCGCCCAACCACTGTAGTGATGGGATCCAATTAAGAATTATGTTAGGTTTTGTCCCGGGTACCAGGGAAAAGAGTTCCCAGGCCCCCTAGCCGGAAGTTCATGCAAACATAAAACTAGTCACACCACTTACACACCCAATATGAAATTGCCTTTTTCTCAGCATCAACTAACTTTAAAACAATCCTTTAATGAAACCATTATGTCACTAATGACAATCCTCGAAATCTCTGGTTGAATCCATATTTCTAATTATTCATTCATCAGTGTACTTATGGCATTATTGGCAACCAGAACGCTCACCACCTGTTCACTCAGGGACCTTTTTAATAGTTCCTAGCTCATAGTACCCGGTAATATTTTCACATATAAAAATCAAGATGGAATCCTCGTTATCAGCAAGATCAATCTCAACAAATCCATATAAGAGAGCCATGGACTCATCCGTTTGTGGACCATCAAGGTCAATCAACCAGATTCATGCCCGGTTTCAGAAAACAACTCTTACTCCTTGTTCCAATATCTTCCACAACGCACGTGTGGGTATCTTCAGCGACCTAGAGCCCGAGCACCGTATGGTCAGCACCCTCTAGGATCCTTCGCAGGTGACCTAGCGCTTCACTCATAGGCTGCTTCCCTAGTCCCTCATCCACCGTACCGGAATCTCACCATCATTTAAATCGAACCGAGGCTGGTCAAGACCTCGGTCGACCTTGCTACGCGAGACGTCCTCCATTGACTCTCCGTTAGCAGTTGCAACTTTACCAGCAGTTAGGTCTCCATGACCTTTATGCACAAGATGGTCAAAATGCTTCCTCAGCATTCTTGACATAAAGCAATCATTGACAAACAGTCACAAAATATAGTTTCTATATCGAACTCTTGTCTTTCCACATTATCCCTCCTCAGTCCACATTCCATTCAATGTGTACTCATTCTCATCCATTTACTCATATCGACGACACATTATTCACATACACATTCACATTCATTATTCTACATACATATCCACATCATACATCCAATCCCATATCCGCATTCTTACATACACATCCATATCCACATCCATACATCCACATCCACATCCACCTTTACATCCATACATCCACATCTACATGCATACATCCATTTTCACATCTCATCCATACATTCACATCCACATCCTCATCCGTATCTACATCCATACGTCCACTTCCACATTCACATTCACATTCACATCTAAACATCTACATCTACATGCATACATCCACATCTCCATGCATACATCCACATCCCCATTCTCATTCACGTCCATACATTCACATCCACATCCACATCTCATCCATACATCCACATCTCCATGCATACATCCACATCCACATTCACATTCACATCCATACATCTACATCTACATGCATATATCCACATCCACATTCATTCATACATCCACATCCACATTCATTCATACATCCATACCTCCACTTCTACATACATACATCCATTTTCACATCCACATTCACATTCACATCCATACATCTACATCTACATTCCATATCTACATCCATATCCCCATTCACACATCCACATTCATATTCCATACATCCACATTCACATTCACATTCACATACATCCACATTCACATTCACATACATCCTCATTCTTATATCCATATCCACATCCATATCCTCATTCTTATATCCATATCCACATCCATATCCCCATTCACACATCCACATTCACATTCACATACATCCACATTCACATTCACATACATCCTCATTCTTACATCCATATCCACATCCATATCCTTATCCACATTCCATATCTACATTCATACATCCACTTCCATACATACACATCCATACTCGCCCTATCACAACCCATATACATCTTATCCCATCAGATACACTCTTTTCCTCATTCCATACACATCTTATCACATCCTAACTCATCTTAGCACATCCTATCACATCTCATAAAAAAATAATCGTCTGTTATGCATACCTCTATGCATGAATTTCAAATATGATAAAAGTAACACTTTTATAATAAAATAATCATCTTTTATGCATACCTCTATGCATGAAATTCAAATGTGTTAAAAGTAACACTTTTACAATAAAGTAATCATCTTTTATGCATACCTCTATGCATGAAATTCAAATGTGATAAAAGTAACACTTTTAAAATAAAATAATCATCTTTTATGCATACGTATGGATTGAATCATCAATATTCATGAAATACATAAACTAAAAGCATAGAAAAAAGCCATTAATTTAGCCTCAAGCATAGATTAATCTTGGATTAAGGAAAAGCTTTATGAAAAGCTTCATTTGGATTGAGAATGGGTCATGAGTATGACCATTTCTTGAGTGAGAGAGAGAAATTACATAAAAACCATTAGAATTAAGCATAAATGAAAATTTATGTAATTCTTAACTATTATTAATCAATTAACTTCAATAGCATTCATCAAATTATGTAACTCTTCACTACCATTCATCAATTAACTTCAATAGCATTCAAAAACCATTCCAATTAAGCTTCTCAAGCTTGAGAGGGGTTGAGAAGAGAGAAACATTGAGAAATTATAGAAAAGATCTAAATTCACCATTTACCTTACAAATTGCTTGATTCTTTGTTCACGGTAGAGGTCCCCAACCAATCAATTGGTTTAGTATGTTGATGGAGCCACCAATGGGGATTGAAGAAAGAGGGAAGCTCCAATTTCTCCAATTTGGAGAGAATTTTAGAGAATAGTAAAAATTAGCATTATTTCAGCATAATTCTAATATAGTAAAATTCTCCTATTTTTTTCAAAGGATTCATGTTCTATTTATAGGAGAGGGAAGCTCTAACCAAAGCTAACTGATTTCTAGAATTTTCCAGATTTCAGTTTGGTTGAATTTGGACTAGATTTGGACCTAGTTTGGTTACTTTTTGATTCGGTTTGGTTCCATTTTGATTTGGTTTGGTTCAAGAGAAATGAGAGATAAAAATATCACATTATTTTTTAGTTTAAAACTGATTCAAGCATGTGAAGTATGCACCTCATTAAAGGGACTCCCCTTCCTTACATATGTGTCAAAATGGAATCATTATACCCAAAATATCTCATATTTTTAATATTGCTCATAGTTTCTTACTAATAAACCTTGTACATAGTCAACTCTTCATCTTATGTGAGCATTTACTCATTTTTGGGTATCTTCTTTTACAAAATTGGATTTATCTCCTCCCCACACATGGATTGATCTTATTGGTCCATAAGAACCTTAATTGGACCATAATCCAAAATTTCTGAAAATCTAGACCCTTAGGCTAAGGTCCTTTATACCTATTTCCAATTAATTCCAATTGCACATTGGAAAGTTCTTTTTGAATTTCTCTTTCAGGGGAATTCATTTTAATAATATGAGAAATTTTTCTATCTAAAAATATTCAAAATCTGAATATTCTCTTTCTAGAATATTTTCTCTCTCTAGGTTAAAACAGTTAGAAATAAGATCTTTTATATTTCTGAAGAGGAGATTGATTACAGGGGAAGATGCTGGACATCTTGACAAGCTGGGGAGGAATCTTACATGAGTGCTTTGTATTGCATTGATCTAGCTTCCACTATTGTGTATTCTTATATGGTATTAGAGAATAGGCTCTAGGAAAAGGTTGTTTTTTGGCAATTTGCCATTTGAAGGTAGATTTGCAGAGGTGGCCCAAATAGTAAATAATATAGTAGCTCTTGCTTCACCTCCACCTTTTGGTGATGGGAAGCTGGATGGGACAAATTACTATCTTTAAGTTCAAGATTAGGTCCATTCTTGATTCATATGAGTTTTTGGAAACCACAATAGGGGTTGATGCAAAGTTGAGTTCTACACCACCTCCCCTATAGACCATATCATGATATTATTCTCTCTCTTTATCATGGAGGTGAAGGAGTGCAAATACAATATGAGCCATCATCACCAACATCATTGATTCAATGATGACCTTGATTCAACATACCACCACATCTTTTGAAGCATGGTAAGATCTAAAGAACCAGTACGTGATAACAAATCAGACAGGGATTCAAAACCTTGCAAAGAAATATAGATCCACTATATGACATCATAACTAACATCATTGATTCAGTAAAATGACCCTGATTGAGCATACTACCATAGCTTCTGAAGCATGGGGAAGTTCTAAGAACTAGTATGAGATGAGAAATCAGACATGGATTCAAAACCTTTAGAATAAGCTTCTTATAGAGCAGAAAGGCACTCTAATGTAAGAACAAGTTCAGATTGTGGATAAAGAATATGTAAGATCAGATGACAATGGTGAGGATCACTAAGACTAGTGAAGAATTGGTACAAAGATGCATGAGAGGGTTTCCCATAAAGTATGATAGTTTTTTAACCTTAGTGAACATGCAAGTGCATAACCCATCTCTTACTTTTGAGGAGTTCAATGAAATGTTAGTGGAGGAGAGATAAATTTCAAAGCTAGAGATGGAAAGATTTCTTTGTGTAAATGTGAATAAAGGCAAGGGAAAGGGCTTTGCTAGTCCCAATGCTTTTAAAAATAAGGAAAAATATAAGTCAAAGTGCTTCTACTATAATAAGCCCGATCACATGGTCAAAGTATGTCGTTCAAAGGAAGAAGATAAGAAGAATGGCAATTTGAAGCCTTGGAAAGGAGTCTAGGGACAATGCTTAAGAGTAATTGGAGTTGTTTGTGGAAATAGAAGAAATCTATGTAAAGATAAAACATTCCTTAGCACTAGATGATTCATGGAACATCGATAGTGGAGCATCTTGACAGGATAAGGTCTTAAGCTTGAGCTATGTTCTGAAGTAAAAATCATTTCTTATCCTCCTTTCAACCAAATCAAACCTCTCATCAGATCTCTCATCACACCAAATACAACAACACATGCAACCCCAATGCTAGGTCTTTCACCAAATGGAAATAAGGGAAAGAAGCCCTAGACAAGAGTCTTATCAAAAGCTAAGGCAAAGCAACTATGCTCCTTGGGAGTGGCGCTAATGGAAAGCCCAAATACACCGTGCACTCAGTAGCACAAGACTAACCTATTACCTTTCCCTTGTCATGGGAAATTTAGACGCACACTCTCATTTTCATGGACAAGAAGCATTGTCAAGCAAGATAGAACTTGGGAAGAATGCATTAGAGAGCAAGCTAGCAATTGATAAGAATGTGTTATAGTAAGCTAGCACATGATAAGGGTACCTCCCATTGTCACCATGTGATTTGTCTACATTGAGCTTGAGACTCCCAGAGCTTGAAAAGAGCTCCAAGATAGCTTCAAGACAACAGCCCTCTCCTCACACACACCCTTACACTCTCACTAGCATCAATGGCAAGGCACATGGGAAAGAAATGACACACTACACACTCTCACACCCCCACACACACAAGTACAGAGCTAGAGAGAGCATGAGCAGAAGAGGCAAGAGCATCATTCTTAATCCAAGAGGCAAGAAAGCATAGAGCTAGAGAGAGAACGAGCACAAGAGGCAAGAGTGTAGTCATTAATCCAACCCAAGGGATTGCGCTTTCTCATTTGACAAGTTGACTTATATATAGGTCACTTATTAGTTTTGGGCATACACATACTTCAATGATTATTAGGTGCCCAAGTAGACCTTAGTCTATTTTAGATAGAAGAGCGCAAGTGTATGGGATGTTGGCTTCACATATGGCCTGGCCATCCATCAGGTTACAACTTAAAGTGCAATTTATGCAGTATTATAACACAAATACAATTAATCATATCTTGCTTAGGCAAGCATGTTTACATGGGGTATGTTACCTTGAGTCCATAGCTACAACACAATACAGTTAATCCTCATACCTTGCTTAGGCAAGCATAAACACATGGGGTATGCCACCTTGAGTCGATAGCTAGTTCATAGCCTATACGGGCTTGATTACTTAGGTATATTTGGCTTTGTTCACTCTTTATGATGGTGGCTTCTTCTTTTCCTTTCACTTCATGTTGATGTGGCCCATGAGTGTGGAAGTTGACCTATGGTTTATACCTTGGCTTAAATTTGGCGCAATCACAATTTTTACTTAAAAACATCAAAATAATGTTGGGATGAATTGGAAAAGTTTTTTTTGGAAAAAAGGAAAAAAACCTAATAAACGATTACATATTCAGAATTTTGGCCTTGAAAAGAAAGACCAAGATTCATTCCCATACATGTTAACAAGATAAAATGCATAATTAATTAACTTACAAGCATTGGTGCACTTGTGGAAGAGGAGGATGCAAAACTAATCCTTCAAAAAATCACGACTTTGGAAGAGTATGGACCATTTGTGGCTACTGTCAAGAACCTTCGAGGGACCTAACATTTAGAGGAATAGAAGTAGATCTTATGGAGGAAGAGAAGGCACAAAAGCAAGGATACATCAAGAACAACTATAGAGAACATTTCTCTCAAGTAAAAGTATAAAGGATCTAGGAGAAAAGGAGCTAGGAGATAGCATTTCTCTCAAGTACAAGTATAAAGGATCTAGGAGAAAAGGAGCTAGGAGATAGCATTTCTCTCAATTAGAGGACCAAAGTACAAGGATCAAGGAGCAAATTCATTTGCCACTACTGAAAGAAGGTAGGCCATGTGCTTAAAGATTATTGGCATAAGAAGTAGGCTCACTACTGTAAGAAGGTAAGCCATGTGGTTAAGGATTTTTGGCATAAGAAGTAGGTTGAGGAGGCTACCATTATGGCTATCAAACAAGGAGACATCAATGAGGCTTCTCAAGAAAAGGAAGAAATCCCAATCAACTCTTCTAGATGTAAAAAAAGGCCGTGATCATCACCTTGTTAATTATAATGCTAATTCCTACGTCCTTATGTAAAATCCCATGTCATAGCTACGTGGTATGCCTATTTTATAAAGGTAACTAGATTAACCCATTCGTGTACCTTGGGGTCCATTGCCATCCAATACCTTGGGGCCATTCATGGCATGTACCTTAGGTCCATTTATGCTTATTTGATAAAAAAAACTAGAGTTGTTCATGGCATGTACCTTGGGGTGTAGACTCTAGCACACATAACAGAGATATGAATTTACCACTTGAGGGGGTGTGTTGGAAATATAGGTGATGAAGGGTGGAAAACAATTAGACTAAGGGGGGTGTGTGGAAAACAATTGGACTAAGGGGGGATATGCAACCTTAGGATAAAATGGAGATGGATTTGATGTAGCTTGTAGCACAAAAAAGAGTGCAATGTGAACAAGAATCAACCCCTACCTACTTCAAAAGCCTCCTTCAAGTGGGCCACTAGATGAGTTATACTCAACAATCAACATTTTGTACACCTCAAAGCGGGGGGGAGGTGACTCATAGTTAGTTGAATAAGGATGATTATGACTCATATAGTTAGTTGAATAAGGATAATTATAGAGCCATGTTAGTTACTAGTGCTGATGTATTCTTAGCCTATTTAAGAGCTTGGGGAGTGCACTACTAAGAAACCCTATGTATCACGTGCGTTCAAGGGATATTTTAAAAAAACCCTTTTGTAAATGTATCTCTATAAATTTTCTTTTAAGAAAATAAAGTAAAAAAACCCCTTCATTTGAACTCACGTGGTATACTTACATATTTTTAGGTGAACCCCTGAGTTTCAGACATTGTGTGTTCATCTCATGTCATTGCCTTGATATTCTACTAATCTAGTTACTTCTAAAACCATGGCTTTAATCCATTTCTACAATCCATAGCTTACTCCTATGTTAGATTCTCAAGGGGTATTTAAACAAACCCTTCTGTAAATGTATCTCTGTAATTTTTTTTTAAAATTGAACTAAAAAACCCCTTCATTTGAACTCACGTGGTATACTTACATCTCATATCATTGCCTTGGTATTCTACTAATCTAGTTACTTCTAAAATCGTGGCTTTAATCCATTTCTACAATCCATAGCTAACTCCTATGTTACATTCTCACATATATAAGTGCCTATTATACTGCATCAATATTAATGCTCATATAATACACCGGTACAAATGCCAACAAAGCACTCCATAACAACACCTACACGGATGCAAAAATAGTGATGTTTATATACATCCTTAAGGTGCTACCCTTTTTCTTTTCTCACTTCATTAGAATGTCAATTGAAATGTTAGGAACATGTCTATCTCTTGTTGTGGATCTAATTAAGAGAAGACTGGGTAGCCTTTTGTGCTTGTGCTTTTTTTTTTGGGTATTTTTGTGTGTGTCGTATTAGTGGTGGTTATGCTTGGGGGGGTTCACCTCATATTTTTGTGTGTGTCGTATTAGTGGTGGTGGTTATCCTTGGGGGGGTTCACCTCATAAAAATTTAGTGTACCACGTGTGATCAAAAGGAGGGGTATTTTAATTCAAATTTTGGAAAAATTTTAACAAGATTACAATGACAGGAGGGGTATTTTAATTCAACTTCAAAAAAAAATCTGTTAGTTCATAAGTAAAGAGGGGTCATTTTATTGGGGGAAAAATTTTAGTTAAGGGATTTTTTAAATATCTCTTGAACGCACGTGATACATATGATTTTTTAGAAGTGTAACCCCCAAGTGGTTATGCTCCTTTATTCCTTATTGTAAACCTTTTTAAATCTAACTTTAAGCCAAAGCAAGAAACCAAATAATCAAGTTCTCTCCTCTGCACTCATACTTTAGTAGAATATCAATAATCTTTTCTTTATATCCATGCATTCTAAGTTTATTATATATTATTGGATGCCACTTAGAGGTCTTGAGAGCTAAGATGGGACTTCTTTACCTAACTTTAGGGAGAGACAAATAGGATTAAAACTTTTAGGGAGAGACAAATAGGATTAAAACTATGAAGAAGAAGAAGAATAATTTCTTATTTTTCTAATTAACGTGTCCCATCTGCATGGAGCGCGCCTTCACGCCTAGATGTGGCCACCTCTTCTGCGATCCTTGCGTTCAAACATGGCTACACAAGACAAGCTCGTGTCCGTTCTACCGAGCCTTTCCGTCTCGCGCAATGGCCCCTGCTCGTCCCCACGCCGGACGCCCACAATACAACCTTCTCTTGGCACCGCTGCCTCAGGCTTCAAGCTTCTCAACCCATCGTACCGTCGGGCTGCGGCCACCTCTATTGCTGGCCGTGCCTGTACGTACTCCATAATGAGCATGAGAAGCCCAGCGACGACGACAAAGAAGTAGACGATAGAAAAAGATGTGCATGCGCATGCTTGGTGTGCTTCTGCGCTTTCACGCTCGAAGACGTTACTCCAGTTTTCATCGAGGAGGAGACATGCATGGTAGTTGCAGAAATGATACCCCCGCGATCTGTACTGAACTGCAAGGTTAGCACAGGAAACTGCATCTCGGCCGACGTAGAACGTGCTGAGCTCATAACCGGATCAAGCGAGAAGAACCAGTCACTTCTGAGGATCTCAGCTGAGATGCAGGACTTCCTCCGCTCGATGGGGCGGAGCTGCGACGCGCCCTGGAGGCTTTAGCACATGATCCGGCCTCTTCAAATTGCTGAAGTAACTTTTTGTGTATATATTCACCTTTTTGTCTGTGTGCATTAATTTGTTGCGTGCTTCAGTGGGCACCAAATTCGTGACGGAATTTCACAAGGGGTGAGGTTACACGAAATTCGTGACGTGAAAATAAACGAGACAAGAAGCAGTTTATTTTACAACGGATTTTTAGAAACAAAAAGGTAACGTGGTGAACGACAAACAAGTGTCGTAGAGAGAAAAAAGCAACAAGATCAAAGTAAAAACACACAGTTCTTCTAAACAGAGAACTATAACCACCCTACAAGAAGCACGCTTCTTAACCCCAACAAATTTACAGACACATTGGGTGATAGCCGCACATAGTCATCACTATTGACGATGGCTTTTTTGAAGTTCTCAATTTTCTCCTGTATAGAAAGATATGATGCACTGTAGTTTTGTTGGGCATTATCGTTCTCATCATCATCATCAATGATGATAGGATTGCTATGACTGCTCGGCTATGCATCACAACATGCATCTTCACTTTTGTCATTCTCATCTTTATTTTTATCATTCTCATCTTCATTGATCCTAGAGTGCCCATACAACAGATTGAAGTATCTTGCAATAGGAGTATTGAAAATTTCATCAATGAGGGTCTAACATCGAAAATCGAATCATTTTTATAACTAGACATGAGGGATAATATTAAATTGAAGCTTTAGGAAGAGTATGTATCACTAATTAGGGTTAATATTGATGGTAATAGCTTGGGTTGAAATATCTCTTTGAGATTGATGAATAAGGTAAAGCCCTTACAACGCAAGTACAAATATCGATTTGTGCATAAGGTAGATCACTTATGCATATGGCTCTCTTTGAGATCTATGAACTAGGGAGAGCCCTTATGCAAATGCATAGAGGGATTTACCAAATGTATGAGAGATCTCTATGATTTTGAATAAGGGATCTTACCTTATGCATAGACCTTTATAAGATCTATGAATTCGGTGAAGCCCTTATGTAAATGCATGGAGGGCTCTACCAAATGCATGAGAGCTCTACTAAATACATCAAGGCTCTCTATGCATTTGCACAAGGGCTCTATATGCATGCATAGAGCTCTCTATGTTGTGTTGCCTTCAATTTTTGAAGTTCATAAAGCCATTTCTCATCCAAGATTTGTAATTGCACCAACACACATTAAGCATGAGCCTCATAGTCATTTCCAATTCTATCGATATAATCCACTTTATAAAACACCTGAAAGGGCATGAAACCGAGAGAGAGATTTTGGGTGGTTCTATAAGCCTATAAGCCTAAAGGAAAAGTAAATGAACATCCTATCTTCTCTTCTTAGCATCCACAAGAAAAACCAAAGATTCACAACTCTTTTCCACTCCATTATATTGCAATGGTGGCGATAGTAGGAAGTTGACATAGCATGATTTGTTTAAATTATTGCACCAACGATACAATTAATTCATTCCTAAAAATACTTCCTTCATCTTTAAGGATTTCCAATGGACATCCAAAACGAGCACATATGCACTCCATGATAAATGATGTCATAGTGTCATCTCACTACCTTTGACTAGTTAGGAATCCCCTCTATCTATTTCACTTTATCCTTCAATAAATCCTCTTTTCCATAAATAATTACATTATATTCAACCACATTATTTGATCTAGGATTAGGAAATTCCTTACCCTTCACCCAAATTACCCCTATCTATTTCACTTTATCCTTTAATAAATCTTCTTTTCCATAAATAATTACATTATACTCAACCACATTATTTTTAGAGTAGAGGGAGTAGTAAGAGGAGGAGGAGGGGGGCTCCTGTACTAAAGTTGTATTAATTAAGTGCCATGTTAGTGGCATTTAATTTATACAAGTACAATAATTTGAGTGATAAGGACCCAAAACAATTTTTGAGGTTTTATTAATTTCTTGCCATGCATTAGTGTACACACGTCTTGTTCTTCCGAATCAGATCTTTCGCATGAGTGGACACATGTCCTTTGTCCATGTCTTCACATGTTCTATAGCACTCACTCTTCTTTGTTAGCGCTGGTCACATGGGTGTTCATGTCATTCATCGATTGTCCACTGTGCTCGGCACTGCTGTCTTCGATAGTCCATGTTCATGGATTTTCTCTACTTGTGGACCGGCTCTGGCCTGGTGATCTTCCTTACCTGTTCAAGCGTTCTTGTGTAGCTAGCCATTTTTCTTCACACATCGTACTTCTAGATGTTTCGTTGCTCGTGCTTTCGGATGGCACCTTCTACATGTCATTGTGTCATTGGCTTCCCTAGTTATTAACCGAGAACCTTTGTGGGAGCGTGCTTCTAGACTACTTTTGGACAACCTTCGCCGATGTGCTTCTGGACTTTTTTTGTGTATGCCATCCTTCTCGTATAATCTTAAATTAGAGTATTTCCCATTTTTCCTAAAAATCTTTTCCAATCATCCCAACATTCTTTTGATGTTTTAAAGCTAGAAATGTGATTTCCCCTTATTTAACCCAAGGTAATTCACAGGGCGATTTCCACACTTTTGGGCACATCAACACGAAGTGAAGGGAACAGTACAAGCCATCATTAAGAAATAAAGAGTGATGAACACAAAAAAATAAGGCTAAGTAATCAAGGCCACTTAGGCTATGAAGTGGCTATGGACTCAAATTGGCATACCCCATGTGTACATGCTTGCCTAAGCAAGTTGGGAGGATTAGTTGTATTGTGTTGCATCTATGGACTCAAGATGGCATACCCCATGTGTACATGTGTACCTAAGAAAGAAATGATTAAATGTATTGTGTTATAATATTACATAAACTGCACTTCAAGTTGTAACCCACGTCGGGATGGCTAGGCCTTATGTGAACCCAACATCCCATGAACCGACACTCTTCTGTCTAAATTAGACTAAGGTCTACTTAAGCACCTAACAATCAATGAAGTCTCTGGATACCCAAGATTAATAAGTGAGGTATATATAAGTGAACTTTCCTAATTAGAAAGGGTAATTCCCTTGGGTTGGATTAAGGACTACGTGAGTCTTGCCTCTTGTGCTCTTCCTCTCTCTAGCCTATGCTTTCTTGCCTATCAAATTAAGAACTATGCTCTTTCCTCTTGTTCTCTTCCTCTCTCTACCTCTATGGTTTCTTGCCTATTCTTAGTTCTATACTTGTGTGTGTGGGTGTGAGAGTGTGCAGTGTGTCATTTCTTCTTTCCCATCTCACTTGCCATTAATGCAAGTGAGAGTGTAAGGGTTTGTGTAAGGGGGGAGCTTTTATCTTGAAGATAACTTGGAGCTCTTCGGGCCCTTGGATTCTCAATCTCAACATAGACAAATCACATGGTGACAATGGGAGTTTATCTTTTCATGTGCTAGATTACTACAACACAATCTTCTCAAGTGCTAGCTTGCTCTACAATGCATTTTTTTTCAAGTGCCAAGACAATGAGAGCAAGAATCTAAGTCCCCCATGACAAGACAAAGGTAAAAGGTTAGTTTGAAGTTAATAGGTTAGTTTTGTGCTACTAACCATGGTGTATTTGGGCTTTCCATTAGCGCCACCACTACCAAGGAGCATGGTTGCTTTGCCTTAGATTTTGATGAGAATCTTGTGTAGGGATTTTTTTTCTTATTATTAACCATTTGGTGAAAGACCCAGTGTTGGTTGCATGTGTTGTTGCATTAGGTGAGAGATCCAGTGCTAGGTTTGATTTGGTTAAAAAGAGGATAAGAAATTATTTTTTGTGAATTTGTTGTGATTGTTATGATTTTTACTTAAATATTGTTAGTATTAGTTAGTGTGTAAGATTTTGCTAGAGATTTTACACATTCATCATGTGTGTTTATAAGATTTTAATTAGTATTTTGGTAGTTTTATCAAGGAAGTTTATTAGGTTGTGCATTAGGCTCGAAAAATTTATTGTATTAGGTAGTGCATTAAGTTGTAGTAATTACATGAGTTAATTAACTTACATTAGTTAATATGTTAGGAATAGTACTGATTAGTGTATTAGGGTTATCATTAAGGTAATACATTAGGGATAATATTAAATTGAAGCATTAGGAATAGTATGTATCACTAATTAGGGTTTGTATGTATTGATGGTAATAGCTTGGGTTAGATAGAGATCAATATTTTTTCAAAAAAACGTACACACATACAAAAAGAAAACAAAAGGGAAGGAGGAAGAGAGAGTGTGTGACCTGCCTTCCCACTCTCTAGTCCAACGCACTAAATATCCACTAAAACAATGAATGCGTCCTAGATAACAACCACACAGAGCCTAACTCCTAGAAACACACACCCACACGGACACACAAATGGAAAAAAAAACAAACTACGACCCCAACAGATCTTCAAGACACAACTTCACTTTTTAAACTGAATAAAGAAATTTAATATTAAAATGATTTTGTTTTAAATTGTTTCCAAGAAAGAACCGATATTTCAACACTTCCATGTTTCAGCAGACAACAGCATCACTGCACTCCACAGTTGGCTAATCTTCACTTTACTCTACTCTTTACTCTCTCTCTCTACTCATTATTCTCATGAATTCTCTTCTTCTTCTCCTTTTTCTCTCTTTCTCTTTCTTTTTCTCTTTCTCTAGCTCTTTCTTTAGCTCTTTTTCTTTCTCTAGCTCTTTCTTTCTCCAGCCTCCTCCTCCTGAAACGCAAACACAAGAATAAGGCATACAAATACATTCTCTCACACTCTCATGCTTTTACTTTTAATTATGCACCATGTCAAAGTGATCAAATCTCTTTCTCTCTCTTTCCTATTTTACAGGATTACCCGATTTATACTCACCCTTTTGGCTTGCTTCCACTATGGTCTCTCTATGGACCTCTTCTTATGCATCTCACCTTGGCTACTTTCATGGCGAGCCTTGGCTTTCATGTGCATGCAATAAGGCTATGCCTCTCTCCTAATCTATGGCCTACCCAAAAGCAACATCTTCAATCTTTTGCTACCTAGGCTCTCCTGGTTGTACGAAGTAGCCCGTAAGACCCTTCCCCTACATCATGTGCTCATTACGAATCTTATAATCCCAAATGCTAAGGCGGCAACTCATAGGTGCTCTCTCTCTCTCTTTTAGAACCTTTTCTTGTTGTTGGCACTAGCTTAACACCATCCCCATTGGCACCATGGTCATGGATATTCCCATCATCATACCCACGTGATGGTGGCTGTGAGCCCTAACGTGACGATGGCTCTGAGGGAGTACGTGATGGTGGCTGTGAGCCCTGACGTGACGGTGCTTGGGAGGGTGTGCGTGAGTGTGTCTGGGACAAGGTATGTCTCCTCGGTGGGCGTGGAAGAGAAGCTGCATGCCATCTCGTCAGACTCGTAGGCATAGACGACAGTGGAGTGCCCTGGATACTCGTGGTAGGGGTATAGACACCAGGCATGGAAGGAGGGGGATGGGCATACATGTACTCTGTAAGCTCAACTGGACCAGGATGGTGCCCAAAATGATTTAGCATCTCCATCAGCCAATTGCTGTACGCAAATGGATCGGATGAACCTGAAATATCCATAAGGAATCTGCAAAAATAATCCTCATGTACATCATGGGCTATCTCTTGACTCACACAAATATCATCATCTAAGTCACCTATCAACCTGAAAACCATAGAAACAGGAAACACAGTCTCGTGTATACACCCGTCCAGAAATGCGTGTATACACCTGTCCAAAAATGCATGTATACACCCGTCCAGAAACGCGTGTATATCCACGTGAACAGTCTGTGCAGACAGGATACATGTAGATATACACGCGTTTTTACACACGACCTGCGCAAAAAAAAATTTGAAAGCGACCGACCTCCGATAATGTGTCTTTATAAAAGGCCCACTGTCGCCCTTGTCAGAATCGTTCACCCGAAATCGCAACCAGAGAAGTAAAAGGACGGAGACAAACCCAAAAAGCAAAGAGAAAATAGCATAAACAAATCTGAGGACAAATCTGAGGAAGGAGACAAGGTAAAGGACAAACTGACTCACCTCTGAAAAAGTGAGTCTTCTTTCTTGGTCGATTTCCTTCACCCATGTGTGCTCCTTCTCTACTCCCTCCTTGCACTTAGGTTTAGTGTTTGTTGGAAGAGGCAAAAACAAAAGAGAGCAGATATGTTAGTTCAAAATGTTTATTTGGGAAAGGAGGGTTATTTTTAGTTTAAACAGGTCGTCGCGTGTAGAAACGCGTGTATTTTTGCGTGTATGATAAATTAGCCGCGTTTATACACGCGAAAATTAGGAAGTACCCGCGTTAATACACACGATTTTTAGGAAATAGCCGCATTAATACACGCAATTTTTAGGAAATAACCGCGTTAATACACGCGATTTTTATACTTTCATTAAAAACATATTATGTTTTTGTGGTTTCTGGTTTGTACATAGGATGTCATCAACCTCCTCAAGTAGTTCTGGGAAAGATGAGACAATGCGTCATCATAATCGTGATGTGTGGTTGGGACAACGGATCAAATGTATGTGTAATCGATGTCAAGGATGCATTGTACGAGCACGTCGAATTACCTTGAATCACATCTCCATGTATGGAGAATGGAATCAAACAGGTTTAGAGGTGAGTAGAAATTGATGGTATTCAAATGACTCATGGTATCCAAATTAAATTAATGGAGTTGTAATATATAAACTCTAATTGAAGAAGGATGCAGTACCACACCCTAACATGGTGCCCTACGCGCGGCGAGAGCATGCAAAGCGTCGACAAGATGATGCTGGAGCTTCGGGATCTATTGTCAGAGATGAGTGGGAAAGGGATGACAATAGCCCTGCACCCCACGAAGTTGTGGAAGAGGAAGTGTTTGATGATATGGTGCGGAATCTTTTTAAGGATGATCCCAAAGGTATAGACGATGATGATATGGAACAAGAGCATCTTTACAAGGCTTCATCGACACCGGTTTTTGAAGGTGCACATTCTCTATTTTACGTGCTTCACTTAAACTACTCAATATACAAACAGTTTATGGATGGAGCAATGCAAGTCTTGATGCATTATTGAAGTAAGCATTCTAACTTGCAAATTTGAATTAGTGGTTTAAGGTTTAGGATTTAGGACTAATTAATGATATTGGATGCAGGCTATTATCAAACATGCTTCCAAAGGGAAATAGACTACCCACCTCAAGAGACATAGTGAGGCACTATGTGACATCTCTTGGAGGATTGGATTATGATCGCATACATGCATGCATCAATGATTGCATTCTCTTTCGTGGGATGCATAAGGAGGCTCGACATTGTCCCACTTTTGGTGAAGCAAGGTATAGAACAGATGTGAAGAGTTTTGATGTACCTCGTAAAGTCTTGCGACACTTTCCTATAATTCCTCGCATCAAACACATGTTCAAGTGCAAATCCATAGCAGAGCTCATGTCATGGCATTCCTCACATCGATTAGATGATGGCATGTGGAGAATTCCCGCAGACACTCCTGCTTGGAAGCATATTGAAGATGAGTGGCCCAGCTTTAAAACAGAGCCCAGAAACTTGAGACTTGGCCTAGGTATGGATGGAGTGAATCCATTTGGTTTCAAAAGCACCGCATACAGCGTGTGGCCAGTTGTGTTGGTGAATTACAACCTTCCACCATCAATGGCGATCAAGAAGGGACATCTTATGTTATCCCTTCTAATTCAAGCATATGGATGTTTATCTCGAACCGTTGATTGATGAGTTGGAGGAACTATGGAGAGGTGTTGCAGTGGTGGACATTAGTAGGCCTCCCTCCTCTCGACACTTCGACTTAAAAGCAGTGTTGATGTGGACAATGCATGACTTTCCAGGATACAGGGATTGTTCTGGTAAGAATTATAATTACCTCCCTACTCTAATACTATTGGCTATATTAATTATAAATATTGACTTTATTATTCTAACTTTTATTTATATTTTAACAGGTTTGAAAACATCGGGTAAACATGCATGTCCTATTTGTGGCCCTTCGTTAGTACATGAGTATGCTGACGGTTTGTGTAAGACCATATTCGATAATCATCATCGATTTCTCCCCTCAAATCATCCTAAATATGTTGCTAGTAAGAGTAACATTCCTCCACAAACACTTCGTGCAAAAGATTGGAAGCGTATTTGGGAGTCTACAAATATTCTTCCTCCAGATGGCATGAATAGGTATAGTAATGTTTTTCAATCTTGTTTTGTGTAGTCTCTAATTGGATTAATGGTCACATAGAGCAATCCCTTGTGTAGGTACTCCATTTTTTTCGGCTACCATATTGGACCCATCTTAAGATCAACCATCTTCTTGATCCCATGCACATCTTCAAGAATGTGGGATCTGGTATTTGGGAACATGTTATTGGTAAACAAGACAATGTTAGCGTACGTGAGGACTTGCGGGTCGCAGGATGTATGCGTCAAGCTTGGCCCCACGAGAGGAGGGTGGGCATGTTTGTCTTCTGCCTGCACCATGGATTATATCAAAGAAAGAGGAGAAGCAGGTAAAGCAGGCCATCACCACTTTGCGTACTCCCACTGGATGCATGAGATCATTGAAGGGAGCCTTTACAACCACTAAGAAAAGAGGCGTTGAGCAACTATATGGGTTGAAGTCCCACGATTGGCACAAGATGCTCCAAGTAAGTGTTTTCCAAGTCTTGTACGTTGAAATTAAATTTTGTAATGCCATAAACCATACATACATGTACTCTTATGTGCGCAGTTCATACTACCTACTAGCATCGACCATAAACCATACATACATGTGCTCTTATGTGCGCAGTTCATACTACCTACTAGCATCGACCATTATGCAAATAAGAGTTTGAAAAAATGTATTTATAAGATGGGCAAGCTTGTGAGGTATGTAAAACCCATGTCAGATCACCCTTCATTATACCTTGCAAAATGAATGTGCATGAGGTATAACGTACTATTTATTTATTTTTCAGATATGTTAGTTCCAAAGCAATTGATCCAGCCACGTTGGATGATGCGCGTGTTATGGCAGTGGAGGTGGTTTGTTTGGTAGAGGAGACTTTTCCGCGAACCATTCTCACAAGTCAACTACATCTCATTGTGCATTTAGTGGACGAAATCGCTTTATGTGGCACTGTGCATGCACGTTGTGGATGTTCTTTCTAGAGCGCTTCATGAAGACCTTAAAAGACTTTGTGAGGCAAAGTGCAAGGCCTGAAGGAAGCATGGCTGAGGGTTGGTTGATACAAGAGTCTCTTGTATATATTTCAGAATTTCTTGGTCAGGTGGACAACTCTTTGCCACGACTATGGAGCAATGAAGAGGACTTGAGGATGACCTCTATTGTGCCTCAAGGAAAAGGACAGAGTAAAGTAATTGACAGAACATTGATTGATGATCTCAATTTCACTTGCATCCTTATTAGTGATGTGATGAGCAGATGGGTTACAAGATATGAGGATGCAAAGACAAAAAGGCAAGCAGAAAGAGCTCTCTTTCGGAGGTAACATGGCTCTCGTAAGGCGTACCCTAAGCATCCAGCAACACTTCCGAATGATATCCATGTTGATTGGTTGCATGAGGAAATGGAGAGAGCAGAGAGCGCCGAGGGGCTGCATGTCACGACGGAAGAATGGGAGTATGCACAAGGATGCATGTTAAAGATACATAGAACTAATGTTTTGCATTAGTTATAAGTGATTTGCTTTTAATATTTATTCACA
Source organism: Cibotium barometz (assembly GCF_041138505.1). Classification (NCBI taxonomy): domain Eukaryota; kingdom Viridiplantae; phylum Streptophyta; class Polypodiopsida; order Cyatheales; family Cibotiaceae; genus Cibotium; species Cibotium barometz. The sequence continues at coordinate 25,326,782 of NC_141073.1, forward strand.
TTGCTTACACAAATATTGCTTCTATTTTGGTCCAGTGCACTATATTCAATGCTATATGGTGTGAAGGCAAGCATTTTCGAACACAAAGAATTGATGAAAAGAGAAATACACAAGATTGCGGTGTCATTAGTAGCTTTGAGGGAGCTAATGGAAAAATGGATGATTATTGTGGCACAATCCAAGACATATTTAGGCTTGACTTTCGTCGCTTCTTTGTGTATGTTTTGGATGTCAAATGGCAAATGAACGTGGTGGAAAAAGGGCCTAATGCAACGATAAAACGCCATGCAAGTGGCTATGTAACTATTGACTCTACAAAGTTTTGGCAAACAAAGAAAGATAGGCTCGTATTGCCACAACAATGTGAGCAGGTATGCATTTTTTTACTAATGTGTTTCATGTACATATATATCTAAGCTCGCGTACCCCTTGACTTTTGATATGCTAATTAATTACTGCAGTATGTGTATTTGAGTAGGTTATCTATCTACCAATGGTGCATGACATTAAATGGTGGTACGTCATCCCTATTGCACCACGTTCCAAAGTGATGTATAATACATTCACTGATATGGAGCATATGGAGGATGTAACAAGCCGCAATGAAGATGATGTCGAACATGCCAATGAAGATGTTGTGATCGATGATCAAGAAATAAGAGATGATCATGATAATGAGGATGAGCGTGCCATTTCTCATGATCATGAGAATGACCCTACCATTGAGGATGATGGTGACGTTGATGAGGATGATCAGGACATCGATACCATTATCAATGGACAGAATATCGATAGTGGAATAAATTTAATCGTAGCCTTACAAATTGATCAAATGGATATTGATGTTGATCGTTTGCAAGGATGGATCTTATTGAAGATGAGATCGAACCCTAACCAATCCGTCACTGTATCATTCTAAATTGATGACATTTCTATTGTATGTGTTGTCTTTTAATTATCATCTCATGATTTATTTTTGAATATATTTCATTGTTATAAATGCATGTAGTGGGATTGTGTAATGATATATATTGTAATGTACTATGAGATGGTTTAAAAAAAATAGTTTTTAATTTTGTAAAAGAATTCAGTTTTTCTTTACCAAGCGTGTATTAATACGTGTACAAGCACGTGTATATACACGCGCTTATACACGCGCTGATAGATGCCAATATACACGCGAATTTAAATGCCAAAATACACGTGCCCGATTCTATTCAAATACATGCGCGACCATACATGCGCCCATAATTTATCGCATGTATGAAACGCGTGTATGGCAGCATTGTCTTGTAGTGTATGCATGCATAGAGCCAATAGAGGTAAAGGTCTTGTAGTGTTTGCATGCATAGAGCCAATAGCGGTAAAGGTCTCTACTACTACCTTAAAGATATAGCTCTCAATGCATGCGTACAATGCTCATAGAGATAGAGATATCTATGAGCAAATGATGCATAGAGGGTTTCACCATATGGATATACATCTCTATGCATACATAGAGTCCTCTATGATATCTATGCATAGAGGACTGATCTACCAGATTCATTTGATGTCTATGCATAAGGTAGAGGAATCTACCAAATGCATGATATCTCTATGCATGCATACGGTAAAGCTCTATGCATAAGGGCTCTACCAACTCTACCAAATACATGAGATCTCTATTCATAAGAGATCTACCAATGCATAAGGGCTCTACCAACTCTACCAAATACATGAGATCTCTATTCATAAGGGCTATACCAATGCATAAGGGCTTTACCAAATAGATGAGATCTCTATGCATAAGGTAGAGCTTTATGGACAAGGTCTCTCACAAACACATGAGCCCTAGTATGCATAAGGTAGAGCCTTTATGAATTTTCATAGAGGACTCTAGCTTATGCATAAGAACTATATATTCACATTTAGGGGCTCTACCTTCTGCATTTGTATAGAGAGCTCTACCTTGTGCAACTATGTCTAATGTTTCAAGGTTCAAGCAGGCACCCTTTATATCATGGGTGTGAGATTTTTCAGAATATTTTATCATGGGAGTGAATCTAAATAATTATGTGTGATACATGGTTCATGTGTGAAGCGTGGTAGTGAATGATTTCCATTTGTTAGAATTATTTTTCTGAGTGATTCCAAAGTAATTGTGATCTAAGATTGTTAACTATGTTGAGTATAGATCATGAGTTCGGGACAACCAAGGTAGACATTGGTTGGACGAGATTATCTAGCCATGCACGTGTGCTAAATATTTGATTTTGTATGGTTTGGCCCATTGTACTGTAACATGAAAAATTGATATCTTTCATTTTCAATTTTGTGCATATTTTGATGGTTTCTCAATGGTAATAAGGTGGAAGCTTGTCCAAGAAGATTGCGGCGTCCACAATGGAATAACGGCGTGGTGATGCGACGGCTTGGCGACTACCCCGATAACAGCATTCTATCTTCAAATATAATGGTTTTACTTGATTTAGGGTGTACACATTGTAAATGCCACAAGTATGCTTGATAAATACTTTGGTATTGTAGATAGGCTAGTGATGTGGAAAATAAAAGTGGGCCTTCATGCTCACATGGATTTTTATTGTATTATTAATATGGTATTCACCATAAGGCTACAAGTTGGGTAGTGTGGTAGGCATGTGGAGGAGTGTGTGTAGGTGCATAATTGGGAAAGATTCTTCTAGAATGCCTACATGGAAGAGGAGTGTGTGTAGGTGCATAATTGGGAAAGATTCTTCTAGAATGCCTACATGGAAGAGGAGAATTCTGCCATGTATAAGTGGGATCTCCACCTACATGCCACGTAGACTTGGCTATTATCTCATCACACTTTCAAAGTCAAAAAGTCTTCAATTTAATAATCAATAGAAGACTTAGCCTAAGAGGACAATTGATGGTGACATCTACCCTTATGTCATTGAAGGGTTGAAGATTTTTATGTTTTAATTTGTAACAATGGAAGAGAGGGTGATTCTCCCCCTATAAAAGGAGCCCTCCTCTCCCTTTCAAATCAACGAATCAGCCTCCTCAATTGAGCATTTTGTGTCATTGCCATTCTCTTATCTTTCAAACCCCTATTCAAACACTCTCTTTACATGTGAATGTCTAATTTAGCATTAGCTCCTCATGCTTAACCCAATTTTGGACCTCTTTGATGATTCATGATAAGTGGGATAAGGAGTTATTATCTTGGCGGGCCTGTGACTTCTCAAGGTAGCCCTTGCCTTATTGCCGCCCTCCTTTGGAGGTACCAATGGTTTTAGCGGTAATGAGCATGTGGAAAGACTTTGGGGACCATATGTAAATCTTTACGATTGTCTGCTGAGCAATGTTAACCCTTACCCTCTAGCTTGAATCATGAAGGAGATGAGAGGCAAGAGGCTATGTGAAAATTGAGGTTTCATCCAAAGAGAGAGAAGTGTAGTTTTGTGGTCCAATACCCAAATTTCAATCGGTAATTACTCATCACTCGGGTATTGGTTTCTAAAATTGATCATATATCTAGGAAGCTCTTTATATGCTCTTTCCACTCATGTAACTAATTTCTTAATCCCTCACTTCATTGATGATCACAATTTCTCCCAAAGTTGCTAACTTTTAGGCAAATTTTGGCAGTTTTATAGTCTTGTAGTAAAATGCTCATAACTTTTCGCTCGAAGTGCCCATTTTTGAAAGTTTTTATATAGGTGCAAAGCTCTCTTCAAGCTCTACGCATCTATGTAGCCCTCTCTTGCACAGCCTATATGGATTTAAAACTGTAATTCTCTGTGTATCTCTATTTTTTTTAGACTTTTGGCCATTCTTTCTTAATAATGATTAATTCCTCTTAATCTCTTATCAAAAATCTAATCCCATGTGTCTTATCCTCTTGTAAGTGATTGCTATATTCATTTTCTTTAATATATTCCATCCAAATCGCCCAATTCGAACGGATGAACCTTACCAATATTCCCCGTATGTTTCCGTTCACATAATCCTGAGTCGGAAGATTTTCTTCCAACAAAGAATCGCCCTCTTGTTTGGAGCAGTAAAGAAGTTCAGGTCATTCTTATTACCTCACCCTTTTTTCTTCCTCACATCTCAACCTTATTTACAATTCTTGGTCCGCAAGCCCAATCCTGCAGGAGGGAAGTTTGCAAAGTGGATTTGTGAGCTTCAAGAATTCTCTTTCACTTTTATTATACAGAAAACACCACTAGGGCCTCTCTTGCAGATTTGCTTACCAGGAAGGAAGAGGAAGAAGGAACAAGAGCAAAGGAAGAAGTATATGAAGATTTGGAGACACCACCAACTGCTTTCACTATGCATTTTGATGGAGCCTTTAGCCCTTCCAGGCAATGTGGGGCTGGGGGGATAGTTTTATTTGATTCAGAAGGAAAAGAGGTATGGGCCAAGGATAGGGAATTTCCAAAGGCTATATTAAATAATGTGGCTGAGTACAATGCATTAATTTGGGGATTAGAAGATTGCATAAAAGATGAAATTAAAGAGGTAGAGGTTAAAGGGGATTTACAATTGGTCATCCGACAAATAAAAGGAGAATATAAGGCAAGGAGTCCTAATATCCAAGAATTGTATAAAAGGGCAATGGAGTTAAAAGAAGCTTTTGAGTTTTGTAAATTTGTGCATGTTAACAGGAAGGATAGTCAAAAGGCTGATGAATTGGCTACTAAAACTTTGGCTTCTTTCAAAGTAGCTGTACTTGCATTAATGGATACAGGTTGGCCTGATCTCCAAGATGTTCAACACTATTTAGATACAGGATACTTTCCTCCTGGATTGAATCCTCAACAAAAGCAAAGGCTTACCAGGAAACTCATCCTTACACAATTCTAGGGAATGTTCTTCACAAGCAAGGTAAGGATAAGATTCTTAGGAGGGTGGTGAGCCTAGAGGAGTCTAAAAGGATTATGGAATTATGTCATGAATGTTCAGGTCACTTTGCCTCACCCAGCACAACTCGGAGGATCCTTAACAAAGGGTATTATTGGCCTCAACTCAACAAAGATGTCCATGAGTGGTGCAGAAGCTGTGAAGTATGCCAGGCATATGGGCATAAGCAATTTGTTCCCGAACCCTTAAACCCTATCCCAGCATATGGTCCATTTGAAAGATGGGGATTATATTTTGTGGACCCACTTCCTCGTTCCTCACATGGGAAGTATTACATATTGGTGGTCACAGATTATGCAACAAGGTGGGTAGAAGCAAAGGCAATGGTCAATAATAAAGCAGTGGCTATGGCATCCTTTCTCAGGGAATACATATGTGCCCGATTTGGGTGTCCATTGGAAATCCTTACAGATGGGGGGAGGTCTTTCAGGAATGACTTGATTGAAGCTTTGGTGCAGAAATTAAAAATAAAGCATGCTATGTCAACTCCCTATTATCCCCAATGTAATGGTTTAGTAGAAAAAAACTAATGGATTGCTTTGTGGATCTTTGTCTAAGCTAGTGGATACTATGAAGAGAAAGTGAGATGTGCATTTGCCAGAGGTCATATGGTTCTATAGGACAACTCACAAACTCTCTCTTGGTTTCACACCTTTTCAGTTAGTTTATGGAATGGAGGCCAATGGAGGCCATTTTGCTAATAGAATTGGAAATCACAAGCCTTCGCACATCTTTTGCACACTTGAATAATGAAGAAGAAACACATGCCCAACGCCTAGTACAACTGGAGACCTTGGATGAGAGACGACTTCAGGCACTTCAAAATTTGGAGGCTGCACAACAACGGCGCAAGGCAAGGCATGACACTCTCACAAAGAAGAAGCCAGAACTCAAGCAAGGAAGCTTAGTCATGAGGTATGATGGCCGTGTGGAGAAACGGCTAGATAAGAAGCTTCTTCGACGATGGGAAGGTCCCTTCAAAGTTCAAAAATAACATCTATCTTCTAGAGGATGCAAGTGGCTAGGAGGTTCCCGGATGTGCCAATGAGTACCGGCGGCTAAAGATACTTTACCCTCGAGCACCATAGCCAGCAGACCCCTAAGACAAGCATGGTGGATCTGCTGGGGGGGGGGAAGATGTGACATGAAAAATTGATATCTTTCATTTTCAATTTTGTGCATATTTTGATGGTTTCTCAATGGTAATAAGGTGGAAGCTTGTCCAAGAAGATTGCCGCGCCCACAATGGAATAACGACATGGTGATGCGACGGCTTGGCGGCTACCCCAATAACAGCATTCTACCTTCAAATATAATGGTTTTACTTGATTTAGGGTGCACACATTGTAAATGCCACAAGTATGCTTGATAAATACTTTGGTATGATAGATAGGCTAGTGATGTGGAAAATAAAAGTGGGCCTTCATGCTCACATGGATTTTTACTGTATTATTAATATGGTATTCACCATAAGGCTACAAGTTGGGGAGTGTGGAAGGCATGTGGAGGAGTGTGTGTAAGTGCATAATTGGGAAAGATTCTTCTAGAATGCCTACATGGAAGAGGAGAATTTCACCATGTGTAAGTGGGATCTCCACCTACATGCCACTTAGACTTGGCTATTATCTCATCACACTTTCAAAGTCAAAAAGTCTTCAATTTAATAATCAATAGAAGACTTAGCCTAAGAGGACAATTGATGGTGACATCTACCCTTATGTCACTGAAGGGTTGAAGATTTTTATGTTGTAATTTGTAACAATGGAAGAGAGGGTGATTCTCCCCCTATAAAAGGAGCCCTCCTCTCCATTTCAAATCAACGAATGAGCCTCCTCAATTGAGCATTTTGTGTCATTGCCATTCTCTTATCTTTCAAACCCCTATTCAAACACTCTCTTTACATGTGAATGTCTCATTTAGCATTAGCTCCTCATGCTTAACCCAATGTTGGACCTCTTTGATGATTAATGATAAGTGGGATAAGGAGTTATTATCTTGGCGGGCCTGTGACTTCTCAAGGTAGCCCTTGCCTTATTGCCGCCCTCCTTTGGAGGTACCAATGGTTTTAGCGGTAATGAGCATGTGGAAAGACTTTGGGGACCATAGGTAAATCTTTACGATTGTCTGCTGAGCAATGTTAACCCTTACCCTCTAGCTTGAATCATGAAGGAGATGAGAGGCAAGAGGCTATGTGAAAATTGAGGTTTCATCCAAAGAGAGGGAAGTGCAGTTTTGTGGTCCAATACCCAAATTTCAATCGGTAATTCATCACTCGGGTATTGGTTTCTAAAATTCATCATATGTCTAGGAAGCTCTTTAGATTCTCTTTCCACTCATGTAACTATTTTCTTAATCCCTCACTTCATTGATGATAAGAATTTCTCCCAAAGTTGCTAACTTTTAGGCGAATTTTAGTCTTGTAGTAAAATGCTCATAACTTTTCGCTCGGTTGTCCTTTTTGAAAGTTTTTATATAGGCGCGAAGCTCTCTTCAAGCTCTACGCATCTATGTTATCCTCTCTTACACAGCCTTTATGGATTTAAAACCGTAATTCTCTGTGTATCTCTGTTTTTTTAAGACTTGTGGCCATTCTTTCTCAATAATGATTAATTCCTCTTAATCTCTTATCAAAAAGCCAATCCCATGTGTCTTATCCTCTTGTAAGTGATTGCTATATTCATTTTCTTTAATATGTTTCGTTCAAATCGCCCAATTCAAAAGAATGAACCTTACCAATATTCCCCGTATGTTTCCGTTCACATAATCCTGAGTCGGAAGATTTTCTTCCAACAAAGAATCGCCCTCTTGTTTGGAGCTGCAAGACTGGCAGAAATCCTTGCTTCTCTTGAGCCTTTCATCTTTCCTTCCATGAATTATGATCTCACCTTTGATGTGTATATCTTTATCTTAACCTAGGGAGAGAAAGGGAGGTGAGGAGGCTGTGAGGTTTTATACAAGTGTGTTTTGATTCTAAGAAGTGACCGAAGTCCAAACCTCAACTTTGTGTCACAGTACATATATTGGGGCAAGGATTATTTTTTATGAGATGCTTTAAAAGCATTGGACTATGGTTCAATTTTGTAAAAGACCAATTTTGAAAAAGCTATGCTATTTATGGCTCCAAGGAATAAATTTATGAATATGATTTAAATACCGCATGTGGGAGTGGAGCCACACATGTCGCCCGGGGGGGATTGCACCCAATCTTGTCTTCTTTGATTTTCATGCTCTTGATTTATACTATGATGTCATAGTTTATTTCTTTTATTATTGTGAGATAGTCTAACCTCCATGTACCATGGTCCTTTTAACAGTGGTATCAGAGCACAAAAAATTGAAGTATTGAATTTGAGTCATGGAGAGTTGAAAAAATGAAGAAATTGATTTTTACTCAAAGGTTATTGGCTTGGAGAAAATTTGAAGGATTTTCAACAAATTCAAAATACTTGCACAGGGAAGAGCAGAATCTGCAGCAAGGGTACAAAGACTTTGAACAAAGACAAGACAAAGAAGAGAAGGCGTGAAAGACCTTTGGGAAAAAGAAGACATGGCTATGTGAATTTTGTACACCCTTGGATGTGATTCAAAATCAAGGGCAAGGAAAGAATGTGGAAAACCATAAGTGGATTTGCAAGAAACCACCCTGTTCAAACAAAAGTGGTTTTCATAGATTCTCAACCTCTTATTGATTTGCCCATATAAATGAAATATGCAATTGAAGGAGGAATGGGCTTAGCTTTCGGATTGCTAAACTACTCAGCATGACAGATTTGTATAATGGATGGCATAGGTTTGCTCTCAAGTCAATTTGGAGTTAAAATTATAAACACATATTAGAGGGATCTTAGGTTAATTGGAAAAATTGTTGGCAAACTCTGAAGCATTGAATTTCTTTTGACACATAAGGTAAAGTAAAGTTTTCTCTCCAAGCTTCAACGGGAGAGCCAAAAGCAAAAATCCAAGGGAAATTATTCTAAATTTTTGCCTTCTGCGCTGCTCTATTTGGTTGGGTGGAGATTCTTGTGGTTAAGCTTTAAATCTTAAAACTTATAAGGCTTATAACCTTTCAAAAAAAAAACTTATGTAAATGGGTTACGGGTTTCAACTGTTCATTGCATCATCCAGGCCATGAGGGTTGGAGAAGCTTTTTATTAAGCTTTCATAACAAAGATTCAATTAAAATCTTCGTATTAAAGATTTAAAAGTTAAAGCTTTAAAAAAAAGACTTACTGTTTACTTCATAAGTTTATAAAAGCTTAACATCAAAGGGATATAAGGATTTCGTAGCATGAACATAATTCAAGGGGAGAATCAAAATTTCCACAAATTGTAAAAAATTACTAGAACTTCTTCATATTATTTAGATGCCTCTTGTAAAAAATATTTTCAGCGTTATTTCTCAGCAATGTTTCTGAAGATTTTTTGGAGCGGCTTTGAACGACAGACTTCTTTCTGAATTGTTGCCTCTTGTAAAAAATATTTTCAGCGTTATTTCTCAGCAATGTTTCTGAAGATTTTTTGGAGCGGCTTTGAACGGCGGACTTCTTTCTGAATTGTTCACATCAAGGCGATAATTAGATTATCATTTTTATTCTTTGTGGTACGCCATCGACATCAAGCACTTCAACAACCCTTCTTTTGAAATACATGGGAGTCAGATAAGTTTACTACCTTTTCTATTTTATTTTTACATTTTTATAATATTTTACTTGTTTTTTTCTACAATGGCAATCTATCCACAACCACCTACTATCCAAGATAAAGTAAACATACTTCAAGCTCAATTGTTGCATGAGATGAGGCAAAGAGAAGATCTTGAGCATAAATTTACTCGCAAAAAGAAACGAAGACGTGCATATTTTGAATCAGATTCCTTGGATTCAGACGAGCACCCTATCCAAAGGATTGTGCAAGCTACTCTCAGAGCTCAAGAGTCTCGAAAGGGACACAAGATTAGCAGAAAGGCTTTTACTTTTTAGGATTTTGATGGCAAAAAGGATGCACACATCATACTCACATGGTTGAGCTAAATTGATTATTATTTTTCTGGAGAAAATTTTTCTACGAAGGATAAGGTTAAATGTGCTACTAATCATTTGGTAGGTAGTGCAACTCTTTTGTGGAATGTTATTAGACAGGGTAAATGCAAACCAAAGTCATTGAAAGACTTCCGGAAGATGATCAAGAAGGATTTCTTAGCTCCATCATATAAGAGTAAAGCCAGACATCAATGGGATATTTTTAGATAGCTCTAAAAAAAGAGAACATCTCAGCCTATGTTGACAGATTTTGGCAAACCTTATTACAACTGTAAGCTATTGAGAAAGATCATTAAAAAGAGAAAACGAGGAATTTCATAGCAGGTTTGAAGCCAGTTATTAGAGCATAAGTGAACATGTTTGATCCTCGTTCTCTTAGCAATGCCATCTCTCTAGCAAAAAATTACGAGAAGAAAAATGGATTTCCAAGGGATACTACAATGATAGATTCTCATATTTCTAAGTTTTCTTGATCTACACATTTTGAGAAGTTTTAGAACAAAGATAAAGAAGAGAAGCATAATGGTCCACAAGTGAATGGGAAGAAAACTAAAGCTACAAAGAAGACCCACAATGGGGATCAAAAACCTTGTGTGATTACATGCTACAGGTGCGACAAAGAAGGACATTATGCATATGAGTGACCAAAAAAGAGAAAGAATCAAGTTACGGTTGTGAATGTGATTAAAGACAAAGACAAATGCAACCAAGCTAAGCAAGTGGGTACTCCCAATCATAATTTCTACCACTAGAGAGGTCACTCTAAAATTCATACTTATGCATTGTTCAATATATATATATATTTTAAAAAAACTACAGTTAGGATTCAAATATATTCGTCAAGATAGTTTAACAATTGACATGTACTTTCTACACGCGAAAGAAAATACATATTAGACCATTCACTATTAGGACTTGAGTGAACTAATAATGATGCACATATAATTTTCTCATGAGACGGATCACCGAAGAATGTATGTAACTTGTTGTTATTTCACATTCAACCATTAAACTTTAACACCTCATTTAACATACTTTCTTCAAATTATTATCTTTTCTATTTCAAATAAGGATAACCAGGTGTCTATGAAAGATACTTGTGTTGGTGTATGTGAGAGATACTTGTGTTGGTGTCGGTGAGAGATACTTGTGTTGGTGTCTGTGAAAGATACTCATGTAAGTGTCTGTGAAAGATACTCATATTGGTGTATGTGAAGGATACTCTTTTGATGTCCATGACGGATAATCTAAGTGATATTTATCTATGATGGATAACTTATCACAATCTAGTGTTGAGAGGGATTCTATCTATGAGATGGATATTATATTCTGACTCTCTTCACTTATCACAATCTAGTGTTGAGAGGGATTCTATCTATGAGATGGATATTATATTCTGACTCTCTTCACTTTCTAATTAAATATGCAACTGAGGTCAGTTGCAACCCAAAAAGGAGGGAATGTTATGGCAAATTAATTTATTATTAGGTGATCCAAAAAGTGAAAAGAATAACTTGGGTGACCCAAGTGTGATTAATTTGGTTGTGAGTGGATCCAACCAACTGTGACATGTGTGACACGTGTAAGAAATGTGTGAGGATTGTGAGTGAATCCAATCAACTTTTTTGAATCAATTCTTGATGAGGATGACCCTAGTTGGTTGTGAGTGAATCCAACTAGCTGTTACACGTGTGAAATGTGCAATATACTTTGTGAATGCATGTGACATGTATGAAAACATTGTGAGTGAATCCAATGTACAAGTTGGATTGTGAGTGAATCCAATCAACTCAAGACACGTGTGACGTGTGTAAATGTTATGTGGGTTTGATTGTGAGTGAATCTTATCAACTCTAATACACGTGTGAGGACATGTGGGAGTGAATCCACTTAAATACATAATGACATTGTGAGTGAATCCAATGTGGGAACAATTAATGTGTTTAATCACTCATGTATCCTGATAGTTACAACCGAGGATGATTGTTTTCTCAAACACGAGAACTATCACACGGGAGTGAGATTTTTTAGAATATTTTATCATGGGAGTGAATCCAAATAATTAGATATGATGCATAGTTCATGTGTGAAGCATGGTAGTGAATGATTTCCATTTGTTAGAATTATTTTTGTGAGTGATTCCAAAGTAATTGTGATCTAACATTGCAGACTATGTTGAGTATAGATCATGAGTGCGGGACAATTAAGGTAGAAATCGGACGAGATTATCTAGCCAAGCACATGTGTGCTAAATAGTTGATTTTGTATGGTTTGGCCCATTGTACATATGTTGGGCAGGCCTTATTTTTTATGAGATGCTTTAAAAGCATTGGACTATGGTTCAATTTTGTAAAAGCCCAACTTTGTAAAAGCTAGGATATTCATGGATCCAAGGGCTAAAATTTTTGAATATGATTTAAATATCGCATGTGGGAGTGGAGCCACACACGTCAGGGGGCTAAAATTTATGAATATGATTTAAATATCACGCGTGGGAGTGAAGCCACACACGTTGGGTGGGAGATTGCACCCAATCTTGTGTTCTTTTATTTTCAAGCTCTTGATTTATGCTATGATGTTATGGTTTATTTATTTTATTATTTAATTTGTGAAATAATCTAATACCCATGTACCATGGTCCTATAACACTTTAGGGCGTACAAACTCTCCTTACTCCTACACAATGGAAGGTCATCCATAGCCTAGATTTTGTTGTGGTATGATTTTTTGCAGCCTCATCATTCATCCTGATTAACCATAGATGACCAACAGCATGGAATACATTTCACTTTATATTTGATCTCAACAATGAAGGCGCGGATTTAGATCACATAGCTTTCTACTACTACCAATTGTACAACTTGCCTGGCTACCATGTTACCTTTAAGGATATTCACTTATGGAAAACACATTCGGTGGATTGACATCAACACATGCATGTCCTTATCATCAAAAACTCTACTTTGAAAACAATAAAAAATCATTCACTATGCAACCCAAAATAGTTTTTAGAGTTTATCATCAAATTCAAAATAGTTTAGAGTATGTCATCAAAACACAATTGGAGAGCTTTCAATCTTGGTCAATCTTTGTAACATGTTCTGTGTTGTAAGATTCCTCCCCAGCCTCTCAGTATGTCCAGTATCTTCCCCTGTAGTCAAATCCCTCTTGAGAAATATAAAAGATCTTGTTTCTACCTGTTTTGGCCTAGAGAGAGAAAATATTCTAGAGAGAGGTTATTCAGATTTTGAATATTTTTGGATAGACAAATTTCTCATCTTATGAAAATAAGTTCCCTTGAATCAGAAGTTCAAAAAGATTTCCAGAAGGTGCATTAGAAATTAGGTATAATCTGTTCACAAGAGGCCTTATCCTAGGGGTCCAGATTTTTGAGAAAAAAATTAAATTAAGGTTCTTATGGACCAATAAGATTTATCCAAATGTAGGGAGGAGATAAATGGAAGAATAAAAGGAAAATCCCTCAAAAATGAGTAAATACTCACATAAGATGAAGAGTTGACTAAGGACAAGGTTAATAGTTAAAAGAGAGAGATATTTAGAAGAAATGATGCATTTTTGACACCTCGGTATGGGGGAGTCCCCCTCATGAAGGAGGCGCCTATGTAACATGTGTGGGAGAGTTTTAAACTCCCAAATAATGAGATATTTTTATCTCTCCTCTCTCCTGTTTCAACTAGATCCAAAAAGGGAGCTAAACTGACCTAGAAATGGTCAAAAATTCACCAAACTGATCTGGAAAATTCTAGAATCAGTTTGCTTCATTAGAGGCTCACTTTTTCCTATAAATAGAAGCCTTCCCCTTTGTTGGAGCTTAAAAGTGTTTTTGCACAATTACCCTACTTCTCCTCCCAAGAGCCAGAAAACTGTGAAATTACTCATAATTCATTAGCTTTTTGACCTTCCCTCTTCTAAAGATTGGTGGCCACTCCAAACAAGAGTAGAAGCCTCAAACCATCAAGCCAAAGGAAAGCTCTCAAACTCCTTCGTAAGTTGGAGATTCTTCTCTTTTCTATTCATTTTATGGTTTTTTTTATTTTTGTCTTCTCTAGATTGAATATGATGTTATGCCTCATTGAAAAAAGGCATTCCTCTCTCTTCTTTACAAAATCCAACCATTCTTTATCCTAGATGAATGATTAATGGATAAAATCATGTTTTCATAATGTTTCTCTTTGATAAGTACAAAATGTTTACATTAGAATGATTTAAATACTCTTGGCGACCTTCTAATTAATTTTAGAGAGTTAAAAATTGAAAAATGGTCAGCCATACAAAGGAGGTTATGGCGAATTTTTTCTAAAATTGTGTAAAATAAGTTTAACTCTTTTTATTCAAAAAGAGTAATTCCCATCGTATATGTATTCTTAAAGTGTTAATTTTCATCCTAGATATCGGAAAATGCATACTTAAAATATTTTATTAAAAAAGTGTTACTTTCTTTAAAATTAAATTCTATGCATAGAAGGAAGCATATTGAAATTGTTATTTTGATTATAAAAGTGTTATTTTCATCATAAATAATTTTATGCATAAATTAGATGCATAAAAGAAATTCTTTTATATTAAAAGAGTGATTTTTATCATAAATTATCTGTATGCATAAACATATGCATAAAAGATATTTTTTTATATTCAAAGTGTGATTTTCATCATAAATGATTTTTATGCATAAATTAGATGCACAAAAGAAATTCTTTTATATTAAAAGAGTGATTTTCATCATAATTGATTTGTATGCATAAACATATGCATAAAAGATTTTTTTATATTAAAAATGTGATTTTTATCATAAATTATTTTTATGCATAAATTAGATGCATAAAAGAAATTCTTTTATATTAAAAGAGTGATTTTCATCATAATTGATTTGTATGCATAAACATATGCATAAAAGATTTTTTAATATTAAAAGTGTGATTTTTATCATAAATGATTTTTATCCATAAATTAGATGCATAAAAGAAATTCTTTTATATTAAAAGAGTGATTTTCATCATAATTGATTTGTATGCATAAAAGATTTTTTTATATTAAAAGTGTGATTTTCATCATAAATGATTTTTATGCATAAATTAGATGCATAAAATAAATTCTTTTATATTAAAAGCGTGATTTTCATCATAAATGATTTGTATGCATAAACATATGCATAAAAGATTTTTTTATTTATTAAAAGTGTGATTTTAATCATAAATAATTTTAATGCATAAATTAGATGCATAAAAGAAATTCTTTTATATTAAAAGAGCGATTTTCATCATAAATGATTTGTATCCATAAACATATGCATAAAAGATTATTTTATATTAAAAGTGTGATATTCATCATAAATGGATTTTATGCATGAATTAGATTCATAAAAGAAATTCTTTTATATTAAAAGAGTGATTTTCATCATAAATGATTTGTATTCACAGACATATGCATAGAAGATTTTTTTATATTAAAAGTGTGATTTTCATCATAAATGGATTTTATGCAGAAATTAGATGCATAAAAGAAATTCTTTTATATTAAAAGAATGATTTGTATGCATAAACTTATGCATTAAAAAAAATCTATATTAAAAGTGTGATATCCATTTTCACATCCACATTCACATCTACATCCATACGTCCATTTTCACATCCACATTCATACATCCACATCCACATCATAATCCACATCCACATTCATACTTCCACATCCATACATCTACATTCACATCTACATCCATACATCCATACATCCACATCCACATCTACATTCATACATCCATACATCCACATCCACATCTACATTCATACTCCACATCCACATCTATATTCATACATCCATACATCCACATCCACATCTACACTCATACTCGACATCCACATCCACATCCATATCTACATCCATACATCCATTTTCACATCCACATTCATACATCCACATCCATATCTACATCCATACATCCATTTTCACATCCACATCCAAATCCACATTCATACATCCATATTCATATCTACATCCGTACATCCATTTTCACATCCACATTCACATCTACATCCATACATCCACATCCATACTACATCCATACATCCACATCCACATCCACATTCATACATCCACATCCATACATCCACATCCACATCTACATTCATACATCCACATCCACATCCACATCCACATCCATACATCCACATCCATATCTACATCCATACATCCATTTTCACATCTGCATTCATACATCCATATCCACATCCATACATTTCCATTTATTCTTCGTTCATTTTCATCTATCTGATTCATTTCACATCCTCATATCTATTTATAGAATACAAGAGAATTCTTTTTTTGATATAAGATTTCTTTACGCATCTATTTATGCATAAATTCCATTTAAAGGAGAATAACACTTTCGAAAAAAAAATCAATCTTTTATACATCTTCCTATGCATAAATTCTTTTAAATGAGAATGACACTTTTGAATTAAAAATCAATCTTTTATGCATCTTCTTATGCATAAAATCAAAATTGATGGGAAATAACTCTTTTGAACTAAAAATAGATTTCTTTATGCATCTTTTTATGCATAAAAGATGAGAATAACACTTTTGGATTAAAATAAATTCTTTATGCATCTTTCCATGAATAAATCCAATTTAGTAGGAGTTACACTTTTAGAATATAAGAATTTCTCTTATGCATCTAATTTATGCATAAAAACCATTTATGATGAAAATGACACTTTTAATATAAAAGAATATTTTATGCATTCAATTCATTTATGATGATGAAAATCACTCTTTCAATATAAAAGATTTTCTTGTATGCATCTAATTTATGCATAAAATCTATTTATGATGAAAATCACACTTTTAATATAAAAAAATCTTTTATGCATACAAATCATTTATGATGAAAACCACTCTTTTAATATAAAAGAATTTCTTTTATGCATCTAATTTATGCATAAAAAATATTTATGAAAATCACACTTTTAATATATAAAAATATCTTTTATGCATACAAATCATTTATGATGAAAATCACTCTTTTAATATAAAAGAATTTCTTTTGTGCATAAAAATCATTTATGATGAAAATCACACTTCTAATCTTTAAAAAAAAATTATGCATACAAATCATTTATGATGAAAATCACTCTTTTAATATAAAAGATTTTCTTTTATGCATCTAATTTATGCATAAAATCCATTTATGATGAAAATCACACTTTTAATATAAAAAAATCTTTTATGGATACAAATCATTTATGATGAAAATCACTCTTTTAATATAAAAGAATTTCTTTTATGCATCTAATTTATGCATAAAAATCATTTATGATGAAAATCACCCTTTTAATATAAAAAAGTATCTTTTATGCATATGTTTATGCATACAAATCATTTATGATGAAAATCACTCTTTTAATATAAAAGAATTTATTTTATGCATCTAATTTATGCATGAAATCCATTTATGATGAAAATCACACTTTTAATATAAAAAAATCTTTTATGCATACAAATCATTTATGATAAAAATCACTCTTTTAATATAAAATAATTTCTTGTATGCATCTAATTTATGCATAAAAATCATTTATGATGAAAATCACACTTTTAATATAAAAAATCTTTTATGCATACAAATCATTTATGATGAAAATGACTTTTTTAATATAAAAGAATTTCTTTTATGCATAAAAATCATTTATGATGAAAATCACACTTTTAATATAAAAAAAACTTTTATGCATACAAATCATTTATGATGAAAATCACTCTTTTAATATAAAATAATTTGTTTAATGCATCTAATTTATACATAAAAATCATTTATGATGAAAATCACGCTTTTCATATAAAAAAATATCTTTTATGCATACAAATCATTTATGATGAAAATCACTCTTTTAATATAAAAGAATTTCTTTTATGCATCTAATTTATGCATAAATTCATTTATGATGAAAATAACACTTTAATAATCAAAATAACAATTTCAATATGCTTCCTTCTATGCATAGAATTTAATTCTAAAGAAAGTAACACTTTTTTAATAAAATATTTTTAGTATGCATTTTCCTATATCTAGGATGAAGATTAACACTTTAAGAATACATATACGATGGGAATTACTCTTTTTGAATAGAAAAAGTAAAACTTATTTTACACATTTTTTAGAAAAAGTTCGCCATAACCTCCTTTATATGGCTGACCATTTTTCAATTTTTAACTCTCTAAAATTATTTAGAAGGTCACCAAGAGTATTTAAATCATTCTAATGTAAACATTTTGTACTTATCAAAGAGAAACATTATGAAAACTTGGTTTTATCCATTAATCATTCATCTAGGATAAAGAATGGTTGGATTTACTAAAGAAGAGTCTAGGGGAATGCCTTTTTTCAATGAAGCATAATATCATATTCAATTTAGAGAAGACAAAAATTAAAAAAAAAACATAAAATGAATAAAAAAGAGAAGAATCTCCAACTTACGAAGGAATTTGAGAGCTTTCCTTTGGCTTGATGGTTTGAGGGTTCTATTCTTGTTTGAAACAAGAGTGGCCACCAATCTTTAGAGAAGAGGGAAGGTCAAAAAACTAATGAATTATGAGTAAATTCACAGTTTTCTGGCTCTTGGGAGAAGTAGGGTAACAGTGTAAAAACACTATTAAGCTCCAACAAAGGGGAAGGCTTCTATTTATAGGAAAAAGTGAGCCTCTAACCAAGCAAACTGATTCTAGAATTTTCCATATCAGTTTGGTGAATTTTTGACCATTTTTAGTAGGTCAGTTTAACTCACTTTTTGGATCTAGTTGAAACTGGAGAGAGGAGAGATAAAAATATCTCATTATTTGGGAGTTTAAAACTCTCCCACACATGTGAAATAGGCGCCTCCTTCATGAGGGGAATTCCCCCATACTCAGAAGTCAAAAATACATCATTTCTTCTAAATATCTGTCTTTTTTAACTATTAACCTTGTCCTTAGTCAACTCTTCATCTTATGTGAGTATAAACTCATTTTTGGGGGATTTTTCTTTTATTCTTCCATTTATCTCCTCCCTACATTTTGATAAATCTTATTGGTCCATAGGAACCTTACTTTAAAATTTTTCGAAAATCTGGACCCCTAGGATAAGGCCTCTTGAACAGATTATACTTAATTTCTAATGCACCTTCTGAAAATCTTTTTGAACTTCTATTTTAGGGGAGATTATTTTAATAAGATGAGAATTTTTCTATCCAAAAATATTCAAAATCTGAATAATCTCTCTCTAGAATATTTTCTCTCTCTAGGCCAAAACAGATAGAAACAAGATCTTTTATATTTTTGAAGAGGGATTTGACTACAGGGGAAGATATTGGACATCGTGAGAGGCTGAGGAGGAATCTTATATTCTATCCCACTTAAAAAATGCAAGATGTTCTCATCTCGCAAAACTAGAGGAGAATTCTTTTTCTTAAGATCCAACTGATTATGGGTTCCTTATATTTTGGTGAACCCAAACAAAATCCTTGGATAAAAATCCCTTATATAAAACTCATTATTAAATAACAATTTACTCAGATCATAACATTCAACTCCTTACCACAATAATGGTCCATTAGATCGAAATTTCTACCTGAACAGTCCTTCATGGAAATCTTTCATTTATGCAAATTTTTAATTTGACCTTCTTTAACTTGACCTTCTTTAATTTTTAATTTGACCTTCTTTAACTTGATCCACTGGGTCAAGTGTCAACAACAACAATCTGCCAGCACAATCCACTAATCTCATAGTGATTTGGTGGAGTCCTTAACGTCATTCTAACTACGAACATTATCACAGGGACTCGTCCCATTCATCCTCATTGAGGTTTTGCTTAGTTATTACAATTCAGCCAAAATTCAGAAATCTTCATTTTTCAATCACAATCCAAATCAACTCATCATTTCTCAATCAGAATTTAAAATCATATCAACCACATTCGAATTCATCATCTGGATAGTATTGATGCTAATAATTTTAAGTCTTAGATTTACTCGTATATACCGCCAGTAAAGAGCTGTAGATATACCCTCGGTATATACGGGTAGCCCTAGTTCTTGGAATTATAAGGTAAATACTATCATGTCTAGGCCTCAAGCAAGTCAGGGGTTCTATACAATTGCGGTACTTCCATCTGAAGACCCAATTACCAAATTACGAATTTCAGTTTGGCCATCAAATCATATGAATTTTTATCACACAATTACAACCTTTTAGTACTTGTTGATAAATTTTTGACATATTTGGCTTCTCGGTTGATCCTCATTAGCCAAATAGCTCTGATACAAACTGTAAGATCCCTATCTGCACTCACCACGTAAAAAATTCACGGGTGCCAGCAACGGAAGTAGCACTTCTAGCGCGGGGCAGGGTCCCACACTCGGGATATCCAGACAAGAGACTAATCCATCGGTTTTTCCAAAACCGAACCCGGAAAAACTTCCTTTGCCCGGAAAGCACGGGCGCTTCCACCAGGATAACTTTTCCCTAACGTAGTCAAAAGCCTTAACTAATTGAGCTCATTTGACCGAACCCGTAAGTCCCATAGTAAGATAAGGGAAAAAGACTGTACTTGGATCATAGAGACCAACGCTTTTTTCCTCATTGAGAGGCACAGCCGTTGATTCTTTTCCATAGAACAATTTTTGTCCGGAATTTACTTCATCTATTGAACTAAACAGAAATTGAGTCTCGATTTGCAGATCCATCAGTCCTATCTAACCCCATCCAATCCCGTGGGTTAGCCAACCGCCCAACCACTGTAGTGATGGGACCCAATTAGGAATTTGGTTAGGTTTTGTCACGCGTACCAGGGAAAAGAGTTCCCAGGCCCCCTAGCCGGATGTTCATGCAAACATAAAACTAGTCACACCACTTACACACTCAATATGAAATTGCCTTTTTTCTTAGCATCAGCTATCTTTAAAATAATCCTTTAAAGAAACCATTATGTCACTAATCACAATCCTCAAAATCCCTGGTTGAATCCTTATTTCCAATCATTCCTTCATCGGTGTACTTATGGCATCATTGGCAACCAGAATGCTCACCATCTGTTCACACAGGGGCCTTTTCGATAGTTCCTAGCTCATAGTAATCGGCAATATATTCACATAGCAAAATGGAATCTCCGTGGGAAGATCAGCAAGATCAACCAACAGATCTGTAAAAAAGAGTCATGGACTCATCCATTGAGGACCAGCAATCATTCAACCAGATCCATACTCGGTTTCAGAAAACAATTCTTACTCCTTGTTCCAATATCTTCCACGACGCACGTGTGGGTATCTTTGGCGACCTAGAGCCCGAGCACCGTATAGTCAGCACCCTTTAGGATCCTTCGTAGGTCACCTAGCGCTTCACTCATAGGCCGCTTCCTTGGTCCCTCCTCCACTATACCAGAAGGAGTCACCATTTAAATCGAACCGAGGCTAGTGGTCAAGACCTCGGCCGAGACCTTGCTACGGGAGACATCCTCTGTTTGATACTCTCCATCAGCTATTGCAACTTTATCAGATAGGTCTCCACGACCACATTCTCAACATAGTCAAAATGCTTCCCCAGCATTCTTGACATAAAACAGTCATTTACAAATAGTTCACAAATACAGTTTCTATAATGAACTCACATCTTTCCAGATCATTCCACATCAATCCATATTACTTAACCCAAATCCAAATCATATGTGTATCCATTCTTGACCAGATACATCATTTTCCATCCCATCACATCGGATTCATTCATTTCACATAACATCCATTTCTATCTTCTTAATTTACATTACGTCTCATCACATCCATTTCTCATTACATCTCATTCGTTCACATCTTATATTATTAATTCACATTCTGATTCACATGACATCTCATCTCATCCATTCGCTCATATCCACTTCATATCCATTCACATACATATTCGCATTCATTATTGCACATACACATCCACATTCGTACATCCACATTCACATCTACATCCATACATCCACATCCATATCTACATCCATACATCCACATCCACATCCATATCTACATCCACACATCCACATCCACATCCATACATCCATATCCACATCTACATTCATACATCCATACATCCACATCCACATCTACATTCATACATCCACATCCATATCTACATCCATACATCCATTTTCACATCCACATTCATACATCCACATCCACATCCACATCCATACATCCACATCCATATCTACATCCATACATCCATTTTCACATCCACATTCATACATCCACATTCACATCTACATCCATAAGTCCATTTGCACATCCACATCCACATCCACATTCATACATCCACAACCACAACCACATCCACATCCACATCCACATCGATACATCCACATCCATACATCCACATTCATACATCCACATCCACATCCATACATCTACATTCACATCTACATCCATACATCCATACATCGACATCCACATCTACATTCATACATCCATACATCCACATTCACATCTACATTCATACTCCACATCCACATCCACATCCATATCTACATCCATACATCCATTTTCACATTCACATTCATACATCCACATCCACATCTACATCTATACGTCCATTTTCACATCCACATTCATACATCCACATCCACATCCATACATCCACATCCACATCCACATCTACATTCATACATCCACATCCACATCCACATCCACATCTATATCTATATCCATACATCCATTTTCACATCCACATTCATACATCCACATCCACATCCATACATCCACATCTATATCTACATCCATACATCCATTTTCATATCCACATTCACATCCACATCCATACGTCCATTTTCACATCCACATTCATACATCCACATCCACATCCACATTCATACATCCACATCCATACATCTACATTCACATCTACATCCATACATCCACATCCACATCTACATTCATACATCCATACATCCACATCCATATCTACATTCATACATCCATACATCCACATCCACATCTACATTCATACTCCACATCCACATCTACATTCATACATCCATACATCCACATCCACATTTACATTCATACTCCACATCCACATCCACATCCATATCTACATCCATACATCCATTTTCACATCCACATTCATACATCGACATCCATACATCCACATCCATATTCACATCCATACATTCATATCGACATCCATACATCCACATCCATATCTACATCCATACATCCATTTTCACATCCACATTCATACATCCACATCCATATCTTTTTCCATATATGCATTTTCATATCCACATCCATACATCCATATTCACATCTACATCCATACATCACATCCATATCTACATCCATACATCCACAACCACATCCACATTCATACATCCACATCCACATCTACATTCATACATCCATACATCCACATCCACATCCACATCCATACATCCACATCCATACATCCACATCCATACATCCACATCCATATCTACATCTATACATCCATTTTCACATCCACATTCATACATACACATCCACATCCATACATCCATACATCTCCATTTATTCTTCGTTCATTATTATCTATCTGATTCATTTCACATCATCATATCTATTTATAGAATACAAGAGAACTCTTTTTTTTATATAAGATTTCTTAACGCATCTATTTATGTATAAATTTCATTTTAAGGAGAATAACACCGAAATAAAAATCAATCTTTTATGCATCTTCCTATGCATAAATTCATTTTAAATGAGAATGACACTTTTGAATTAAAAATCAATCTTTTATGCATCTTCTTATGCATAAACTCAAAATTGATGGGAAATAACACTTTTGAACTAAAAATAGATTTCTCTTATGCATCTTTCTATGCATAAGATAAAAATTGATGAGAATAACACTTTTGGATTAAAATAAATTCTTTATGCATCTTTCCATGCATAAATCCAATTTAGTAGGAGTTACACTTTTAGAATAAAAGAATCTCTTATGCATCTAATTTATGCATAAAATCCATTTATGATGATGGATGTATGGATGTATATATGGATGTGGATGTATGGATGTGGATGTGGATGTGGATGTATGAATGTGGATGTGAAAATGGATGTATGAATGTAGATATGGATGTGGATGTGGATGTGGATGTATGAATGTTGATCTGTGGATGTGGATGTATGGATGTATGAATGTAGATGTGGATGTATGGATGTATGGATGTATGAATGTAGATGTGGATGTGGATGTGGATGTATGGATGTATGGATGTGGATGTGGATGTGGATGTGGATGTGGATGTGAAAATGGACGTATGGATGTAGATGTGGATGTATGGATGTATGAATGTAGATGTGGATGTGGATGTATGGATGTGGATGTGGATGTGAATGTGGATGTATGGATGTATGGATGTAGATGTGAATGTAGATATATGGATGTGGATGTAGATGTATGGATGTGGATGTGGGTGTGGATGTGTGAATGTAGATGTATGGATGTATGGATGTAGATGTGGATGTGGATGTATGAATGTGGATGTGGATGTGGAAGTATGAATGTGGATGTGAAAATGGAGGTATGGATGTAGATGTGAATGTGGATGTATGAATGTGGATGTGAAAATGGATGTATGGATGTAGATATAGATGTGGATGTATGGATGTGGATGTGGATGTGAAAATGGATGTATGAATGTAGATATGGATGTGGATGTGGATGTGAATGTGGATGTATGAATGTAGATATGGATGTGGATGTATGGATGTATGAATGTCAATGTGGATGTGGATGTATGGATGTATGGATGTGGATGTGGATGTATGAATGTGGATGTGGATGTATGGATGTAGATATGGTTGTGGATGTATGGATATAGATGTGAATGTGGATGTGTATGTGGAATAATGAACGCGAATATGTATGTGAATGGATATGAAGTCGATATGAGCGAATGGATGAGATGAGATGTCATGTGAATCAGAATGTGAATGAATAATATAAGATGTGAATGAATGAGATGTAATAAGAAATGGATATGATGAGACGTAATGTAAATTAAGAAAGACCATGGTTTCTTTAAAGGATTGTTTTAAAGATAGCTGATGCTAAGAAAAAAAGGCAATTTCATATTGGGTGTGTAAGTGGTGTGACTAGTTTTATGTTTGCATGAAGATCCAGCTAGGGGGCCTGGGAAATCTTTTTCCTGGTACCTGGGACAAAACCTAACCAAATTCCTAATTGGATCCCATCACTATAGTGGTGGGGTGGTTGGCTAACCCACGAGATTGGATGGGGTTAGGCTGGACTGATGGATCTGCAAATCGAGACTCAATTTCTATTTAGTTCCATAGATGAAGTAAATTCTAGACAAAAATTATTTTATGCTGGAAAAGAATCAATGGTTGTGCCTCTCAATGAGGAAAAAAGCATTTGTCTCTATGATCCAAGTACAGTCTTTTCCCTGATCTGACTATGGGACTTACAGGTTTGCTCAGATGAGCTCAGTTAGTTAAGGCTTTTGACTACGTCAGGGAAAAGTTATCCTGGTGGAATCGCCTGTGCTTTCCAGGCAAAGGAAGTTTTTTCGGGTTCGGTTTTGGTAAAACCGATGGATTAGTCTCTTGTCCGGATATCTGTGGGCAAGGCCCCGGGTGTGGGACCCTGCCCCGCGCTAGAAGTGCTACTTTCGCTGCTAGCACCCCTAAATTTGTTGTGCGCTGGGGACAGGGATCTTACATGTGTCATGGTTTCATTTATTTTCTAATTATTCATCATTTTTCGAGTCGCATGTGATGGAGAGACATACATAGGATTCTAAGGGAAGTCACTTGTGTTAGATGGACAAGCATAAAATGTCAAACAATGCCTTATTAATAACCCTTATGTGTATCAAACTAGGCACTTGCATTTGCATCAACATACTTACCATCTCACCATCGACAATCTCCAGAAAATGATCCCCCCCAAGATTCGTTAACCTTGCCACATCAACACCTCCATTCCCTAGGCTTGAGGATGAACCTAGAACCAGAATGGCATAAGCAATCATTCACTAGTCTAAGTGTTAAGATTACATATAAATTCAATTACTTAATCTTATCTTAATCCAATAATTAAAATTAAGAAGTCAAATTAAATATTAATCCACTCATTCTGAAGCTTACATTAATTCATTAAGCTAATGTTTAATCTTGTATTACATTAATCCAATGTCTATGTATATCTTAATCCAAGCATTCAATATTGTTTTAATCCAAGCATTTAAGTATTCAAGATTTTATTAATCCAATCGTTCAAGAATTCGATCGTGTCTTAATTTAAGGATTCAAGCGTGTCTTAATTCAAGCATTCAAGTGTGTCTTAATTCAAGCATTCAAGCTTGTCTTAATTTCAGCATTCAAGCGTGTCTAACTAAATCAAATGGTTAGAATAAATCTAATTTTTAGTTTTTGATAGATTAGTCGGTTCATGTACAAGACATATGGGGATTAAAATCAACTAAAAAACAAGAGAGTTAAGAGAATGGAATTTTCACCTTTCTTGCAAAGCAAGAATTTTCACCTTTCTTGTAGAGCAAGAATAAAAAATAAAATTAAGCAACTAAGCAATAGATTGATTCTTGAGTTTAGCATGCCTGGGGAGAAGGGCATGGTGATTACCTTGTGTGGAGAAGAGGCAGAGAGGTCTTTCAAGCTTGATGTAAAGCAAGGTCACAAGCATGTGTCACAAGCATGTGGGAAGAAGCCCATGCATTTTGTGAGGTGGAAAAGTAAAGAAGCTTAAACCCAATGGGTTAATTTATAGCCTTACACTAAATTTTCCCACATAAGTGAATATAATATTCACCTGTCCTCACTTATGGAGCTTTGATTTGTGTTCTCCTTTTGCCTTTCACCTTCTTTATGCATTCGAAATTTCTAAAGCTCATTTATTTTGAAAGGCTACTTAAGTTAACAATTTTTAATAAGGAGTTTCCTAATTCTGCGTAAATTATTTTTCTGAAATTACATTCATCTCAACGTGGTTCTACACATGAGCTTGCTATTCCAAGGGTTCTTTACACACTGGTGCTTCATAGGAAACTTGGGGTGTCAAGTGAACATGGTGCATTAATGGCACATAATTATTTATAGGAGTGTACTTTCACTACTGTGAAGATGCTTCCAAATATCTTTAAATATTCGATAGACATTGAGAGGTTCCATGACCAGTTTTGGATCCTACATGACATCTTAGAGAATTTATATCCTATCAGACTGACTTTATAGCTCCAATCATGCGAGACGATATCTTAAAAATCTCACTTGTATGACACTCGATTTGAGCTCTGTTTGTTTGCAGGGGTTCTTGGGATTTTTAAGAACTTTGATTTATTTTTTTTTTCAAAATGTAAATTCTATCCCTAGAATAATTTTCTCTCTCTAATGTTTTACTTAGCAAATAGAAGGATTTTCAAATATAACAACTTTGGGGGATAGAAGGAGGGATCTTAAAAAAGAATTCCTAAATGGGAGAACAATGTTGGGCTTAAAATCCCTAAATGAGAGAATCCTCTTGTGCTTGAAATACCTAAAAAGAAAAAATATGATACATTGTTCCAAAAAATATTAGTGTATTAGAGCATGTGCTTAGCTCATGGATAAGAGGAAAAGTAATGTACAATATCTCTAATTTATAAGATCATAAGAGCTTATAATTAGCTATAAGAATCTGAGAGTACATGTATAAGATCTCTCAATATACATAAGAGAATGAGAGATATGCATAAGTGAGCCCTTTTAGCTATAAAAACTCTCAAAATACATAAGAGTGTGAGAGATAGTTAAGGAGAAACCAAGGGAAACAAACTATCAAGAGGTGAATCAAACTTTGTTTTATACTTGACTTTGAAATGGTTTACTTGATAGATTTAGGGTTTCTTGCCCTTATACTAAGTCTAATGCTAACAGGGTTCAAAACAATCCATAATACCTCTAATAGATTTAGAAAAACATACACAACATAATGTTATTAGGGATAGAAATGAAAAAAAAGATTAGAGAATGAAAGAGAATCACCTTCATATGTATTCATGTATGCTTTTTTTTTGTGTCCTTTGCTTGAGAATGGTTGATGATGATGATGAGAGATATAGATTAGTGGGAAGATGATGAATCCATGAAGATGATGATGAATCCATGAAGATTAATACAATAGCCACAGGTGGGTGGCAAAAAAGGATCTTAAGTTTCGAGCCTACCAAAGAGAGAAAAGTTGGCTCTATGGGTATCGAAGCACTGCAAGTGCACAATCTCATCACAAATGACAAGTGGAACACTTTGTCCACCTTGACGCCAAAACAAACCCTATGAAAGAAAGAGTCAGTAAACAAAGTCAAGGAGGGGTAAAGAAATGGCACCAAGGAAAACAATATTTTGCTAAAAACCTTCTATTAGACAAGGATGTAGGCTAGATATAATTTGGAGAAATTTTGGGCATTCTTGATGGACTAATCAAGGGGCTTGTGGACAACTTTTTAGCACTTACTCCCTATGAGATAACAACTACACCCCTTGGCATATAAATTTCCATTGTTCCTTCTTCAAAGAGGTCCCTTTGTGAAGCTAAACAGTTAGCATAGAGCAATACACAAGTTTATCTTGTATTATACTAAATACTTGGCAAATAATAGGCTCATAGATTCTAATTTTCCCCACTTGACCCATCATGGTAACATCTAATATGTTTTCAAGAGTGCTAAAGTTCCCTTCTCACATAAAAACTTAGCAACAACCATAGGCTTAGAAAATCTAATTTCCCCACCCCCATGCATTAAACCAAGCCTTCTACTAGCTCAAGTGTAAGTTTTGGCACTCCTTGGCATTCTTGTTTCCATGCTTCATTAAAAAAGGGGCCTAATATTGAGATATCAAGCTTACTAGTGTTCAAAAAGGGGCCTAGCCATTACAAGAGAATGAAGGCCATATCAACGAAAGGTAGTCATAAAATAGTGAGAGAGTGTTGCAAGTATTATGGCACCAACCATGATGTAGATATTTTGTGTCTATACACATAGTTATACATAGACCTATGAGCATATGAGTGGTAGTTATATCAATGGCACCAACCATGATGTGAATATTTTGTGTCTATAAACGCAGCAAGAAAGAAAGTATTGAGAGAGTGGTGCAAGTAGTTATTTCAATGGGCCATGATGTGGATGTTTTGTGTCTATACATGTAGTTATACATACAACTACCAGCATAGCTATGCTAGTTGTGTCATGTGTAAAGCCACATTTATAGCCATGCTAATAGTCGTGTGGCTAGCCACGTGTTAACTCGGGGAAAATTTGATTCTCCCACCGCAGTTGTGACACATTGCAATACCCTCGTTGTGCATGACTTATCTACCTTCTCTTCAACATTTATTTCATTCATCTTCTTACTTTCTTGCTCTGCAGCAAGCATAGTTCTCTCAAACATAGTGCTCTCATTCATCTTCTTATTTCCTTGCTCTTTCACATGCATAGTTCTCTCAAGCATAGTGCTCTCTTCCACAATCATACTTCTCCCAAGAATAAGGTATGTGTCTCAATCAAAATGTTTATATATTTCTATGTTCTTCTCTATTCCTCCTCTAGAACCATTCGTTCTCTATTGATTTAATATTCTTTCTTGTGTTAGTTTTTTGTTAAGGTAAAGACTCTTTAGGGCATTCTCTCTTTGGCTAACTATTGAGGTAAGCTCTAATTAAAAAATCAATGCTCTTGTTTTATGGTTTTATGGTTTTTTCATGTGTGTAAGGTTTAGGTATCAGCTTTCTACTTTCTACTCTAGGGTTTAGGCTATGAGCTTTCTATGTTTAGGATTTAGGTATGAGCTTTCTACTTTCTCCTCTATGCATAGAGTATAATGCATAATTATTTTTACATAACTCATGTTTTTTTAATGTTTAGGCCTTTCATCTATCCTGTAAGACTCTATTCCCCCTCTCCATTCCCTTATACATAGAGCTCTCTTTGTATATGCATAGATAAGGGCTCTTACCTCATGCATCTTTGAGCTCCTACACATATGGTAGATCCCTTATACATAGATCTCTCTTTGAGCTCCATGCATAAGCTAGATCCCTTTTTCTAATGCATGGAGGGCTCCACCAAATGCATGAGAGCTCCATGCAGAATGCTGAGAGCCCTTATGCATTTGGATAGAGGACTCTACATAATGCACAAGAGCTCTATGCAAAAGCAAACTTACCTTATCCATAGAGCTCTCTTTGAGATATATGGATAAGGTAGATCCCTTATTCAAATGCATAGAGGGCTGTACTGAATGCATAAGAGGTTTATATATATATTCATAAGGGCTCTATATATATTTGCATAACCTTATGCATAGATTTCTACATGAAAGAACTATATAATTTCTTAAGGTCTCTTGCCTTGCATAGATCTCTATTTACACTGTATGCATTTTCATAAGGTCTCTTAACTTAAGGTTAGAGCTCTCTTCTTTGAGGCCGATGAATAAGGTAGAGCTGTTATACTTTTGCATAGAGGGCTCAACTAAATGCATGAGAGATCTCTTATGCATATTTGTTTTTATATATATATTTCCTACTTATAAATTTCCTAGAATAGTAAAGGCACAAGTAAAATGGTCATAAACAAAGGTGGAATGATCATAAATATTAGATTTACTGATAGAAATCTTATAAGTTAATCGCACTACTTTGTGAAGATTTATAATTCGACTCTTCTAAATCGATGATACATGAAAAACTATTGGAAGGGTTTGTTTTATGGTATGGTAATTTTTTTTGTGAATAAAAATTTTAAAATGCAGCATCTTGAAGCTCTTGAGTGTTGAATAATGTCACCGTTGTTTGGCTTAAGATTTTGGAGAGACACTAGTCACACATGCAAGCTTTTCTCTATGGTCTATGCAATAAAAGTTTTTTTTAACATCTAAAAGCAAAAAAATAAGAAATTCTTCTTCTTCTTCTTCATAGTTTTAATACTATTTATATCTCCCTAAAGTTAGGTGAAGAAGAATGAGAATAAATCCAATCTTGGCTCTTTGACCTCTAAGTGGGACCCAATAATATATAATAAACTTAGAATGCATGGATATAAAGAAAAGTTTATTAATATTGTGACATGAAAAATTGATATCTTTCATTTTCAATTTTGTGCATATTTTGCTGGTTTCGCAATGGTAATAAGGTGGAAGCTTGTCCAAGAAGATTGCGGCGCCCACAATGGAATAACGGCATGGTGATGCGGCGGCTTGGCGACTACCTTGATAACAACATTCTATCTTCAAATATAATGGTTTTACTTGATTTAGGGTGCACACATTGTAAATGCCACAAGTATGCTTGATAAATACTTTGGTATGGTAGATAGGCTAGTGATGTGGAAAATAAAAGTGGGCCTTCATGCTCACATGGATTTTAATTGTATTATTAATACGATATTCACCATAAGGCTACAAGTTGGGGAGTGTGGAAGGCATGTGGAGGAGTGTGTGTAGGTGTATAATTGGAAAAGATTCTTCTAGAATGCCTACATGAAAGAGGAGAATTCCGCCATGTGTAAGTGGGATCTCCACCTACATGCCACTTAGACTTGGCCATTATCTCATCACACTTTCAAAGTCAAAAAGTCTTCAATTTAATAATCAATAGAAGACTTAGCCTAAGAGGACAATTGATGGTGACATCTACCCTTATGTCACTGAAGGGTTGAAGATTTTTATGTTGTAGTTTGTATTAATGGAAGAGAGGGTGATTCTCCACCTATAAAAGGAGCCCTTCTCTCCCTTTCAAATCAAGGAATGAGTCTCCTCAATTGAGCATTTTGTGTCATTGCCATTCTCTTATCTTTCAAACCCTTATTCAAACACTCTCTTTACATGTGAATATCTCATTACCCAATTTTAGACCTCTTTTTGATGATTCATGATAAGTGGGATAAGGAGTTATTATCTTGTTGGGCCTGTGACTTCTCAACGTAGCCCTTGCCTTATTGTCGCTCTCCTTTGGAGGTACCAATGGTTTTAGCGGTAATGAGCATGTGGAAAGACTTTAGAGACCATAGGTAAATTTTTACGATTGTTCGCCGCTGAGCAATGTTAACCCTTACCCTCTATCTTGAATCATGAAGGAGATGAAAGGCAAGAGGCTATGTGAAAATTGAGGTTTCATGCAAAGAGAGGGAAGTGCAATTTTTATGGTCCAATACCCAAATTTCAACCGGTAATTACTCATCACTCGGTTATTGATTTCTAAAATTGATCATATGTCTAGGAAGATCTTTATATACTCTTTCCACTCATGTAACTAATTTCTTAATCCTTTACTTCATTGATGATTAGAATTTCTCCCAAAGTTGCTATTTTTTAGGTGAATTTTGGCAGTTTTATAGTCTTGTAGTAAAATGCTCATAACTTTTCGCTCGGTTGCCCGTTTTTGAAAGTTTTTGTATGGACGCGAAGCTCTCTTCAAGCTCTACCCATCTATCTAATCCTCTTTTGCACAGCCTATATGGATTTAAAACTGCAATTCTCTGTGTATCTCTATTTTTATAGAATTTTGACAGTTTTATAGTCTTGTAGTAAAATACTCATAACTTTTCGCTCGGTTGCTCGTTTTTGAAAGTTTTTATATAGACGCGAAGATCTCTTCAATCTTTACGTATATATATAATCCTCTCTTGCACAACCTATATGGATTTAAAACTGCAATTCTTTGTGTATCTCTGTTTTTATAGACTTTTAGCCATTATTTCTTCTTAATCATGATTAATTCCTCCTAATCTCTTATCAAAAGGCAAACCCCATGTGTCTTATCCTGTTGTAAGTGATTGCTATATTCATTTCTTTTAATATGTTCCGTCCAAATTGCCCAATTTGAACGGATGAACCTTACCAATATTCCTCGTATGTTTCCGTTCATATAATCCTGAGTCGGAAGATTTTCTTCCAACAAAGAATCGCCCTCTTGTTTGGAGCTACAAGACTGGCAGAAATTCTTGCTTCTCCGGAGCCTTTCATCTTTCCTTCCATGAATTATGATCTCACTTTCGATGTGTATATCTTTATCTTAACCTAGGAAAGGGAGGTGAGGAGGTTGTGAGGTTTCATACAAGTGTGTTTTGATTTTAAGAAGTGACCGGAGTCTAAACCCCAACTTCGTGTAACATCTTTTTTTGGTGGAGACGGTGGGCAGGTTTTACTTAGAATTATTCTATTTTAACCTCAAGGTCCCGCATGATCAAAGGAAAGTTATTTTGAAATAAGCAAATTTCCCTTGTTGTTGCTACTCATCTTTTGGTGCAAGATGTTCAACATTCCGCTGTTCCAAGGATCGGAAGGAGAAGACCCGGGGAGTTATCTCCGAGAGTTTAACCAAACATGCCGCTTGACGGGTTGGTCTATGAAGGAGAGGGCACAAATACTTCCAGATTTCTTGGAGGGTGTGGCCTCCTTAACTTGGCATGAGGCTTTGCGAGAGGAGTCCAAGAATGATTGGGAAAGGTTAACCAAAATAATGAAGGAGAGATTTGGGATAGTGGAGTCGCCAAATGTTTTACTATTGCAATTGGATCAAATTTTCCAAAAGGATGGAGAGTCAGTTTCTGCCTTTTCAGTGAGGTATGATGTGAGATCCCTGTTCCCACCGCGCAACGGATTCGGGGTACTAGCAGCGGAAGTAGCACTTCTTGCGCGAGGCAGGGTCCCACACTCAGGGCCTCGTCCACGGATATCCGGACAAAAGACTAATCCGTCGGTTTTTCCAAAACCAGACCCGGAAAAACTTCCCTTATCCGGAAAGCACGGGCGATTCCACCAGGATAATTTTTACTCTAACGTAGTCAAAACTCTTACTGATCAAACAGATCCGACTGCATCTATAAAGATACTTGGTCAGATCAAGGAAGAAACTTGCACTTGGATCATTGGGATCAACGCTTTTTTCCCCACCAAGGAGGCACAGCCGTTGATTTCTATCCATAGAACAATTACTATCCGGGATTTACTTTATCTATCGTAATAACAGAAATTGAGTCTCGATTTACGGATCCATCAGTCCAGCCTAACCCCATCCGATCCCATGGGTTAGCCAACCGCCCAACCACTGTAGTGATGGGATCCAATTTGGAATTTGGTTAGGTTTTGTTCCGGGTACCAAGGAAAAGAGTTCCAAGGCCCCCTAGCCGGAATTTCATGCAAACATAAAACTAGCCACACCACTTACACACCCAATATGAAAATTGCCTTTTTCTTAGCATCAGCTAACTTTAAAACAATCCTTTAATGAAACCATAGTACCACTGATCACAATCTCCCAATTTATCCAGTTGATTCATAATTTCCCATCATTCCTTCATCAGAGTATCTATGGCATCATTGGCAACTAGAACGCTCACCACCTGTCCACACAGGGGCCGTTTCAATAGTTCCTAGCCCATAATACTCAACAATATAATCACTTATCAAGATGGACTCTCGTTGAAGATCAGCAAGATCAACCAACAGATCCATATAAAAGAGCCATGGACTCATCCGTTGAGGACCAGCAAGGTCAGTCAACCAGATCCATGCCCAGTTCCAGAAAACAACTCTATTCCTTGTTCCAATATCTTCCTCGACGCACGCGTGGGTATCCTGGGCGACCCAGAGCCCGAGCACCGTATGGTCAGCACCCTCTAGGATCCTTCGCAGGTGACCTAGCGCTTCACTCATAGGCCGCTTCCTTGGTCCCTCATCCACCGTACCGGAAGCTCACCATTTTAATCGAACCGAGGCTGGTCAAGACCTCGGCCGACCTTGCTACGCGAGACGTCCTCCATTGACTCTCCGTCAGCAGTTGCAACTTTATCAGTTAGGTCTCCACGACCTTAATCACGAGACGGTCAAAATGCTTTCCCAGCATTCTTGACATAAAACAGCCATTTACAAACAGCATTTACAAACAGTTTACAAATACAATTTCTATATTAACTCTCATTTTTCCACATTATCCCTCATGCAATCCACATTACTTATTCCACATTTCATTTATATGTGTACTCATCCAATCATATCATTTTCCATCTCTTCACTTCAGATTCCTTCACATCACATATCATATATTCACATCCATATCCACATCTATACATCCACATCCACATCCACATCCACATCCACATCTACATGCTTATCTCCATTTTCACATCCTCATTTATACATCCACATCCCATATCCACATTCATACATACACATCCATATCCACATCCATATCCGCATTCATACATACACATCCATATCCACATCCACATGCATACATTCATTATCACGTCCTCATTCATACATCCACATCCACATACATACATACATACATCCACATCCACATCCACATTCTCATTCACATCTATACATCCATATCTACATGCACATTCACATCCATACATCCACATCTATATCCTCATTCACATCCATACATCCACATTTATGCATCCACATCTACATGCCTACATCCATACATACACATCCACATTTACATCCATGCATCCACATGAGATCCACATCCACATCCTCATTCACATCCATACATCCACATTCATACATCCACATCCACATCCACATTCACATCCATACATCCACATCTACATGCTTATCTCCATTTTCACATCCTCATTTATACATCCACATCCCATATCCACATTCATACATACACATCCATATCCACATCCACATGCATACATACATCCACATCCACATTCCCATTCACATATATACATCCATATCTACATGCACATTCACATCCATACATCCACATCTATATCCTCATTCACATCCATACATCCACATTCATGCATCCACATCTACATGCATACATCCATACATCCACATCCACATTTACATCCATGCATCCACATCTACATCCTCATTCACATCCATACATCCACATTCATACATCCATACATCCACATTCATACATCCACATCCACATCCACATTCACATCCATACATCCACATTCATACATCCACATCCACATCCATACATCCACATTCATACATCCACATCCACATCCACATTCACATCCATACATCCACATTCATACATCCACATCCACATCCACATGCATCTTATCATATCTTATCACTTCCCATATCTTTTATGCATACCTCTATGCATGAAATTCAATTATGCTAAAAGTAACACTTTTATAATAAAATATTCAACTTTTATGCATACCTCTATGCATGAAATCCAATATGATAAAAGTAACACTTTTGATATAAAAAAAATTATCCTTTATGCATACTTCTATGCATGAAAAATTAAAAATGATAAAAGTAACACTTTTGATATAAAAAATTTTCCTTTATGCATCCTTCTATGCATGAAAATTGAAAATGATAAAAGTAACACTTTTGATATAAAAAAAATTATCCTTTATGCATGATATTAAAATTCAATTTCTCCATGATTATAATGAAATTCTTTCAATTAATCTAGGATGATAATTCCTAGAATATGGTAGGAAGTCCTCTTTTTATGCTTTGAATGAAATTATTTTATGCATAATTTTTATAAAAATTTTGCCATAGCTCCGCTGCTATGACTGATAAATCTCAATTTTTTCTAAGGGATAAAGCTTATCATTAAGAAAATAATTAAAATGATCTCTAATTGGATCATTAATCTATAGTGGATTGAATCATCAATATGCATAAACTAAAAGCATAGAAAAAAGCCATTAAATTGGCCTCAAGCATAGCTTAATCTTGGATTAAGGAAAAGCTTTATGAAAAGCTTGATTTGGATTGAGAACGGGTCATGAGTATGACCATTTCTTGAGTGAGAGAGAGAATTTACATAAAAATCATTAGAATTTAAACATAAATGAAAATTAACTTCAATAGCATTTATTAACTTATGTAACTCTTCACTACTATTCAAACTTCAATAGTATTTAAAAAAAAACCATACCAATTAAACTTCTCAAGCTTGAGAGGGGTTGAGAAGAGAGAAACATTGAGAAATTATAGAAAGATCAATATTCACTAATTACCTTACAACTTGCTTGATTCTTTGTTCACGGTAGAGGCCCCCAACCAATCAATTGGTTAAGTATGTTGATGGAGCCACTAATGGGGATTGAAGAAAGAGGGAAGCTCCAAAAACTAGTGAATTATTAAATGAATTCACAGTTCTTGGCTTAGGTGGAGTAGAGTAACGATGCATAAACACTAACTATTTTTCAACAAGGGGGAGGCTTCTATTTATAGGAAAAATTGAGCTCCTAACCAAACAAACTGATTCTAGAATTTTCTAAATCAGTTTGGTCAATATTTGACCATTTTTAGGTCAGTTAAGCTAACTTTTTGGAACTAGACTTGAATGAGGAGAGAGGAGAGATGAAATATCTCAATTTTTATGAGTTTAAAACTCATTCAAGCATGTGAAATATGCACCTCCTTTAAAGAACTCCCCTTCCTTACATATGTGTCATAATGGAATCATTTTAATATTGCTCATAGTTTTTTTTTACTAATAAACCTTGTACATTTTCAACTCTTCATCTTATGTGAAATATGCACCTCCTTTAAAGAATTCCCCTTCCTTACATATGTGTCATAATGGAATCATTTTAATATTGCTCATAGTTTTTTACTAATAAACCTTGTACATTTTCAACTCTTCATCTTATGTGAAATATGCACCTCCTTTAAAGAATTCCCCTTCCTTACATATGTGTCATAATGGCATCATTTTAATATTGCTCATAGTTTTTTACTAATAAACCTTGTACATTTTCAACTCTTCATCTTATGTGAGCATTTACTCATTTTTGGATACCCAAAATATCTCATATTTTTAATATTGCTCATAGTTTTTTACTAATAAATCTTGTACATTTTTAACTCTTCACCTTATGTGAGCATTTACTCATTTTTGGGTATCTTCTTTTTTACAAATTTGGATTTATCTCTTCCCTACACATGGATTGATGCTATTGGCCCATAGGAACCTTAATTGGACCATAGTCTAAAGATTTCTGAAAATCTAGACCCTTAGACTAAGGTTCTTTATACCTATTTCCAATTAATTCCAATTGCACATTGGAAAATTCTTTTTGAATTTCTATTTCAGGGGAACTCATCTGAATTATAAGAGATATTTTTCTATCCAAAAATATTCAAAATCTGAATATTCTCTCTCTAGAATATTTTTTCTCTCTCTAGGCTAAAACAGATAGAAACAAGGTCTTTATATTTCTGAAGAGGGTTGACAGGGGAAGATACTAGACATCAAAAAGGGGGTTGGGGGAGGAATCTTACATATGAAATCTTATTCATCAAATATCAACAAGCTGCTTTACATGTTGCTGCTTCTTCTTCACCTTCTATGGAAGATTCAAAGAGTTCTTTAGCAATGGAGCACCTAAAGATGAGCAAGTTTATCAGGGCTGTGGATCCCCGCTTGCATGGAAAAGTTCTTAGCAAAGATCCCACTAATTTTAAAGAGGCTCTTCGTATTGCTTTGAAGAAGGAGGCCACTCTTCATATTGAGTCCACATTCCAATCTTCTCCGAATGTGCCAACCACACCACGAGTAGAGATAGCCTCAACATCTCAGGTACAAGCTCCATCCTTGGATCATAACATTGCACAACTTATGGCAGAATTTGTTGATTTGAAGTTACACTTAGTTAATGCAAGGCCACCTAGGGTTCCACGAGCTGAGGATAAACCTAGGGATAGAAGTAGTATCACATGCTATGAATGTCAAGACAAGGGGCACTATCGCATTGTGTCCAAAGTTGAGGAAAAGTGAGGATAAAAGTTTAGCACTTTTAGAGGAAACATGCTCAGAAGAAGAAGAGGAAACATTGATGCCATTAATGGCAAAAAGGGGTCATAAAACTAGGAGTCAGGAAGAAGAACAAGAAGATAAATCTGAAGAAGAGGAGAAAAATAAGAAGAAGAAGAAGTCATCTAGGAGAAAAATTGGGCAATCTGATTTTCCTCTTGGACAAGGATCTCTTAGTTATGACCTCTTGACAGATCTTAGGGAGAAAACGCCACAAATCACATTTGGGCAGCTTTTAGCACTCTCTCCCAAGCTCAGAAAGGAATGGGGTAAGCTGGCTAGCACAAGGGAATCTAAGAAAAAGAAGAAGAGGGATAATGGAACTCCTATGGTTCAAAAAGTGGATATTGATGTAGGAGATGGTGTGCCTGTGATTGATGTCATCATTGAGGGGCAAACAATTTCTAATGCATACATTGATGGAGGTGCGTCAATCAATGTCATGAGTGAAAAAACAATGAAAGATGCTGATTTAAAGTTTTCTACTAACTCTCCCTATGGCATCAAACTTGTTGATAATACTAGGGTGAAACCTTAGGAATTGTCAGGAATTTGGGACTGGATGTATGTGGTATTTCTGTGCCTACAACTTTCTAGGTCATTCCTACAAAGCCTGATGCTAGGGCTTACCCATTGATATTGGGTAAGCCATGGCTTCGCCGCCAAGTCAAGGCAATTCAAAAGTGGGAGACAGGTGATCTTATTCTACAAGGTGAGAATAAGAAGGTCCACTACAACATCAAGAGTCGTCCCGCAAGAAAGTGGTAAGAGGTGAACCTTCAACTTCCGAAAGTTGAAGGTCAGAGTCATGCGATGAAGAAGAGACAAGTGGTAGCTCCGAGGATTCCATCTCAGAAGGGGAGGTGGAGGGAGTTGCATTTAGTCTTTCCCTGGGACGGGATCAAGGGGATGCTGAAGAAAATGGAGCCTTGGAAGGGGAAGCTTCTTCAACCATTGCAAGAAAGGAGATGTGGATCTCACTAGTCTTCACCAACAAAATAAACTTCTTCTTGATGAGTCCATAGCAGGTACTGAAAGGGAGAATTACTTAAAAATGTTAGATGGATTTCCTAACCTTTTTGCAAATAGCTACTCACAAGTACGCCAAGTTACCGTAGTAGAGCACAAGATTGATCTCAAGCCCCAAAGTAAGCCAGTGGTAAAGCGGCTAAGGCGTTTGGGAGTAGTGCAAGCAGAGGTGCTTAAGAAGGAGGTAACTAATTTGCTTGAAGCTGGATTTATTTTTCCCAGTAGAGAATTCAGAGTGGATTTCCCTAGTTGTAGTCACTCCCAAAAAGGGTGGAAAATGGCGTGTGAGTGTGGACTTTCGCCCTCTGAATGCATGCACAAAGAGGGATTATTATCCTCTACCCTTTCAGGATGAGATTTTGGATCAAGTTGCAAGTCATGAGTTGTATTTAGTGTGTGTGATGGATACTCTAGATACTTTCAAATCTGGATTTGTGAAGAAGATCAAAGGAAAACCTCATTTATCACCCCTTGGGGAGTGTATGCCTATAGGGTGATGCCATTTGTCTTGACCAATGCACCAGCAACTTTTCAACGCTTCATGAGTCAAGTATTTGCACCTTACTTGGGAAAGTTTATAAGGGTCTTTCTGGATGATTTTTGCATTTATTCAAGCCGCATGGATCACTTGGAAAAGTTGAGGTTGGCCTTGCAAAGTATTGATGATACAAAAGGGTGTCTTAATCTTAGAAAATGCTGCTTGGCACGAAGGAAGGTGGTTCTCTTGGGACATGTTATCTCAGAAGAAGGCAGAGAGATGGATCGTGAGAAGGTGCACGCAATTGTGGCCCTCCCACCACCTACCAATGTAAGGGAGGTAAGGAGGGGTAAAACAAAGTATTACCAACGCTTTGTTGACATGTTCTCTGAGAAGATGTATCCTATAAATCTGTTAACAAAGAAGAATGTTTCTTTCCAATGGGGGCCCGATCAAATTCAATCTTTTTGTTTGCTCAAGGAATGCATGAGTCAAAGTCCAATTGTGCAGCCTCCTAGGTGGGGGGAGGACTTTTATGTGAACCCAAGTGTCTCAACACATTCAGTGGGTACTATACTCTTGCAAAAGGGAGAGCAAGGGCGTATGCAACCACTGTACTATGCAAGCCGACAACTCACTGATGCCGAGGAGAGGTATGGTGAAATGGAGAAAGGTGGTTTGTCTCTTGTTTTTCCAGTAAAGAAGTTCAGGCCATACTTGTTACCTCACCCTTTTTTCTTTCTCACATCTCAACCTTGTTTACAATTCTTGGTCCGAAAACCCAATCTTGCAGGAGGAAAGTTTGCAAAGTGGATTTGTGAGCTTCAAGAATTCTCTTCCACTTTTATTACAGAAAACACC
The DNA here is from genome assembly GCF_041138505.1 of Cibotium barometz. NCBI lineage: Eukaryota > Viridiplantae > Streptophyta > Polypodiopsida > Cyatheales > Cibotiaceae > Cibotium > Cibotium barometz. Next base: position 25,367,945 of record NC_141073.1, read on the forward strand.
GCTAGGGCCTCTCTTGCAGATTTGCTCACAAGGAAGGAAGAGGAAGAAGAAACAGGAGCAAAGGAAGAAGTGTATGAAGATTTGGAGACACCACCAACTACTTTCACTATGCATTTTGATGGAGCCTTTAGCCCTTCCAGGCAATGTGGGGCTGGGGGGATAGTTTACCTTTGACGAGTTAGGAATCCCCTCTATCTATTTCACTTTATCCTTCAATAAATCCTCTTTTCCATAAATAATTACATTATATTCAACCACATTATTTGATCTAGGATTAGGAAATTCCTTACCCTTCACCCAAATTACCTCTATCTATTTCACTTTATCCTTTAATAAATCTTCTTTTTCATAAATAATTACATTATACTCAGCCGCATTATTTTTAGAGTAGAGGGAGTAGTAAGAGGAGGAGGAGGGGGGATCATGTACTGAAGTTATATTAATTAAATACCACGTCAATGGCATTTAATTAATTCAAGTATAATAATTTGAGTAATAAGGGCCCAAAACAATTTCTAAGGTTTTATTAATTTCTTGCCATGCATTAGTGTATAGGTGTCTTGTTCTTTCGAATCAGATCTTTCGCATGAGTGGACACATGGCCTTTGTCCATGTCTTCACATGTTCTGTAGCACTCATTCTTCTTTGTTAGCACTGGTCACATGGGTGTTTGTGTCATTCATCGCCACTGTGCTCTCGGCATTGCTGTCTTCGACATGTTCTGTAGCACTCATTCTTCTTTGTTAGCACTGGTCACATGGGTGTTTGTGTCATTCATCGATTGTCCACTGTGCTCTTGGCACTGCTGTCTTCGACAGTTGTCCATGTTCATGGATTTTCTCTACTTGTGGACCGGCTCTGGCCTTGTGATCCTCCTTGCATGTTCAAGTGTTCTTGTGCAGCTAGACATTTTTCTTCATGTATCGTGCTTCTAGATGTTTCGTTGCTCGTGCTTTCGGATGGCACCTTCTACATATCGTTGTGTCATTAGCTTCCCTAGTTATTAACCAAGAACCTTCGTGGGAGCATGCTTCTAGACTACTTTTGGACAACCTTCCCTGACGTGCTTCTGGACTTCTTTTGTGTATGCCTACCTTCTCGACGGTTTTTGATGGTCGTGGTTGTCATTGCGTTGGTGTTATTTGTTTGGTTCTTTAACATTCATATCCTTCCTTCACATGGTAGCTTCTACATCGGCATGCATGTTGTTGTGTGATTGGTATCTGTTCGTGTTATCCATACTATAGTGTGTCTTTGGTTTTTGGTTCGTATTCTTCCTTCACATGGCACGTTCTAAATCCATGCCCTACATGTCTCTATAATTGGTATCTGTTCGTGTTGTCATACTATGGTGCGTCGTTCTTTTTTTGGACTCTCTGTTACTTATTTAATGAGCTTTGCTACATCTTTGTTGCTTATTTAATGATGTTTACTCCTCCTCTATTGTCCTCGTCATGCCTCCTAGAAGGAAACCACTTAGAAATTCAAACATCAATGTGTTGTGTTGCGAACCACTGGAAGAGTTCATCAGATTGGAGTGCTTGAAGGGTTTTTCTGCACTGGAGAAAGGAGGCACTCTGAATCATTTACACTTTTAGATGGTGGTCACTCTCATAGCTCCATCACTCATTAGAATTGGCAAGGTCATTAGCCAATACATGGGTTGGACTTTTCCAAACTAGAGGGTTATATAGTCATGTACAGAGGTTTACCAAAAATAAGAATGCATACATTAGAAGACATGCTTGGCTATTGCACATGAAAGACTTGCACACACGACATTTTAAGTTCTTCTTGATAATAACATCTCCACCGAAGAGAAAACAAGAGGGTGGAAACTTTACGCTCAGCATGGATAGACTAACTTAAAGAACAAGGTTTTCTTATTGCTCGTTAATCTTTTTGAATGGCCTTATGTTTTCATGGATAATTACATTGCTAACAAGCTTGGTACCTCACTCCAAAGCACTCTCCTAAGAATGGTCTGCACCACGCGGGTAAATATTATCTAGCTATATCTTGAATAATACCAAAGATGGAAAATGAGATGAGTAGTAGAAGGTCTTTTGAAATTTGGGAACTAATGAAGCTCCCTTATCTTACACAATAATTACAACACGTTGGGCCCATAACAGCGTTTTTTATCAACGTTTTAGCAGCAGTACTTTTTTTTTGCTGAGATGTCGGGGATTCTGTTCGCTTTCAGCAGCGCTCCTAATAGCAAAATTTTCTTGCTCCACAACGTTTATAACAGTGAAATTTTGATGCTAGGCAGTGGCTTTAGCAACTAAATTTCACTGGTATACTCTGATTTTGCTGCTAGGCAGTGCCTTTAGCAACTAAATTTCACTGGTATTCTCTGATTTTGCTGCTGAACAACAAAGATAACAGCGAAATCATGTTGCCATTTTTGCTGCATGAAATTCTAGAGAGTTGTTGGATGCCAAATTGTGCAAATACATGTCACATACACACATAAAATTATATACATGTCACATACACACATAAAATTATATATAGTTTTAAAAAAACGTCCATTACAACCCTTGGAGCTATGTTTTGCGTTTAAAAAAAGATAGTTGAAAACTTTTGAGAAGCGAAACAATGTCAAGATCATGAATCTATCCCATCTTGTAATAAATCCATATGTGTTTCCTCACTAATGTCAATGAAGCATTGTCATGATTAATAGGTGACTCATCATCTTCTTCCGATTGATGTTCCTCATGCTCTTCATCGGCCCCATCCAAAATGTTTTTTTTATTATCTTCTTCCAATGAGCCTATTTGAGGTAGTACTTGAATCTTATATAAAGATTCGGCCTCCACATCTTGATCTTAAAAGATATGTTTTGAATGAGGGAAAACTTGTATAACATACCACCACTTTGGATCAATTCAATCGGCGTAAAACACAACCTAATATCACAAAGCAAAGGGGCTACACTTTTATTATACTACATCAAGATTTAATTTGGAATTGATTGGGTTACTAACTTGTGGATAGTGTTGAGATAGTATGAAGGTATCTTTTGCATCATTCCAAAACTTGGTGGAATCAATTTGAAAGAACCCATTTGGGTTTTTTGACGGTTTCTTGAGCACCTCTCTGTATCACCTTGAACCATTTGACATCAAAGATGAATAGACTTATGCTCTAAATCCAACCTCAAGAATATCCTCTTGACATTAAACAAAAGCTTAACATTTAGTATAGTGCATTAAACAAGGTATATACGTGTGATAGCGATGAAGAATGTACTTACTTGAGGAACATATCCTCTTGCATACTCATGCTCTTCTCATGCATCGTCTTATGGATATAAGGTTCAAGTAGGTGCCTGAGCACTCCGAGAAACCAGGATAGTCATGCATCATCCAAAGCAAAACTCCTTTCACCTCCGCATTATGCCTATTTATGGCCTTGAAATGTCATGTTCTTTGATACCTCACCATAGTGTCTCAAGCTCCTCAATCAAAGGCTCTAGGTACACATCCATGTTTGCCACCTTATACTTGCTTGGTACAAGAAGAGCAAGTATGATATGACCTTTCTTGATTGTCACCCATGGAGGGAGGTTGTAATTCACCAATATAATAGGCCAAGTAGACCATGATGTGGACTTGAAGAGCCAAATGGGTTAACACCATCCATGCCTAAGCCAAGATGTAAGTGACGAGGCTCATCTTTAAACTCTGGCCATCGATGCTCCACATGTTTCCATGGTAGTGAATCAGCACGATCCTCATGATGCCATCGGTCGAGCGATGCATAGCATGCCATGTCATGAGTTCTACAATCCCCTTACATTTAACCATGTGTTGGATGCGAGGAATGATAGGGAAGTGTCTCAAAACCTTTCGAGTAACTTTATCTTCTTGCAAATCATCCCTATAGTGGCTCTCCCCACATTCTAGGCATTGTGTTGCATTTTTATTAACCCCTCTAAATAGTATGCAATCATTGGGACATGCATGTATTTTTATGTAATCCATGCCTAGCATAGAGAGAATTTTACAACACCCATATTGTGAGTTCGATAATAGATTTTGAGGGGGAGGAATCTTCTTGAGAAGCTTGCAACATAGGGTAAGAAATCATATGTCAAAATATTAGCAAGGAGAGTATATAGAGCATGAAATATTTTCAATAGAATGAGGCGGTCTTACCGAAGAAGAATTGTGACACTTGCATCTTTCCATCCATAAGTTCTTTGCAAGTTCAATATCTCCAAGTTTGCTTGGAGTGTGGAGTATGAACACCCCTCATAAAAAGGTGTGCTTACCTCTCTATGCAAGGTTTCCTCCTCTTGTGGCATTGGAGCTTGGTCACCATCATCTAACTATGACCTCTCGTCCAAAGAAGTCATTCACCATGTCATCCATGATGATATTCTCTTCCTCCTCATGTGGCAATGGTGGAGGCACATCATTCATTAGTTGGGGAAGATGAGTCTTAGACATGCTTTCCATATGAAGCCTTGCCACCTTCCACACTCTACCCGATGTCACCGAATGGTGTGGCATGTTATCTAGAACTCTCCTGTGGTTCTCCTCCATGTCATCATCCTCACCTCTTTATACCTCTTCATTGTAAAAACTTTATGTATATAAGGCCAAAGGCCCAATAATTTCTGAAATATAATAACTTTTTGGGCTTAATTGCATTCTTCACAATGTATGTGTTTCTTATATTTGTGTTTGTGTTACAAATCTGAAGCTGTGATTGTTTTTATTAAAAAAAAAGAGCTCCTGTGTAGACTCCCCAATCTACCCCAGCTCTTTTTTTACCGTGCAGAGCGTTCACTGCTCATTAACAAAAATATAAGTCGCTGCTTAGCAACAAAAATAGTAGCGAAATATCGTTGAGCAGCGATCTCAGTAGTGATATTTCGTTGTTCTACAACAAAATGTCACTATTTAGCATCAATATTTTGTTGTTGAGCAGCGAACCCATTACAACGAAAAGAGCAATGTTTGGAGCAACAAAAATGGCCCGACACCTAGATACCCTTCTAGTTATTGAAAAAATGCTATTTTCGATGTTAGACCCTCATTCTGTTGTTGTAAACGCATAGACATAGATGAAATTTTCTTTATGGATACTCCTATTGCAAGATACTTCAATCCGTTGTATGGGCACTCCAAGGTCGATGAAGATGAGAATGACAGAAATAAAAATGAGAATGACAAAAGTGAAGATGCATGTTATGATGCACAACCGAGCAGTCATGGCAATCCTATCATCATTGATGATGATGAGAACGATCATGCCCAACAAGACTACAGTGCATCATATCTTTCTATATGGGAGAAAATTGAGAACTTCAAAAAAACCATCGTCAATGGTGAGATGACTTTGTGCCGCTATCACCCAGTGTGTGTAAATTTGTTGGGCTTAAGAAGGGTGCTTTGTGTAGGGTGGTTATAGTTCTCTGTTTAGAAGAACTATATGTTTTTGCTTTGATCTTGTTGCTTTTTTCTCTCTACGACACTTGTTTGTCATTCACCACGTTACCTTTTTGTTTCTAAAAATCTGTAATAAAATGCCTCTTGTCTCGTTTATTTTCATGTCATGAATTTCATGTAACCTCACCCCTTCTAAAATTCCATCACACGAATTTGGTGCCCACTGAAGCCTTGCTTCCCATATGAAGCCTTGCCACCTTCCGCACTCTACCTGATGTCACCAAATGGTGTGACATGTTACCTAGAACTCTCCTATGGTTCTCCTCCATGTCATCATCCTCACTTGGTCGTGCCACTACCAAGACCATATGTTTGGACATGATCAATTGTTATACAACGTTGTATATACTGGATCTTGCATCGATCAAACACACATCAAATTTTTCCTCTCAACCATGCCTTGGATCCAACTTTTGGTGACTATGACTCTTGCCCTAAATCGCGCCGAGACGGGTGTCAATACCTACCTACTTCCCCTATCCTTCACATGCACAACCTACACTTGCAGCGCTCGAGTTTTCCTCACACCTTAACTCATCCCTGAAGGGTGTTGGATCAATCAAGTCTCCCTCTCTCCAAGGTAAGAACTTCTTGCTTTCTTCCATCTTTCATGGTTTCATGTCTTTCTTTCGTCTTTCATGGTTTCATGTCTTTCTTCCGTCTTTCATGGTTTCATGTCTTCTTCCAAGATTTCATAGAAAGCTTGAAAATAGTTTTATGTGAGCTTCTCTCCCTTCCCCTCTCTCCTTTTCTCCCTTCCCCTCTCTTTCCTCTCTCTTTTCCAAACCCTAGCCTAATGCATAGAGCTCTAATAGAGAGCTTTAACTCTCCATCAAAGCATTCTATGCATTATGCTGGGATTTACGCTTAACATAAACTAGTTTTTACATTCACTTATGCATTAAGAGTAGGGTTTAGGGTAGTCACCTCTTTTTTCTCTTGTTCTTTTTGCTTACTAATGTGTTAATGAGGAGTAACTTTTTTTTTTATGTTGCTTTTTTGTAGGATTATTCAAGTGAGCAAGGTTTTGGGCATAGCCTTTCATATGGTAAGCCCTCTTTTCTCATTTGTGATTCTTGTCTTTGTGTTTTTGCACCCTTGGGTGCTGGGGATTAGGGTTAGGTCAATCGGCAATAGGCTTCTTTATGCAAAGCCCTTATTATGCATAGCGCTCTTATGCAATAGGTATAGACTATGCATAGGACTTATGCATAGCCCCCTTATGCATAGCCTTCTTATGCAATAGGGCTTATGCATAGCCTTATGCATAGGGCTATGCATAGGGTATGCATAGTCCTCTTATGCAGGCTATGCATAGGGCTTATGCATAGCCCTCTTATGCAATAGAGCTTATGCGTAGCCTTATGCATAGGGCTATGCATAGGGTATGCATAAGCCCTATGCATAGTCCTCTTATGTAATAGGGCTTATGCATAGCTCTCTTCTACAATAGGGCTTATGCATAGCCTTATGCATAGGCCTTATGCATAGGGCTTATGCATACCCTTATGCATAGGCCTTATGCATAGCCCTCTTATATGCAATAGGCCCTATGCAAAGCCCTCTTATGTAAAAGGGCTTATGCATAGGCCCTATGTATAGCCCTATTATGCATAGGCCCTATGTATAGCCCTATTATGCATAGGCCATATGCATAGGCCTTATGAACTAAATGAACTAATGTTTTGATTTATTATGATAATCTTTTGTAGGTCTATTCAAGTGAACAACCACCAAGGGCATAGGCCACACATACGGTTTATACAGATTCGGCTCGTAGAGGCAAGTCCTATTTGTTTATGCTTCTTCTCTTTGTGTTTTTGCACCCTTGGGTGCCACAAATTAGGTCTTGGTCAGGAGCCTTTAGGCCACACATACGGTTTATTCAGATTCGGCTCGTAGAGGTAAGGCCTATTTGTTTATGCTTCTTCTCTTTGTGTTTTTGCACCCTTGGGTGCCACGAATTAGGTTTCGGTCAGGAGCCTTTAGGCCTTATGCATAGCGTCATATGTATAGGCCGTATGCATAGACCATATGTCGTATGCATAGGCCATATGCATAAGGCCTATGCATAAGTCCTATGCATAGGGTATGCATAGGTCATATGCATAGGCCTTATAAATACTGTATATGCATAGGCCTTATGCATACCATATGCATATGGCATACGGAGTATGGCCTATGCATATCATCTATGCATAGGCTGTATGCATAGGCCGTATATGTATACGGCCTATGCATACGCTATGGTTTATGCACTGCGAGTAGGTGGTTATAGTGCAGGGGGTGCCCTCGATCTTCTCACTATCCTTCTCTTTCAAAAGAGGAGTTGCCTTTGGCTTTAATCGTGGGGAGCGTGTGGAAAGTCCTCAGGAGCTATCATCCAAAAAGAGGACTTTTTAGCCTAATTGTCTAAGCAATATTGTAGAAGGTCTTAACAATGTTCTAATATCACATGTATTCTTTGTCGACACCGTGGGGGGGAAAATCTAGCCCACTGGGTCAGTCCGGGCAGACCACGCCTTTGATAGGTGCGGAGCCCAGTGGTGCAGGCCCATCACAATATGGTTGATGAGCCTACACCACCTTCCTCTACTAGCACCATCCCTGCTTCCTCACGTCCATCTTCCCCACACGAGGACGATATAGTAGGGAGTGTGGGGGGGTAGTAGATGTGCTAGAGGGGGGGGAGGCTACTTTTGCTTTAGCAAAAGCAACACTAGGTCTCCCGATGCGTCTCCCCAAAGGGAGGCTCTTTATCTACACATTATGAGCCAGCCCCAAGGAGACCCATTCCACTATTCAATCCACGCCTCGTACCATACACTATTGATGCAGATGGTGCCCTTATGATGGATGCACGAGGAAAGCGAGTCATGAATCGTATGCATGTACTTGTGAACCTGGAGTTTGTGAACTCCTTCAAAAACTGGAAAGCACAAAATGAATTTTCTAAGTAATATGTTATCGATGTGCTTAAGTCCGAGTTCCCTGTGCCACATGTGGGTCTTTGCTTCTCCAAGGAGTGGATGAAGTAGCGCATCAAGATTTTTATCTCTAATAGGAGAGCAAATATCAAGAGAGTAGTAAAGAATAATTTGGAGAAGCCTAGCGTGTGTACGGACAAGGAGTGGAGGTACGCATGGAGATTTGTGAGAAAGCAACCAGGTGCTTTTCAACAACAAGTAGCGGGAGAATGCTTCCTGACTACGGAAGCAAGGGGCTTCGCACTTTGGCTCCGGTGTGAAATCCTCCTTTCTTGCTCATTTCGTAAGTATCATTTCTTCTCTCCTTTGATTTCGTTTTATACTATATTATTTTCTTGAAATAATTGTATATTTTCTTAATTGGTTTTTATGGTGGCAGGTTGTTGGGTGTGACTCAACAAAGGAGGAACATGACTATGGGTATCGAGCCCCCCTGTCCACAATTGTGGGTGTCGATGCATACGCGAGGTGTACGCTTGAATGCGTCGGTTTTTTTGGGGACTCAAGCTGATGAGGTGATGTGTTGCCTAAACCATTCTCTTTTCTACCTCTAATTGTATTTTAATGCTCTTGCTTACCTTACACTTGATGGCATGTATGTAGGATGAAAGAAGGGAAGAAGAAGAGGAGGATCCACGTTATCAGCGTGAAGCAAGTGAAGAGGACGAGGAATTGGATGATGAAGATCACTCGGAATCTGATGAGGATTATAGTTAGACACCTCTTTATACCTCTTTATTGTGAAAACTTTATTTATATAAGGCAAAAGGTCCAACAATTTCTGAAATATAATAACTTTTTGGGCTCAATTGCATTCTCCACAACGTATGTGTTTCTTATATTTGTGTTTGTGTTATAAATCTGAAACTATGACTGTTTTTGTAATTTAAAAAAAAAGAGCTAGGATAGATAGGGGAGTCCTATGTAGACTCCCCAGTCTACCCAAGCTCTTTTTTTGCTGTGCAGAGCGTTCACTGCTTGCTCAACAAACGAAAATATAAGTCACTGCTTAGCAACGAAAATATAAGTTGTGCTAAGCAACGAAAATAGTAGAAAAATATCGTTGCTGAGCAGCGATCTCAGTTGCGATATTTCGTTGTTCTGCAACAAAATGTCATCGTTGAGCATCGATATGTTGTTGTTGAGCAGTGAACCCGTTACAACGAAAATAGCAATGTTTCAAGCAACGAAAATGGCCCAACACCTAGCTACCTTTCTAGTTATAAAAACGATGCTATTTTCGATGTTAGACCATCATTCTTTCGTAGTGAATGCATAGACATAGATGAAATTTTCTTCATGGATACTCCTATTGCAAGATACTTCAATCCGTTGTATGGGCACTCCAGGGTCGATGAAGATGAGAATGACAGAAATAAAGATGAGAATGACAAAAGTGAAGATGCATGTTGTGATACACAGTCGAGCAGTCATAGCAATCCTATCATCATTGATGATGATGATGAGAACGATCATGCCCAACAAGCATCATATTTTTCTATATGGGAGAAAACTGAGAACTTCAAAAAAGCCATCGTCAATGGCGATGACTTTGATGGCGATGACTTTGTGCCGCTATCACCCAATGTGTCTGTAAATTTGTTAGGCTTAAGAAGCGTGCTTCCTGTAGGGTGGTTATAGTTCTCTGTTTAGAAGAACTGGGTGGTTATAGTTCTCTGTTCAGAATAACTGTGTGTTTTTACTTTGATCTTGTTGCTTTTTTCTCTCTACGACACTTGTTTGTCGTTCACCACGTTACCTTTTCGTTTCTAAAAATCCGATGTAATAAACTGCTTCTTGTCTCGTTTATTTTCACGTCACGAATTTCGTGTAACCTCACCCCTTCTGAAATTCCGTCACGAATTTGGTGCCCACTGAAGCACGCAACAAATTAATGCACACAGACAAAAAGGTAAATATATAGACAAAAAGGTTCTTCAGCAATTTGAAGAGGCCGGATCATGAAGTAATCGCGTCCGTTCACGTGCTAAAGCCTCCCTAGATCCAGGGCGCGTCGCAGCTCCGCCACGGAGCGGAGGAAGTCCTGCATCTCAGCTGAGATGCTCAGAAGTGACTGGTTGTTCTGGCTTGATCCGGTTATGAGCTCGGCACGTTCTACGTCGGCCGAGACGCAGTTTCCTGTGCTAACCTTGCAGTTCAGTACAGATCGCGGGGGTATCATTTCTGCAACTGCCATGCATGTCTCCTCCTCGATGAAAACCGGAGTAACGTCTTCGAGCGTGAAAGCGCAGAAGCACATCTTTTTCTATCGTCTGCTTCTTTGTCGTCGCTGGGCTGCTCGTGCTCATTATGGAGTGCGTACAGGCGCGGCCAGCAATAGAGGTGGCCGCAGCCCGACAGTACGACGGGCTGAGAAGCGTGAAGCCTGAGGCAGCGGCGGCAAGAGAAGGCTGTATTGTGGGCGTCCGGCGGGGACGAGCAGGGGCCGTTGAGTGAGACGGATATGAAAGGCCGGCTCCTGGGCAGTCTCGCTCGGCAGAACGGACACGAGCTTGTCTTGTGTAGCCACGTCTGAACGCAAGGCTCGCAGAAAAGCAGGCGTGAAAGCGCGCTCCATGCAGATGGGACACGTTAAGGCACTAGAAGTAGTGCTGCCGCCGCAACAATCCGTGCCGTCTGCCATTTTATTATTAAGAGAGAGCGAAGATCCCAAGCTATGTTATGCGCATTGCGCATGCACATGACCCATCACTAGCATGTACTCCGACAGCATCACCCCAGCACATGTACTTCCTCTGCACAAACAAGCAATCACAATTAATTAAAATCAATAAGATCTCCATATGCAATCACAATTAATTGAAATCAATAAGTTATACGGGTCGCCATATGCAATCACAATTAATTAAAATCAATAAGTTATACGGGTCGCCATATGCAATCACAATTAATTAAAATCAATAAGATCTCCATGTTGATGAGGCTCAGAATGGAATTACCTTGACACCCATAATCATGCATGAGCATCTCCCCACCATAATCCAACTAAGAACTAAAGAAGCCTTGCCTCTATACACACATCACACCCAGCCACATGTTATAAAAGTAATTATATTTTCATGACAAACATCCATGAGAGGTTAGTAAGGCAAATTAGAGCTCATGCTTAAGGTCATTTGTATATCATGGACCACGTATTTCCTACTTATATTTCTTAGAATAGTCAAGACACAAGTAAAATGGTCATAAACAAAGGTGGAATGATAATAGATATTAGATCTACTTATAAAAATGTGGTAAGTTAATCGCACTACTTTAAATGATGCTCTTGAGTGTTGAATAATGCGACCGTTGTTTGGCTTAAGATTGTGGAGAGACACTAGTCCCACATGCAAGCTTTGCTCTATGGTGTATGCAATAAAAGTTCCTTTTTTTACATCTAAAGGTAGAAAAATAAGAAATTCTTCTTCTTCTTCTTCATAGTTTTAATCCTATTTGTCTCTCCCTAAAGTTAGGTGAAGAAGAATGATAATAAATCCCATCTTAGCTCTCTGACCTCTAAGTGGCATCCAATAATATATAATAAACTTAGAATGCATGGATATAAAGAAAAGATTATTGATATTCTACTAAAGTATGAGTGTAGAGGAGAGAACTTGATTATTTGGTTTCTTGCTTTGGCTTAAACTTAGATTTGAAAAGGCCTACAATAATGAATAAAGAAGTATAACCACTTGGGGGGTACACTTCTAAAAAATCATATGTATCACGTGCGTTCAAGGGGCATTTAAAAAATCCCTTAGCTAAAATTTTCCCCCCAATAAAACTACTCCTCTTTACTTATGAACTAACCGATTTTTTTTTGAAGTTGAATTAAAATACTCCTCCTGTTATTGTAATCTTGTTAAAAATTTTCTAAATTTTGAATTAAAATACCCCTTGAAGTTCAAATGAAGGGGTTTTTTAATTCATTCTTTAAGAAGAAAATTTACAGAGATACATTTATAGAAGGGTTTGTTTAAATACACCTTGAGAGTAAGCTATGGATTGTAGAAATGGATTAAAGACAGGGTTTTAGAAGTAACTAGATTAGTAGAATATCTAGTAGGCAATGACATGAGATGAACACACAATGTCTGAAACTCGGGGGGTTCACCTAAAAATATGTAAGTATACCACGTGAGTTTAAATGAAGGGGTTTTTTAATTTATTTCTTAAAAAGAAAATTTACAAAGATACATTTATAGAAGGGGTTTTTTAAATATCCCTTGAACGCACGTGATACACAGGGTTTCTAAGTAGTGCACTCCCCAAGCTCTTAAATAGGCTGAGAATACATCAACACTAGCAACTAACATGGATCCATAATTATCCTTATTCAAATAACTAAGAGTCACCTCCCCCCACTTTAAGGTGTACAAAATGTTGATTGTTGAGTATAACTCATCCAATGGCCCACTTGAATGAGGCTTTTAAACTAGGCTGGGGTTGATTCTTGTTCACATTGCACTCTTTTTTGTGCTACAAGCTACATCAAATCCATCTCCATTTTATCCTAAGGTTGCATATCCCCCCTTAGCGCAATTTTTTTCCACCCTTCATCACTAATATTTCGAACACACCCCCTCAAGTGGTAAATTCATATCTCTGTTATGTGCTAGAGTCTACACCCCAAGGTACATGCCATGAACCACTCTGTTTTTTTTTATAAATTAGGCATAATGGACCTGAGGTACATACCATGAATGGCCCCAAGGTATCAGATGGCAATGGATCCCAAGGTACATGAATGGGTGAATCTAGTTGCCTCTATAAAATAGGCCTACCATGTAGCTATGACATGGGATTTTTACATAAGGACCTAGGGATTAGCATTATAATTAACAAGGTAATGGTCATGGCCTTTTTTTACATCTAGAAGAGTTGATTGGGATTTCTTCCTTCCTGAGAAGCCTTATTGATGTCTCCTTATTTGATAGCCACAATGGTAGCCTCCTCAACCTACTTCTTATGCCAACAATCCTTAACCACATGGCCTACCTTCCTGTAGTAGTGAACCTACTTCTTATGCCAACAATCCTTAAGCACGTGGCCTACCTTCCTGCAGTAGTGGCAAATGAATTTGCTCCTTGATCCTTTGTACTTTGGTCCTCTACTTGAGAGAAATGCTATCTCTATAGCTGTTCATGATGTATCCTTGCTTTTGTGCCTTCTCTTCCTCCATAAGATCTACTTCTATTCCTCTAAATGTTAGGTCCCCCGAAGGTTCTTGATAGTAGCCACACAAATGGCCCATACTCTTCCAAAGTCCTGATTTTTAGAAGGATTAGTTTTGCATCCTCCTCTTCCACCAGTGCACCAATGCTTGTAAGTTAATTAATTATGCCTTTTATCTTGTTAACATGTATGGGAATGAATCCTCATCTTTCTTGTCAAGGCCAAAGTTCTGAATATGTAATCGTTTATTGGATTTTTTCCCTTTTTTCCAAAAAAAACTTTTCCAATTCATCCTAACATTATTTTGATGTTTTCAAGTCAAAAATGTGATTGCGCCCAATTTAACCCAAGGTAAACCATAGGTCGACTTCCACACTCATGCGCCACATCAACACGAAGTGAAGGGAGAAGAGGAAGCCACCATCATAAAGAGTAAACAAAGCCAAATATACCCAAGTAATCAAGCCCACATAGGCTATGAAGTAGCTATGGACTCAAGGTGGCATACCCCATGTGTTTATGCTTGCCTAAGCAAGGTATGAGGATTAACTGTATTGTGTTGTAGCTATGGACTCAAGGTAACATACCCCATGTATACATGCTTGCCTAGGCAAGATATGATTAATTGTATTTGTGTTATAATACTGCATAAATTGCACTTTAAGTTGTAACTTGATGGATGGCCAGGCCTTATGTGAAGCCAACATCCCATACACGTGCTCTCCTATCTAAAATAGACTAAGGTCTACTTGGGAACCTAACAATCATTGAAGTATGTGTATGCCCAAAACTAATAAGTGACCTAGATATAAGTCAACTTGTCAAATGAGAGCGCAATCCCTTGGGTTGGATTAATGACTACACTCTTGCCTTTTGTGCTCGTTCTCTCTCTAGCTCTATGCTTTCTTGCCTCTTGGATAAAGAATGACGCTCTTGCCTCTTCCACTCATGCTCTCTCTAGCTCTATGATTTTGTTGCCTATTGGTAGTTCTATACTTATGTGTGTGTGTGTGAGAGTGTGCAGTGTGTCATTTCTTTCCCATGTGCCTTGCCATTGATGCTAGTGAGAGTGTAAGGGTGTGTGTGAGGAGAGGGCTATTGTCTTGAAGCTACCTCGGAGCTCTTTTCAGGCTGTGGGAGTCTCAAGCTCAATGTAGACAAATCACATGGTGACAATGGGATGTACCCTTCTCATGTGCTAGCTTACTACAACACATTCTTATCAATTGATAGCTTTCTCTCTAATGCATTCTTCTTCAGTTCTATCTTGCTCTACAATGCTTCTTGTCCAAGAAAATGAGAGTGTGCATCTAAATTTCCCATGACAAGGGAAAGGTAATAGGTTAGTCTTGTGCTACTGATTGCACGGTGTATTTGGGCTTTCCATTAGTGCCACTCCCAAGGAGCATAGTTGCTTTACTTTAGCCTTTGATAAGACTTTTCTCTAGGGCTTGTTTCCCTTATTACCATTTTTGACAGACCTAGCATTGGTTGCATGTGTTTATTTGGTGATGAGAGATCTGATGAGAGGTTTGATTTGGTTGAAAGGAGGATAAGAAATGATTTTTTGTTAAAGTTGTTATGGTTGTTATGATTTTTGCTGAACTATTGTTAGTATTAGTTAGTGTGTATGATTTTGGTAGAGATTTTAGACTTTCACCATGTGTGTTTGAGTGTTATAGGATTTAAATTAGTAGTTTTGTAGTTTTATCAAGGTAGTGCATTAGGTTGTGTATTAAGAAATCTATTCTATTAGGTAGTGCATTAGGTTGTGTATTAAGAAATCTATTCTATTAGGTAGTGCATTAAGTTATAGTAACTACATATTTAAATGACTTAATTAGCTGACATTAGCTACTATATTAGGTTTGGTATTCATTAGTGTATTAGGGTTAGCATTAATGTAAAACATTAGCGATAATATTTAATTGAAGCATTAGGAATAGTATTAATTACTAATTAGGAGTAGTATGGATGGTAATAGCTTAGGTTAGATAGAGCTTAAGATTTTTTTTTAAGTGCATACACACACACACACACACACACACACAAAAGGAAAAGAAAAGGGAAGGAGGAAGAGAGAGAATGTTAGTCACTTTTTGACTTTAGAGAGAGAAATGGTTTTTCGATTGAGAGAGAGAGAGATGCTCGTTTTCAATTCAGAAAGAGAGAGAGAGAGAGAGAGAGAGAGAGAGAGAGAGTTTGTTAAGGGATTTTGATTATGAAAGAGATGCTCATTTTCAACCAAGAAAGAGAGTGAGATGGTGATTTTCAATTAAGAGAGAGTAATCTTGTCATATGTATATGTGTACACCTAATATATCTTTGTCAAGTGAATACTCTTCTTATACTGATTCACAATCTAGGAAGGAGTTTCTAGAAGCAATCTATGAAGTATATTGGAAGATTCTCAAAGACAAAATTCATGCAAGTCCATTCTTTTCTATAGTTGGTGGATGAAAGCATAGATCATCCTTATGAGAAATATCTAATTATTTACATAACATCCTTATCTAATGAAGGATGTGGTGTGTGTAAAACTTTATTTGTTAGGCTTATGCACATGCATGATGCAAGGGACCAATCTATGTATGAAGGAGTGAAACAATTGCTTAAAGATATGCAATTAATAGAGGAGAAGATGGTTGGGTTTGCTTTAGCTTGAACTAGTGCCTTGGTTGGCATGAATGAAGGACTTGTTTGCAAAGATTAGACTAGATTCCTCCCATCTTGTGGGTTTGCATTACATTGCACCACTACGAGAATATTCTTGTTTTAAAGATGCATGTGAGAACTTTGTAGACTTCGTGTATCTTGATATAAGTTTGCTAACTAGGTGAGAGAATGGTTAGGTGAATCTTCCCTACGTGACGAGAAAAGCTAATTAATATATATGATGCATTTGATACAAAGCATTATCAAATTTTACAAATCCATGGTGTTAGATGGCTCTCAAGAGGAAAGGGTAGAAATAATGCCTACACTTCTTTTATTTTGGAAGCAAAAGAATGAGAGATTGTGTGCACAAGGGGAGATATTTCTAGTTCAATTTCTTATTCATTTTTGGCTGATGTATTAATAGACGTGGTTTTTGTGAGCTTAATTTTTTTTAAAAATATGTAGATATCACAACTATTGCAAGAGACATAAATACTACGATTGAGGCATTAAAAGATAGGTGTTTCGGAAGTGTATTTGGTCATGACTCAAAACATCTTAAGGATTTTAAAAAAATATCAAGGGGTGGGGTATTAGAATGGGAAGACAAGGAAGACTTGAGAAACGCACATGTTCTCAAGTATGAAAGTCTTGAAAAATGCACATGTTCTCAAGTACGAAAGTCTTCCAATTAGTACTCCTGAAGAAGACATGGAAGGGTGTATTTTTTAGCAAAGGAGTTGTTTCAAAAACTTGTGTCAAGTTTTGATGAAAGATTTTATGATTGTAACTTGTTTAATGCAACGAAGCTATTTTTACCAAAAAATCCAGACAATAAAGTAGAAGGATAACGTTTTGCAAGGAAATTTTTATATTGATTATGCGATCGATTTGATGGTGATGTCTCATCTTCATTATTTAACAAAGGGCTTTGCAAAGAAGAACTTGCTCATTTTGTGCCTAAATTAGTGGTCTTATCTAACTAGGGGTATATTTAACTCTGGGGTACAATGTAGTATTGAGATTGAATGGAGGAAAGTGTTTCCTCAAATGTTGAAGCTATGGAAAGTTGTCCTTGTCATACCGCTAGTTCAGTCATGCGTGAAAGAGATTTCTCGAAAAAAAAACAAAATATAGAGTCACTATTATAGGTCTTATCTTAGCTTGAAAACCTTAGATGTGCTCATGTTCATGCCCTTATCTATTTAAGAGAATCTTGAAAATGTGAATTGGGATCACATATTTGATGTGTGGAAGTCAAAAAAGGATAGAAGATATTAAATTTTAATCAGGAGTACCTCTTTCTAGAGTAATTTGTAATTGATATTTTTGGTATGAATTTAATCTTTTGCCCGATTCATTTGTCAAAATTTGTAAGATTGAGCAGGTATAACAAAAATTTTCAAATTATGTGTATATAGAGTTGTAATACAGCAGAAGGACAAGGGTTAACCTACAAAAGAATGGTAATGTGGAAATTTTCCCTTCTTCTTTGAAGGGATGAGCTTAAGGTAACCTTCTAAAAAAAGGGGGCATAGTCCTTGTAATTTGAAGGCTGCTACCACCCTACCACTAATCCATTTGGATTCCCAAGTTATCACTCACATGTATCTCTGATAGTCGAAAGTCACCCTAGCACACATGCAAAAATACACTGGCGATAAGAACTATACGCAATCATAATTAATAAAAATCAATAACATTTGCATGTTGATTTAAGTCTAGAATTGAATTACCTTGACACCCATATTCATGCATGAGTATCTCCTCACCATAATCCAATGAAGAACTAAAGAAGGCTTGCCTCTATACACGTCACACACACCCACATGTAATAAGTAATTATATTTCATGGAAAACATCCACGAGAGGTTATTGAGGAAAATTAGAGATCATGCGTAAGGTCATTTGTATATCATGGACCACATATTTCGTACTTATATTTCTTAGAGTAGTCGAGGCACAAGTAAAATGGTCATAAACAAAGGTGGAATGATCATAAATATTTCTTATATATATATTTCCTACTTATAAATTTCCTAAAATAGTCAAGGCACAAGTAAAATGGTCATAAACAAAGGTGGAATGAGTACAAATATTAGATTTACTTATAGAAATCTAGTAATTTAATCGCACTACTTTAAATACATGTGAAGATTTATAATTCGACTCTTCCAAATCGATGATACATAAAAAAACTTTTGAAAGGGTTTATTTTATGATATGGTAATTTTTTTTTGTGAATGAAAAATTTAAAATGTAACATCTTGATGCTCTTGAGTGTTGAATAATGTCAGTGTTGTTTGGCTTAAGATTGTGGAGAGACATTAGTCACACATGCAAGTTTTTCTCTATGGTCTATACAATAAAAGTTTTGTTTTTTATATCTAAAAGCAGAAAAATAAGGATCTCTTCTTCTTCTTCTTCATAGTTTTAATACTATTTGTCTCTCCCTAAAGTTAGGTGAAGAAGAATGAGAATAAATCCAATCTTAGCTCTTTGACCTCTAAGTGGGACCCAATAATATAAAAAAACTTAGAATGCATGGATATAAATAAAAGTTTATTAATACTATACTAAAGTATAAGTGTAGAGGAGAGAACTTGATTTTTTGATCTCCTATTTTGGCATAAAGTTAGATTAGAAAGGGTCTACAATAATCAATAAAGAAGCATAACCACCAAAAAACACAATCATAAAAGGCTACCTAGTCTTCTTCTTCTTTGCCTTATATCTCCAAAGGAGAAGAAGAAGATAATCATAAGGAATTCTTCTTTCTCCTCTTCTTATTCTATTGATTGAATCCACTACAAGAGATATTCATCTTCCCAACATTTAAATTGGCACTCTAGTGAAGTGAGAAAAGAAAAACTGCAAGGCTTTAAGCATGGATATAAACATCTGCCATTATGGACTACTTTATTAGCATTTGTACGGGTGTATTATATGAGCATTAATATTGATGCATTATTAAAGGATCTTAGATATGTGAGAATCCAACATGGGAGTAAACTATGGATTGTAGAAATGGATTAAACTCATGGTTTTAGTAGTAACTACATTAGTAAAATAACAATGCAATACACACACACATTAAATGGGTGCCTCTTAAATGGGCAAAGATTACATCAACGCTAACACTAACATGGCTCAATAATCATCCCTATTCAAGCTCTCACTAATTAAGGGAAACCTCCCCCCACTTTGAGGTGTCGTAAATGTTGATTGTTGACTCTTGAAGAGGCTTTTGAACTATTTTGGGGTTAATTCTAGTTCACATTGCACTTGTTTTTGTGCTATAAGCTACATCAAATCCATCTACATTTTCTCGTAAGGTTGCATATCCCCCTCTTAATGCAAATTTATTGCACACTTCATCACCGATATTTCCAACACCCCCCCCTCAAGTGATGAGTTCATATCTCTGTTATGTGCTAGAGTGTACACCCCAAGTTACATGCCATGAACCACTCTAGTTCCCTTTACAAAATAGGCATAAATAGATCTAAGGTACATGCCATGATTGAAACCCAAGGTACATGCCATAAATGGGCCAATCTAGTTGCATTTATAAAATCGGCATATCATGCAGGTATGATGTGGAAATTTTACATAAGGGTAGGGATTAGCTTTATAATTAACAAGGTGAGGGTCATGCCCTTTTTTACATCTAGAAGAGTTGATTGCGATTGCTTCCTTCTTGGGAACCCTCATTGATGGATCCGTTGATAACCATCATGTAAGCCTCCTCAACCTACCTCTTATGCCAACAATCCTTCACCACATCGCCTACCTTCCCATAGTAGTGGCACATGACTACTTCCAGATCCTTTTTACTTTGGTCCTATATTGAGAGAAATTCTATCTTGTAGATCCTCTTCTCTTAGCTCTCCTTTGTACTTTCACTTGAGAGAAATTCTATCTCTGTTGGCTGTTGTTCTCAATGTATCCTTTGCTTTTGTGCCTTTTCTCTTCCTCCACAAGATCTGCCTCTATTCCTCTAAATGTAAGGTCCCTCAAAGGTTCTAGATAGTAGCCACCAATGGCCCATACTCTTCCAATGTCATGCCTTTTGGAAGGATTTCTTTTGCATCCTCCTCTTCCACTGGTGCACCAACTCTTGCAAGTTGATTCACTATGCCTTTCATATTGCTCATGTATGGGAAATGAATCCCCTTCTTTCTTGTCAAGGAAAACATTTTGAATATATAATCTTAAATTAGAGTATTTTCCATTTTTCGTAAAAATCTTTTCCAATCATCTCAACATTCTTTTGATGTAACTTGATTTCCCCTTATTTAACCCAAGGTAATTCACAGGGCGATTTCCACACTTTTGGGCACATCAACACGAAGTGAAGGGAGCGGTACAAGCCATCATTAAGAAATAAAGAGTGATAAACACAAAAAAATAAAGCTAAGTAATCAAGGCCACTCAGGCTATGAAGTGGCTATGGACTCAAGTTGAAATACCCCATGTGTACATGCTTGCCTAAGCAAGTTGGGAGGATTAATTGTATTATGTTGCATCTATTGACTCAAGATGGCATACCCCATGTGTACATGTGTACCTAAGAAAGAAATGATTAAATGTATTGTTGTGTTATAATATAAACTGCACTTCAAGTTGTAACCCACGGTATGGCTAGGCCTTATGTGAATCCAACATCCCATGCACTGACACTCTTCTATCTAAATTAGACTAAGGTCTACTTAAGCACCTAACAATCAGTGAAGTCTCTGGATACCCAAGATTAATAAGTGACCTATATATAAGTGAACTTTCCTACTGAGAAAGGGCAATTCCCTCGGGTTGGATTAAGGACTACGTGAGTCTTGCCTCTTGTGCTCTTGCTCTCTCGAGCTCTATGCTTTCTTACCTATCAAATTAAGAACTATGCTCTTTCCTCTTGTGCTCTTGCTCTCTCTACCTCTATGCTTTCTTGCCTATTGTTAGTTCTATACTTGTGTGTGGGTGTGAGAGTGTGCAGTGTGTCATTCTTCTTTCCCATGTGACTTGCCATTAATGCAAGTGAGAGTGTAAGGGTGTGTATAAGGAGGGAGATTTTATCTTGAAGATATCGTGGAGCTCTTCGGGCCCTTGGAGTCTCAATCTCAACATAGACAAATCACATGGTGACAATGGGAGGGAGTCTTTTCATGTGCTAGATTACTACAACACAATCTTCTCAAGTGCTAGCTTGCTCTACAATGCATTTTTTCTCAAGTGCCAAGACAATGAGAGAAAGAATCTAAGTCCCCCGTGACAAGAGAAAGGTAATAGGTTAGTCTTGTGATACTAATCATGTTGTATTTGGGCTTTCCATTAGCACCACCACTACCAAGGAGCATGGTTGCTTTGCCTTAGCTTTTGTGATAAGAATCTTGTGTAGGGATTTTTTTTCTTATTAACCATTTGGTGAAAGACCCAAGTGTTGGTTGCATGTGCTGTTGCATTTGGTGAGAGATCCAGTGCTAGGTTTGATCTGGTTAAAAAGAGGATTATAAATTATTTTTTGTGAATTTGTTGTGATTGTTATGATTTTTTCTTAAATATTGTTAGTATTAGTTAGTGTGTAAGATTTTGCTAGAGATTTTACATATTCACCATGTGTGTTTGAGTGTTATAGGATTTTAATTATTTAGTAGTTTGGTAGTTTTATCAAGGAAGTTCATTAGGTTGTGCATTAGGCTTGGGAAATTTATTGTATTAGGTAGTGCCTTAAGTTGTAGTAATTACATATATAAATGAGTTAATTGACTTACATTAGTTAATATGTTAGGAATAGTACTTATTAGTGTATTGGGGTTATCATTAAGGTGATATATTAGGGATAATATTAAATTGAAGCATTAGGAATAGTATGTATCACTAATTAGGGTTAGTATTGATGGTAATAGATTGGGTTAGATAGAGATTAATATTTTTCAAAAAAACCTACACATATACAAAAAGAAAAGAAAAGGGAAGGAGGAAGAGAGTGTGTGTTAGTGGCTTTTCACTATGAGAGAGAGAAATGGTCTACTATTGAGAGAGAGAGAGAGAGAGAGAGAGAGAGAGAGAGAGAGAGAGAGAGAGAGAGAGAGAGATGCTAGTTTTCAACTGAGAGAAAGAGAGTAATCTTTGAATCAAACTGGAGAGAGAGAGTGTTAGGGGACTTTGATTATGGGGAGAGAGTGTTAGGATATTTCGATTGTGAAAGAGATGCTAATTTTGAGATAAGAAAAAGAGTGAGATGGTGATTTTCTATTGAGAGAGAGTAATCTAATCCTTGCTCCAAATTGAGGAGAGATAGAGAAAGGAAGGAACCATCAAGCACTATATAGGCAAGTCCATCTCACAATCTATGAGACCCACCTCACAATCCACCTGACAATCGAGGTGATTCACCTCCCATCTTACTCTTTGCACCCATCTTTCTACCCCATTTTTTACATAACTAGCTAGCCCCCTTCCTATGTGCTGTACCTTGCTTTCTTGATGTTGTTGCCCTCAAAAGTTCAAGTTGTGTTGGGTTACAAGGGGGCTACAAGAAATGGTTATTAGACTAGAAGTGAGGAAAACCAAACAAAAGGATGTTGTTGCCTAAATAACCTCATAAATGTTTAATGACCAATAGTCCTATATTGTTGTGAATTTTGCATTTCCTAATGAGATAAGACATGTGTAGTTAGTTTGTGATATTGCTTGTGTTTTTCTCTGCTACCGAAGTTTCTTGTGTTGTGTTGTAGCTATAGCCTTATGTGACGCCAACATCCCTTGCATCGACACTCTACTATCTAAATTAAACTAAGGTATACTTAAGCACCTAACACTCAATGAAGTCCATGGATGCCCAAGATTAATAAGTGACCTATATATACATAAACTTGCCTAATGAGAAAGGGAAATTCCCTTGGGTTGGATTAACGACTATGCTAGTCTTGCCTCTTGTGATCTTACTCTCTCTAGCTCTATTCTTTCTTGCCTATCGGATGAAGTACTATTCTCTTGTCTCTTATGCTCTTGCTCTCTCTAGCTCTATGCTTTCTTGCCTATTGTCAGTTCTATACTTGTGTGTGTGGGTGTGAGAGTGTGCAGTGTGTCATTTCTTCTTTCCCATGTGCCTTGCCATTAATGCTACTATTGAGAGTGTAAGGGTATGTGTGAGGGGAGGCTTTTTATCTTAAAGCTACCTTGTAGCTCTTCGGGCCCTTGGAGTCTCAACCTTAACATAGACAAATCACATGGTGACAATGGGAGACAATCTTCTCATTTGCTAGCTTACTATATAAAACAATGTTCTCAAGTGTTTGCTGTAGCTTTTGATAAGAATCTTTTGTAGGGCTCATTTTTCTTATTTCTGTTTGGTTGAAAGAGTTAGTGCTGGTTGCTGGTGTTGCTACATTCGGTGAGAGATCTAGTGCGAGATTTGATTTGGATGAAATGAGAATTAGAAATGGATTTTTGTTGAATGTGTTGTTCTTGTTATGATTTTTGCTAAAATATTATTAGTATTAGTTAGTGTGTAAGATTTTGTTGGAGATTTTATACATTCATCATGTGTGTTTGAGTGTTATAGGATTTTAATTAGTAGTTTTGTAGTTTTTTCAAGGAAGTGCATTAGGTTGCACATAAGGCTTGGGAAATTTATTGTATTAGGTAGTGCATTAAGTTGTAGTAATTACATATTTAAATCAACTGATTAACTTACATTAGTTACTATACTATGATTAGTACTTATTAGTGTATTAGGGTTAGCATTAAGGTAATACATTAGGGATAATATTGAATTGAAGCATTAGGAATAGTATGTATCACTCATTAGGGTTAGTATTGATGGTAATAGCTTGGGTTGGATAGAGATTAATATTTTTTCAAAAAACTGTACACACACAAAAAAGAAAAGAAAAGGGAAGGAGGAAGAGAAAGTGCGTTAACTATGAGAGAGAGAAATGGTTTTCAATTGAGAGAGAGAGAGAGAGAGAGAGAGAGAGAGAGAGAGAGAGAGAGAGAGAGAGATGCTGGTTTTAAATTGAGAAAGAGAGTAATCTTTGAATGAAACTAAAGAGAGAGAGAGTGTTAGGGGATCTTGATTATGGAGAGAGAGTATTAGGGGATTTAGATTGTGAAAGAGATGCTGATTTTTAGGTAAAAAAGAGAGTGAGATCGTGATTGTCAATTAAGAGAGTAATCCTTGCTCCAAATTAAGGAGAGAGAGAGAGAGAGAGACACAGAGAGAAAGAGAAGGAACCATCAAGCACTATATAGGTAAGTCCATCTCATAATCTAGGAGACCCACCTCATAATCCCACCTAACAATCCACCTCACAATCCATGGCACGACCCACCTCACAATCCACATCACGATCCAAGTGCCCCTCACTTTCTTGATGTTGTCACCCTCAAAAGTTTAAGTTATGGTGGGTTACAAGCTCGAGAGGGTGGGGGGGCACACTACTAAGAAATCCTATGTATAACATAGAGTCAAGATGTCATGAGAATATATTTTAAGTCCTCTATAAAAATATTATTTATCCCCTCTTGAGTAATTTGGGGACGCCTAGATTACTCTTGCGTCATGCCGGCTAGGTTAATATCGTGGGTGACACCACTATAAATATTAATACGTGCGGTATGTGACGTATGTTTGAGGCCACCTATGATTATTTCAGTTAGGTTTGTATGGCAGGGTGATTCCTGGGGTACTTACGCCTGGTAGTCATGAGTTGGTGATGATTTGTGCCTGTTTAATATTTGTGGGATTAATTTAATAATTAATTAGGCTTATATTTTCAGGTGATGAAGACTATGGGAATTGAAGAGTTTACTTTGGAAGAAATGTCTTGGATCATCACATTTCATTTTTGACAAGCATAGTAGCTTGTAATCTTATTAAATGATTTTTCCATTTTGAACTTTAGGAAAGATACATTTATTTTTGTGGAATTTATTAAAGCTTATGGCTTTACCCTAGTCCCAATTTGACACTCTATTTTTGTTAAAGAAGAGTGCCGTGCTCTCTAAAAAGCACATCTTGTATTTTGGGGGCTATGGCCTAATTTTGGTGAAAAGGAAAGCTAATAAAGAAATACTCTTGTGTGGGGAGAGGCCACGCACAAGAGGGGGGGAAGATTGCACCCAATATGCTCTTTTTGGAGCTAAGTATTTTTGTTTAAGTGTTTAATTTTTCAATTGCTTTGATTTAGTTGAAGCTTACAAGCAATGGTTTTTATGATTGAATTAATTCTCTATCTTTCCACAATCAATTCCTAGAATAAGATTCCGGTTGCAGTGGTATCAGAGCTTGGGCTAGGAGATTTGTGGAGAAGGTAGGAAAGGGCTTCAACTTCTCAAAAATCAAGAAAGTGCAGGAATTTATCCAGTGGACAGAAGGGTGTTTTGCAGGTCTTTACCCAAAGGTCAAAGATTCAAAACTAGATCTACTCTCAAACCCACTCACCACCCTGCAAAACCATCCCTCTTTATCAAAAAGTGGTTTTTCCAAATACTCAGTGAAATCAGAATCTGACCGTATGGATGATATTCTCATAGCCAAAAACCTCACGGGTAACTCTCAGAAATCAGAAAGCTTCAAGATTGAGTGAATCTATAATGGATGGAGCAGATAAATCCATGCAAAAGACATTATATAAACCACAATAATCTTTTGGAGCAAGGAGCGCCCGGCGGGCAGTCTGCCGGCGCAAAACGCGTGGAGAGAAGAAAGAGAAAAAAATTAGCTTCATAAGCTAATCACTCCATAATCTTGATTTTCTCTTATTCCTAATCAAGTTTACTTTTCCCAATCCCTATGCAAGTCATATCACTCCTTTTTCAACCTCTACTTTTCCCAATTTCCAAATTTGAGGAGAAATTCAAAGGTTTTACAATTCTGAAAATTTTTGGCTGCAGAAAAGTGATTTACAGGTTTTAAAAAGCTTGGAAATTGCCTAGAAAAGGCTAGAAAATTCCGAAATCGCTTCTGAAAAATTCTGAAAATTTCAGAAAAATATTACAGAGTTTGGGCAAGGTTTATAGGACTGTTTCAGCAGGTTTCAAAGTGCAAAAAAATTATTTCATCAACAATTCGACTAGCCCAAGACTCTTGAATCACGCGGAATCGTTCGGGATTTGTTTGAGGCGACGAGAATTCAATTCAGCCATTGAACAACGTCTTGTTCAGCTTCAACCAAGATCGAATTGCAGGAGAAAAATAAGATAAGTACTCATTTTTGCTTTATTTATTTACATCAAATAAAGTAAAATTTTATTTATCTACATCATTTGCACAAGCACTATGGCAGATTTGCCTATCTCGCCATCAATTCAAGAGCAACTCCTTTCTTTACAACATCAAATTGTAGAAGAAAGAGAGAAGCGTATTGAATTGGAGAGACAGCTCTCAAATCGTAGACGCAAGCGTGACTCTTCGCTATCTTTTGATGACGAAGATGACACTATTCAAAGGGCTGTAAATGCTACATTGCAAGCACAAAGGTCACAAAAAGAATCCAAGATTAGTCGGAAAGCTTTCACATTTCAAAATTATGATGGAAAGAAGGATGCTAGGGTCATTTTAGCTTGGCTTAGTCAACTAGATGACTATTTTTCTGGAGAAAAATTTTCAGAGAATGATAAGATTAAATGTGCAGTCAATCATATGGTAGACAGTGCAGCTTTATGGTGGAGTGTAGTTAAGCAAGGTCGTGACAAGCCAGATTCTTGGAAAAGATTTCAACGGCTGGTCAAAAAGCACTTTTTACCCTCACAATTCAAGTCCAAAGTTAGGCACCAATGGGACACTTTGCATCAATTGGAAAAGGAAACTATGTCACAGTATGTAGAAAAGTTCTGGAATACTTTATTACAGGTGCAGGTTGTGGATAGAGTTAGTGAGAAGGATCAAAAAAGGAAGTTCATATCGGGCCTTAGATCTACCATTAGGGCCGATGTGAATATGATTCGACCTCATTCACTATCTTCTGCAATATCCTTGGCAACTAATTCAAAACGTAAAAATGGTTTTCCTAAAGAGACTAAAGCACATGAGGGAACTTCTTCTAAACCATTTACTAAATCTTTTTATGCTTCAAAGAAGATGTATAAACCAGGTTATGACAAAGGCAAGGACGAGGCTAAAGGCAACATGAGTACCAATAAGAAAGTCAATGGTGGCAAACCGAAGACATCGCCTATCAAATGTTTCAAGTGCCACAAAGAAGGTCACATAGCACCGAATTGTCCAGAGCGTACCAAGAATTCAACCGCACAGCAGCAGCAGCTCGAGTCAACATGATTGAAGAAGACGACAATGAAGAAGAATCATTCGAGCAAGAGGGTAATTCCGATCCAGATTACTCAGAACAAGAAGGTAAACCTCATGTTCATTCTTTGCTTAAAATAAAAGGAACGATAAATGGACATGAAGTTCTTATTTTTCATGATGATGGTAGTACACATGATTTCATTTCTGAAAAGGTACTTAGAGCATTAAATCTTCATTCTTCACCTACGCACTATAAAGTCAAAGCAGCATTTACTGGAACAAAGTACAATTGCATGCAAGTAGTGAAAGATTTGGATTTATGCATCAAACCTTTAACAGAAAAAAGGGATTTCTTAGTTGCACCTTTACAAGGGGTAGATATAATTTTGGGTACGCCTTGGAGACACAAATACAATCCTATTATAGACTATGACACTCATAGTATTTCTCTAATGAAGGACAATGAAAATATTATCTTCCAGTGTCAAGTCAAAGGAGAAATGAGTCCTTTGTTGAGTCATTCCTTAAGTTTCAAAGTTTTGTTATAGTGTTCTTTGATGACATTCTTGTTTTTAGCAAGGATCGACAAGAGCATAAACAACACTTGGAACAAGTGTTCAAACTTTTGAGAGAAAATGAATTGTATGTCAATCCTGAAAAGAGTTCTTTCTTTCAAGAGGAGATTGAATACTTAGGACATATAGTCTCGGCCGAAGGAATTCGTGTAGATCCTAAGAAAATTGAGTGTATTGCTTCTTGGCCTACGCCTAGAAACATACATGATCTTAGATCTTTTCTTGGCTTTATGTAGTTATTATAGGAAGTTCGTCAAGAATTTTGCTTGTATTGCCAATCCTTTGACTGAAATCCTTAAGAAAGCTACAAATTTCAATTGGACTGATAAGCAAGATAAATCTTTTGCAACACTCAAGAATGCTTTAACACAAGCACCAGTTCTTACACTACCTGATTTTCAAAGACCATTCTTTATAGTAGTGACTGATGCTAGTGGCAAAGGATTTGGAGCTGTTCTTATGCAAGACAACCATCCTATTGCCTATCAAAGTAGAAAGCTTAAGCCTGTAGAGCAAAATTATAGCACTTATGATAAAGAATTAGCAGCAGTAGTGCATGCTTTGAAAATCTGGAAGCATTACCTAATGGGCTCTGAATTTCTTATCAAGACAGACCAACAAAGCATTAGGCATTTGCTTACGCAACCTCTTATCTCAGATAGGCATATCAAATGGACAGCTTTCATTCAAAGTTTCCAACCTATGATTCAATATCAACCTGGAAAAGATAATGTTGTTGCCGATGCTTTGAGTCGAAGACCAAATATCAACAACATTTCTATAATTGAAAGTGAACCATTCGTTCTCATGAAAGAAACTGACGAAGTTGATCCAGATTTTTCTCAAATATGGATCAAATTGCGTGAAAACAATTGGACACCTCAAGGAAGTTATTCACATAATGATGGCTATCTTTTCTTTGAGAAAAGATTGTGTGTTACTCAACCTTACAGACAACTTGTCTTGGAAGAGATGCACCAACCACCATTTGTCGGACATAGAGGAGTTTCTGCAACACTTCAAGTAGTTTCTCGAGAATTCTATTGGCCCCATTTGAAGAATGATGTAGCTAAGTTTGTAGCTGAATGTAACATTTGCCAAACAATCAAAAGCTACAAAGGCAAAGCTTTAGGATTGCTTATGCCTCTACCTATTCCTGATAGACCATGGGAACAAGTGTCTATGGATTTCATTACTGGCTTCCCTACTACTTCCAGTCACCATGATATGATTTGGACAATAGTGGACAGATTTAGTAAACAAGCCTATTTCATTCCATGCAAAAAGACACTAACTTCTCAGCAAGCCGCGAACATATTTGTTAAGCAAATTTTTGTTCATCATGGTCTACCCAAAGTGATAGTTTCTGATAGAGATTCTAAATTTTGTAGTCACTTTTGGGTTGCTCTTTTCTCAAACTTAGGCACTAAGTTAGATTTTTCCACGGCTTTCCATCCGGAATCGAATGGACAAACCGAAGTTACAAATAGCACTATCTTAGATATGCTTAGAGCCTATGTTTCCCAGCAACCTAGTGCATGGGATAAGTACATACACCTACTCCAATTTGCTTATAATAATACTCCTCATACTGCTATTGGTCGAGCACCATTTGAGATCATCTATGGAAGAGCATTGCCTATTCCGGCTACTAGACTCTCTCATAAGATTGAAGCAGCCGACCAATATGTTAGAGACTTTGATCGCATTCTATCTGTCATTGTATTCAAAGAGCTCAAGAGAAGTATACATCTCAAGCAAATAGGAAGCGCAAAGATTTTTCATTTCAAGAAGGTGATTATGTACTCTTGAGAATTGAAAAGCGTCGATTAAAGAGTGTGGACAAATTCCCTGCAGTGAAGCTAGCGCCTAGATATTATGGGCCATTTAAAATCCTTCAAAAGATTAATGATGTGGCCTATAGACTAGAGCTTCCATCTAATTGGAATATCCACAATTCTTTTCATATCCATCTCTTGAAACCTTTTCGAGGAACACTTCCTACTCACCCAACATATGAGGAACCACCTCTTATTGAAGGAGAGGAAGAAGTCTTAGTTCCTGATGCAATCATTGACCAAGAGATAACAACAACAAGGACATGTAATCAATACTTCAAGTATCTTTTGACTTTTAAGAATCATCCACAAGAAGATGCTAAATGGATGCCTGAGAAATTTTTCCGAGTTTACCCTGAAATTCTTCATTCTTTTCAAACCCAGCAAATCCGCAATTGAGGACAATTGCAAACTCAAGCAAGAGGGATGTCATGAGAATATATTTTAAGTCCTCTATAAAAATATTATTTATCCCCTCTTGAGTAATTTGGGGACGCCTAGATTACTCTTGCGTCATGCCGGCTAGGTTAATATCGTGGGTGACACCACTATAAATATTAATACGTGCGGTATGTGACGTATGTTTGAGGCCACCTATGATTATTTCAGTTAGGTTTGTATGGCAGGGTGATTCCTGGGGTACTTACGCCTGGTAGTCATGAGTTGGTGATGATTTGTGCCTGTTTAATATTTGTGGGATTAATTTAATAATTAATTGGGCTTATATTTTCAGGTGATGAAGACTATGGGAATTGAAGAGTTTACTTTGGAAGAAATGTCTTGGATCATCACATTTCATTTTTGACAAGCATAGTAGCTTGTAATCTTATTAAATGATTTTTCCATTTTGAACTTTAGGAAAGATACATTTATTTTTGTGGAATTTATTAAAGCTTATGGCTTTACCCTAGTCCCAATTTGACACTCTATTTTTGTTAAAGAAGAGTGCCGTGCTCTCTAAAAAGCACATCTTGTATTTTGGGGGCTATGGCCTAATTTTGGTGAAAAGAAAAGCTAATAAAGAAATACTCTTGTGTGGGGAGAGGCCACGCACAAGAGGGGGGAAGATTGCACCCAATATGGTCTTTTTGGAGCTAAGTATTTTTGTTTAAGTGTTTAATTTTTCAATTGCTTTGATTTAGTTGAAGCTTACAAGCAATGGTTTTTATGATTGAATTAATTCTCTATCTTTCCACAATCAATTCCTAGAATAAGATTCCGGTTGCACAAGAGGTATTAAAAAAATCCCTAACCTATTAACTCCTCATGAATAAAATGACCATTTTTTCTTTATAGACTAACATTTTAAAGAAAAGAACTATTTAAAAAACCCCTTCTATTAATATATTTCTATATTGATGTACCTTAAATTCATGAATTAAAAAACCCTTCCATTTGAACTATGTTTAGGTGAATCCCTCGACGTTACAAGAAATGGTTGTCAGACTAGAAGCGAGGAAAACCAAACCAAAGAATGTTGTTGCCTAAACAGCCTCATAAATGTTTAATGACCATTAGTCTTATAATAGTGTGAATGTTGCATTTCTTAATGAGATAAGACATGTGTACTTAGTTTATGATATTGCTTGTGTTTTTCTACCGGCATGCATAGGAAGCTACCAGCATGCCTACGTTGCTCCAGGCATGTATTGGAAGCTATCGGCATGCATAGGTAGCTAGCGGCATGCCTAGGTTACTACTGACATGCATAGGAAGCTACTGGCATGCCTAGGTTGCTACTGGCATGCATTGGAAGCTACCGGCATGCATAGGAAGCTATCGGCATGCCTTAGAAGCTATCAGAATGCGTAGGTTCATACCGGCATGCATTGGAAGCTATCGGCATGCATGGAGCATGGAAAAAATAACAAACCCTAAACTTACAGATCCTATAACATGTAAAAGCATAAGAAGAGAACCATACAAGAAAGAGATGTCTTACTACCTTGTGAAGCATCGGAAGCTATCAGTTGTCACAAAATAAAAAATAATATATCCTTGCTATCAAGGATGGATAGGCAAGAGGACATTATCAGGAAGCCATTACTAGTCTTTGATAGTGTGTCCTTTATACTTGACCATATATCCATAATAAATGTTTCCCCTAATACCTCTCTTTAATTCTATAATTAACAAAGAAAATGTAATTGAGAATAGAAAATAACCATGAATTCACTGTCTTTGGTAGTTCCACTTAAAAGATGGTTGAGCAGCAGCAGCTCTTCAACTTTATAGAAGAAGTCCAAATCTGACTTGATCGTTTACTAGGTCAAAACTATGTTCCATGTTAGAGTGGTGTATTGCCATAGCTCTGATACCAGTGTTGCGCACTGGATCAAATTGAAATCAAAATCATCAAAGTTTCACTTCAAATAATAATTTGTAAGAAAATAAAGCATAGAGACATAAACACTATATTGGGTCCCCAATTTTCCCCCCGTGTGAGACTTGGTATCACACATGAGTATTTTAATGATTTATTAAGATATGAAGTAATTTGGTACAATAGATCTCTTTGAAGACATCTCATCATAGAAGAAAAGAGAATATAGAAAAAAAGGAGAGCTTCATCCAAGGAACTTGGAAATCTTACAAAACACATTTAATAGAGATCTCACTCCCTCTCTCTCTCATGAGAAAATTAAATCATATAATAAAAACACTAAAAGAAAGTGATACTCTCTATAGCCGTTTCTGTGTCTTAGCCTGTCTTGGTTCCCTGTATGTAGGTATAGGCATACACAACTTGCAGGCAGCTATATCTCTTTTGTCAAAATATATAATAAAAACACTAAAAGAAACTACAAAAGAAACTGATACTCTCTATAGCCGTTTGTGTGTCTTAGCCTATCTTGGTTCCCTATATGTAGGTATAGGCATGCACAACTTGCAAGCAGATATATCTCTTTAGTCTTTCGACCAAAATATATAGTCGAGTTCATACTTAAAATTATGGGACTAAAATAGGTCTCCAATCCCAAGTGGGTCATTTCGCTAAATTCGATTATATGTAAAAATAGGCTACTGTAGAGAGGTCTATTTTGAGATAAGTTTATTTGTCTATTAATTATCTTTTTAGTATATATATATATATGTTGTTATTATATGATACTAAAGTATATTTATTTTTACTTTTAATATTTTATACTATTTTGATTTGAATAAAAATAATAAAAATAATAATTAATCTTAGATTATTTTTAATAGTAATTTTGGGCACACGTATCACCCAAAGTTGAGTCTCACAAAACATATTCCTGACCCCCACCAGCTCGCTTCCATTATCATATCCAATGATTTTCCCTTATATCAACTACTCCAGTCAATTAATAAGTTAATTGACTGAAAATACAAGCAACCATACAAAACTTTGTATCATCAAGATGATGCAACCAATACTCTCACGCATGTAAAGATTCACACATGTATGCATAAAGTAAGCTATGGTTTCTTGGATTTAAAAAGGTGTTTCAATCTAAACCCATCTAGGAGATTTCATAACATAAAAACCAAGGAATTTATAAAATATTTCATGAATTCATCCTCATAACAATGTCACAAACAACAAAAACAAGGATATTGTTAAGTGAGATGGAAGTAAGAAATACACGACATTCAATGGTTAAGTGCAAGAAGATGTGGTGCAACCAAGTGATGCACTAGAGTTCATACAAAATGCTACTAGCAAACAACAAAGTAGATGAAGACCAACAATAACCAACGGTCATTTCTCATGGGCTCAAAGAATAGATCCATCTTGGCCTTCTTCAAGGCTCCTTATTATCAAAGTTCTATGTTACAAGGGAGAGAGATCCACCTCTAACTCCATTGTCTGATTTAGCTGTGCACTGAGACTAGAAAGGATGGCACAAGGCGATGTGACCAATATTGTGATAGATTTGACAGAGTTGGTTGTATTGAGGCTACAACACCATTTATTATTAGTTTGAAAAGGCCAAGGTAGGGATTTATTCAAGTGAATGATGATGATATGTAGGAGTGGGGTCCAATGTGGACAAGAATCAACACTATGTTTGAAAAAGAGCTCCTTGATGAGTGGTCAGAATTGAGAAGAAAACGTTTTTAGTATGGGATGGTAATCATCGACTTAAATCTTGGTTGTCTCATATCAATGAGGACATGAGAGGAGTTTAACAAACTCCAAAACAAGGATGCCAACTATGTCTATATAACGTTTCAAGGTTCAAGCAGGCACATTAGCCTTCTTTCCTGGACTTTAGGACCTACATACTCTCCCTACTCCTACACAATGGAAGGTCATCCCTGGCCTAGATTTTGTTGTGGTGTGACTTTTGTAGCCTCATCATTCATCCTAATTGACCATAGATGACCAACATCATGGGATACATTTCACTTTATATTTGATCTCAATGAAGGCGCGGATCTAGATCAGAAAGATTTCTACTACTACCAATTGTAGAACCATGTCACCTTTAAAGATACTCACCTATAGAAACACATTCAATGGATTACCATCAACACATGCTTCTCCTTCAATATCAAAAACTCTACTTCAAATGGAATAAAAAATCATTCATTGTGCAAGCCGAAAGTCATCAAATCCCACAACACAGTTGGAGAGCTATCAATCTTGATCAATATTTGTAACATTTTTTGTGTCATGTTTTCCTTTATTTTCTCATTATTCATCATTTTTCAAGTCTCGTGTGATGGAGAGACATGCATAATATTCTGAATGAAGTCACTTGTGTTAGATGGACAAGCATAAAATGTCAAACAATGCCTTATATGTAGGAGGGGGGAGTATATATCTATCATGGTTGTACATCACTCATACACAATACATTGAGACACACAATATGCACCATGGTTAGAGCCTTGTCAACAACAACAAGCACCCTTCCTTGTACATACTCTTACTTGCACCACATAGTATTTTTACTTTTGTGATACGTATAAGTATGTAGGAGCTTACACCATTCAAGCACTCATATATAGAACCCTTACATGTATCCAAATAGGCACATGCATTTGCACCAACATATTTACCCTCTCACCATCAACAACCTCTAGAAAAATGATCCCCCCAAGATTCCTTAACCTTGCCACATCGACACCTCCATTCCCTAGGCTTGAGGATTAACCTAGAATCAGAATGGTGTAAGCAATCATTCACTAGTCTAAGTGTTAAGCTTACATATGAATTCAATTACTTAAGCTTATCATAATACAAAAACCAAAAATAAAAAGTCAAATTTAATATTAATCCACTCATTCTCAAGCTTACATTAATCCATTAACCCAACGTCTAGTCTTGTATTACATTAATCCAATGTCTAAGCCTATCTTAAGCTTGTTTTAATTGAAGCATTCAACCTTGTCTTAATTAAAGCATTCAAGCATGTCTTAATTCAGGCATTCAAGCATTCAAGTGTGTCTTAATCCAAGAATTCAAGCTTCTCTTGACCCACCAATAGCCACTTTGTACGCAGTACGATAGGCCCATAAAGCTGTCGTGAGCTTTAGATCCCAATCCGTGCGATGAGCTTCAACTGTCTTCCCAAGCATTCAAGCATACAAGCTTATCTTGACCCAGGCATTCAAGCTTACCTTAATCCAACCATTCAATCATTCAAGATTTTCTTAATCTAAGCATTTAGAAATTCTAGTTAGTTTTAATCTAAGCATTCAAGTATTTAGACTCACATTAATCTTGTGTCTAATCTTCAATAGCCTGTGTAAACAAGTACTAGGCCTTCACTGAACACATTAGGATTTAATGTGAATACTTGTTAATCTAAGAAATTTTTAGATTTTGGAACAAAAAATCTTACTTTGTGAAGCTCAAACTACTCCAATAACCACCATTTCATGTGTTTATGAAGCCCAGACACTAATGTTAAGCTAGTATAAAACTATAGCCAGTGATGATTATGGCAACAAAATAGATCTAACAAGGAAGGGGAAAGCTTGCGCTAGAGAAATCGGAGCTTAGAAATGCTAACTACCTCAATTAAATGGTTAGAATAATCTAATTTATAGATTAGTGGGTTCATGTACAAGACATATGGGGATTAAAATCAACTAAAAAACAATAGAATTAAGAGTGGAATTTCCACCTTTCTTGTGGCAAGAATAAAAGAAAAAAATAAGGAACTAAGCAAAAGCTTGATTCTTGATTAAACTTCTACAAGTTTAGCATTCCTGGGGAGAAGGGCATGGTGATTACCTTCTGTGGAGTAGAGGAGTGTCGTGCTCTCTAAAAGCACACTTTCTATATTTTTGGGGTATATGGCCTATCTTTGGTTGAATGCTAATAAAAATCCTCTTGTGTGGGGAAGGCCACGCACAAGGGGGAGGGAAGATTGCACCCGTGTTGATGGTGATGTTTTTATTTCTCTTGCCTTATGTTTTGTTATATGCTTTAATTTTCAATTTAATTCAAATAGTTGTTTTAATATTTGATATATTTTATGAGTTTTGGATTACTCTTCAAGAAAATTAAAGGGTCCCGTGAGAGTGGTATCAGAGCTTTGGTGTAATTTAACTTTCTTGAAGGCGGTCAAAAGAGGTGAAAGAGACAAAAACAAAGGTGATTTCGGTAATTTTCTTGAATTTAAATGAAAGAAGAACACATTTAGGGATTTTTGTTTATGTATGGATGAAATAAAGCTTGTTTTTAACCATTGGGTAATCAATCTCCATCAATCTATTGCCCAAAGGGTAAAACTAGGTGGAAAACCATTAGTGACTTTCCCAAAACAATAAAACCACCTTCCTCTTCTTAATCTGTCTGTGTACGGATTGAAAGAGCAAGCAGAGGAGCATGAAGGGTCATAGCATGATTGCTAAACCAATAAGACTGTCGGAATTCTATAATCAAGGGTGGGAGGTGGTGGATTTTTCTTAATTTCTCTCAATTAGTAAAAGCGCAGTCTATGAGAAATGAGTAAAAGCCATATATATATATATATATATATATATATATATAATCCTTCTCCTCCTCCCTCCATTCGACGGCCGACGGCCTGCACATCCTGAAGGGCAGGTCAGTTGTGCAAAATCCAGGAGGCGCTGAATTTTTTTCTCTTCTCCCTATTTACTTTTAGGGGATACGTGCGGGTCAGTTATGCAAAATCCAGGAGGCGCTAATTTTTTTTAAATTATTATTTTTCGTTTTTAATCTTGCACGCTATGTGCTGGCGTTGCTCGAATACTATTGGGAGAGG
Source organism: Cibotium barometz (assembly GCF_041138505.1). Classification (NCBI taxonomy): domain Eukaryota; kingdom Viridiplantae; phylum Streptophyta; class Polypodiopsida; order Cyatheales; family Cibotiaceae; genus Cibotium; species Cibotium barometz. The sequence continues at coordinate 25,405,108 of NC_141073.1, forward strand.
TTGCAAATTTAAAGCTTATAAAAGCTTATTAACTAGCATAAAAGCTATATATATATATAAGCTGCACCTATTGAAATCGTTGTGCAAACACTGATTATAATTTCCTCCAAAGTCTGTGCGCCCGATTCGAATTAGTGGAAAATCATGTTAAGCAAAGCTTTTATTAGTAAGCTTAATTAAGAAGTTGTATGAGCCTTAATTAATAAAGCTTTAATTTTAAAGGATATATAGATTATTTTTAAAAAAATTATGCATTTGTGTATTGAGCTTACTTGGCAAGACTCACATCTAGTTCCACGTTCCATATGAGATAAGAAACCCTATCTTTTCTCTTGTTTTAAATTTTTCCTACTCCTTTTAATTGTCAGGAAATGGGTGAATATCCGTAGCACCGTCGTACTATTCAGGAACAACCTGATTCTCTCCATATTCTTTTCAATCAAGAACGAGAGCATCGGGACAATTTTCAAAGAAAGGTTGAACAATATCTATCTAGAATGAACAAATATATTAAGAAAAAAGTTAAAACTGTGGAAGCATCTGATATGCTTAGCCCGACCAATGACATCGTATCCAATCTATCTATTGTCAAGTGTTTTAGGTGTAAGATGATGGGACATTATGCTAGATCTTGCCCAACTAAAAAGAAAAACCAAATTGCAGCAAAGGACATGTTTGACACCAAAGCGGTTAACACACTCGACACATTAACCAAAGGTGGAGGTATGTGTAAAAAAATTCTTTATTGTATACAATTTCTTGTTTGCTTTTGTATCTATTTTTTGAATATTCTTTCCTTCTAGACCTAGTTAGAAAACTTTAGCTCCTGAAAAGAATTTTAGATACCGTGACCTACCTAGAAAGATCGAGACAACATTAGCAAAAGTTATCTTCAAGATCTAGTTGCCCAAATTCAAGTAAAAATGATTGCTAGACATTTCATAGAAGATTAAGATCAATTTGAAGATTCAAGAACCAAGTAAGTTTCTCCAGTCTTTGATTCAAGTTATCAATTGCTTCATCATCGAATCTATGGTATGGGACATTAGATTGGTTTTACATGGCTACACTAGACGTATCTATGTCTTCTATCTTTCACCAGAGAGTGTTTGTATGTGGAAGGTACCTTTGTGGAATGGGACACTTAGATACATTTCACATGCGCTCACTTGTTTGGTGTTATTTTCAGAAATTGTTTGATGTGATGGTCTTGTTCTCCACTTGTGCCATGAAGCCATCCACTCATTGATTGTGCAACTGAGGACAATTGATTCCCAACAGGGGGGACTATTATGATCCATGTTATTTGACGAATGATAGTCATGGTCATTTCATATTTAATGGATACCCGAGATATTCTTCCGAGCTTATCCTGAGATCCTTCGTTCTTTTCAAACCCAGCAAACCTGCAATTGAGGGTAATTGCAAACTCAAGCGAGAGGGATGTTATGGGAATATATTTTAAGTCCTCTTTAAAAATATTATTTTCCCCTCTTGAGTAATTTGGAGATGCCTACGTTACTCTTGCATCATGCCGGCTAGGTTAATATCATGGGTGACATCACTATAAATATTAATACGTGCGGTATATGACGTATGCTTAGGACCGTCTATGATTATTTCAGTTAGGTTTGTATTGGCAAAGGGTGATTCCCGGAGTACTTACGCCTAGTAGTCATGAGTTGGTTATGGTTTGTACTTGTTTAATATTTGTGGGATTAATTTAATTATTAATTGGGCTTATATTTTTAGGTGAAGAAGATTACGAGGATTGATGAATAATGTCGAGGAGAATGTTTCTTATGCGTAATTAATTTAATTATTAATTGGGCTTATATTTTCAGGTGAAGAAGATTACGAGAATTGATGAATAATGTCGAGGAGAATATTTCTTATGCGCATCATATTTAGTAACCTTAGTAGTTGATTTTTCCATTTTGATACATTGGGAAAAATACATTTATAATGTTGAATTTATTAAAGCCTAAAGGCTTTACCCTAGCCCTAATTTTTGGGACACTCTATTTTTGTTGTAGAAGAGTGTCGTGCTCTCTAAAAGATAACTTTGTATATTTTTGGGGGCTATGGCCTATCTTTGGTTGAAAGCTAATAAAAATACTCTTGTGTGGGGAAGGCCACGCACAAGGGGGGGGAAGATTGCACCCAGCATGGTGATGTTTTTATTTCTCTTGTTGGTGATGTTTTTATTTCTCTTGTCTTATGTTTTGTTATATGCTTTAATTTTAATTCAAGTAGTTGTTTTAATATTTGATATATTTTATGAGTTTTTGATTACTCTTCAAGAAAATTAAAGGGTCCCGTGAGAGTGGTATCAGAGCTTTGGTGTAATTTAATTTTCTTGAAGGCGGTCAAAAGAGGTGAAAGAGACAAAAACATAGGTGATTTCGGTAATTTTCTTGAATTTAAATGAAAGAAGAACACATTTAGGGATTTTTGTTTATGTATGGCTGAAATAAAGCTTGTTTTTAACCATTGGGTAATCAATCTCCATCAATCTATTGCCCAAACGGTAAAACTAGGTTGAAAACCATTGGGTAATCAATCTCCATCAATCTATTTGCCCAAAGGGTAAAACCAGGTGGAAAACCATTAGTGGGTTTCCCAAAACCATAAAACCACCTTCCTCTTCTTAATCTGTCTGTACGGATTGAAAGAGCAAGCAGAGGAGCATGAAGGGTCATAGCATGATTGCTAAGCCAATAAGACTGTCGGAATTCTATAAGCAAGGGTGGAGGTGATGGATTTTTCTTAATTTCTCTCAATTAGTAAAAGCGCAGTCTATGAGAAATGAGTAAAAGCCATATAAATAAATATATATATATATAATCCTTCTCCTCCTCCCTCCATTCGATGGCCGATGGCCTGCGCATCCTGAAGGGCAGGTCAGTTGTGCAAAATCCAGGAGGCGCTGAATTTTTTTCTCTTCTCCCTTTTTACTCTTGGGAGATACGCGCGGGCCAGTTGTGCAAAATCCAGGAGACGCTGATTTTTTTTAAATTATTATGTTCCGTTTTTAACCTTGCACGCTACGTGCTGGCATTGCCCGACTACTATTGGGAGAGGTTGCAAATGTAAAGCTTATAAAAGCTTTAATAAGCTTAATTAAAAGCTTATTAACCAGCATAAAAGCTATATATATATATACATAAGCTGCACCTATTGAAATCGTTGTGCAAACACTGATTATAATTTCCTCCAAAGTCTGTGCGCTCGATTCAAATTAGTGGAAAATCATGTTAAGCATAGATTTTATTAATAAGCTTAATTAAGAAGCTCTATGAGTCTTAATTAAAAAAGCTTTAATTTTAAAGAATATATAGATTATTTTTTAAAAAATTATGCATTTGTGTATTGAGCTAACTTGGCAGGACTCACATCTAGCTCCACGTTCCATATGAGATAAGAAAGCCTATCTTTTCTCTTGTTTTGAATTTTTCCTATTCCTTTTAATTGTCAGGAAATGGGTGAATATCCGCAGCACCGTCGTACTGTTCAGGAATAGCCTGATTCTCTCCATATTCTTTTCAATCAAGAACGAGAACATCAGGACAACTTTCAAAGAAAGTTTGAACGATATCTGTCTAGAATGAACAAATATATTAAGAAGAAAGTTAAACTGTGGAAGCATTTGACATGCTTAGCCCGACCAATGACATCGTATCCAAGCTGTCTATTGTCAAGTGTTTCAGGTGTAAGATGATGGGACATTATGCTAGATCTTGCCCAACTAAAAAGAAAAACCAAATTGCAACAAAGGACATGTTTGACAACGAAGAGGTTAACACACTCGACACATTAACCAAACGTGGAGGTATGTGTAAAAAAACTCTTTATTGTATACAATTTCTTGTTTGCTTTTGTATCTGTTTTCTGAATATTCTTTCCTTCTAGACCTAGTTAGAAAACTTTGGCTCCTGAAAAGAATTTTAGATACCAAGACCTAACTAGAAAGATCGAGACACCATTAGCAAAAGTTATCTTCAAGATCTAGTTACCCAAATTCAAGTAAAAATGATTGCTAGACATTTCATAGAAGATTAAGAACAATTTGAAGATTCAAGAACCAAGCAAGTTTCTCCAGTCTTTGATTCAAGTTATCAATTGCTTCATCATTGAATTTCGTGATGATGAGAAAAGTAAAGAAATAGCTCTCAAGTGACTAAAAACCAAGCTTGAGTTGTATACCAATCACAATTACGAAGTTTATACCAATTCAAGTAAAGTTTTGTCTAAATTTTTAAGTGTTCTAGTTTAAGATCCATCCAAATACAAGATTCTTTCTAGACCAAGAAATGCTCTAAGTCAAAGATATATTCAACCACAAGATTTAAACCCCTTAAGAACAAGATTTATTCAAGAATTATAATTATGATTAATTAAAGACTAATCTCTCAATTTTCGTCCATTCAAGTATTTTTAATCTAAGCCAAGATTCATTACTAGTATATCCAGTTGTTGCTATCAACTAGGGCGCAAGATATCTATTTTTCTTCAAGTTTTGATTTCAAGTTTAAGATTAAGCTTAAGATCAAGATCCCCTTTATATTTCATTGTTTACAAGTAAGATTCACAAATTCAAGAATTATCAACCTATTAAAAGATTATAATTTTTGAATTTAGTTAGACAATTACAAGATTAAGATCAAGAACAAATCCCCATAATTCATCAAGTTATTGACAGTAATGTAAGTGATTATTTTTCAATCTTAAGTTGATAAGAATTTCCATTTCGACCTAATTCATTTTTGGAATAAGACTTGTAGTCTAATTTTGAGGATAGAGAAAAGTTATGTCAGAATGAAAGTTTAAGAGGGAATTAGCTACTCGGTCTCAAACTTCTGTTCTTAAGGTAGTGTCGTGTGGAATTAATCTATGGTATGGGACATTAGATTGGTTTTACATGGCTACACTAGACGTATCTATGTCTTCTATCTTTCACCAGAGAGTGTTTGTATGTGGAAGGTACCTTTGTGGAATGGGACACTTAGATACATTTCACATGCGTTCACTTGTTTGGTTTTATTTTCAGAAATTGTTTGATGTGATGATCTTGTTCTCCACTTGTGCCATGAAGCCATCCACTCATTCATGATTGTGCAACTGAGGACAATTGATTCCCAACAGAGGGGGGACTGTTATGATCCATGTTATTTGACGAAGGATAGTCATGGTCATTTCATATTTAATGGATACCCGAGATATTCTTCTGAGCTTATCCTAAGATCCTTCGTTCTTTTCAAACCCAGCAAACCTGCAATTGAGGGCAATTGCAAACTCAAGCAAGAGGGATGTTATGAGAATATATTTTAAGTCCTCTTTAAAAATATTATTTTTCCCTCTTGAGTAATTTGGGGATGCCTACGTTACTCTTGCGTCATGCCCGCTAGGTTAATATCATGGGTGACACCACTATAAATATTTATATGTGTGGTATATGACGTATGCTTGGGGCCGTCTATGATTATTTCAGTTAGGTTCGTATTGGCAGGGTGATTCTCGGAGTACTTACGCCTGGTAGTCATGAGTTGGTTATAGTTTATACCTATTTAATATTTGTGAGATTAATTTAATTATTAATTGGGCTTATATTTTTAGGTGAAGAAGATTACGAGGATTGATGAATAATGTCGAGGAGAATGTTTCTTATGCGTAATTAATTTAATTATTAATTGGGCTTATATTTTCAGGTGAAGAAGATTACGAGGATTGATGAATAATGTCGAGGAGAATGTTTCTTATGCGCATCATATTTAGTAACCTTAGTAGTTGATTTTTCCATTTTGATACATTGGGAAAAATACATTTATAATGTTGAATTTATTAAAGCCTAAAGGCTATACCCTAGCCCCAATTTTTGGGACACTCTATTTTTGTTGTAGAAGAGTGTCATGCTCTCTAAAAGCACACTTTGTATATTTTTGGGGGCTATGGCCTATCTTTGGTTGAAAGCTAATAAAAATACTCTTGTGTGGGGAAGGCCACGCACATGGTGATGTTTTTATTTCTCTTGCCTTATGTTTTGTTATATGCTTTAATTTTCAATTTAATTCAAGTAGTTGTTTTAATATTTGATATATTTTATGAGCTTTTGATTACTCTTCAAGAAAATTAAAGGGTCCCGTGAGAGTGGTATCAGAGCTTTGGTGTAATTTAATTTTCTTGAAGGCAATCAAAAGAGGTGAAAGAGACAAAAACAGAGGTGATTTCGGTAATTTTCTTGAATTTAAATGAAAGAAGAACACATTTAGGGATTTTTGTTTATGTATGGATGAAATAAAGCTTATTTTTAACCATTGGGTAATCAATCTATTGCCCAAAGGGTAAAACTAGGTGGAAAACCATTAGTGGGTTTCCCAAAATCATAAAACCACCTTCCTCTTCACTAATCCTCTTCTTAATCTGTCTGTACGGATTGAAAGAGAAAGCAGAGGAGCATGAGGGGTCATAGCATGATTGCTAAGCCAATAAGACTGTCGGAATTCTATAATCAAGGGTGGGAGGTGATGGATTTTTCTTAATTTCTCTCAATTAGTAAAAGCGCAGTCTGTGAGAAATGAGTAAAAGCCATATATATATATATATATATATATATATATAAAATCCTTCTCCTCCTCCCTCCATTCGACGGCCGACGGCCTGCGCATCCTGAAAGGGCAGGTCAGTTGTGCAAAATCTAGGAGGCGCTGAATTTTTTTCTCTTCTCCCTTTTTACTCTTGGGAGCTACGCGCGGCTCTACGCGCGGCGCTGATTTTTTTTAATTATTATTTTTCATTTTTAATCTTGCACGCTACGTGCTGGCGTTGCCCGAATACTAGTGGGAGAGGTTGAAAATGTAAAGCTTATAAAAGCTTTAATAAGCTTAATTAAAAGCTTATTAACCAGCATAAAAGCTATATATATATATATATAAGCTGCACCTATTGAAATCGTTGTGCAAACATTGATTATAATTTCCTCTAAAGTCTGTGCACCCAATTCAAATTAGTGGAAAATCATGTTAAGCAAAGCTTAGTAAGCTTAATTAAGAAGCTCTATGAGGCTTAATTAATAAAGCTTTAATTTTAAAGGATATATAGATTATTTTTTTAAAAATTATGCATTTGTGTATTGAGCTAACTTGGCAAGACTCACATCTAGCTCCACGTTCCATATGAGATAAGAAACCCTATCTTTTCTCTTGTTTTAAATTTTTCCTATTCCTTTTAATTGTCAGGAAATGGGTGAATATCCGCAGCACCGTCGTACTATTCAGGAACAGCCTGATTCTCTCCATATTCTTTTCAATCAAGAACGAGAACATCGGGACAACTTTCAAAGAAAGATTGAACGATATCTGTCTAGAATGAACAAATATATTAAGAAGAAAGTTAAAACTGTGGAAGCATCTGACATGCTTAGCCCGACCAATGACATCGTATCCAAGCTGTCTATTGTCAAGTGTTTCAGGTGTAAGATGATGGGACATTATGCTAGATCTTGCCCAACTAAAAAGAAAAACCAAATTGCAGCAAAGGACATGTTTGACACCAAAGAGGTTAACACACTCGACACATTAACCAAAGGTGGAAGTATGTGTAAAAAAGCTCTTTATTGTATACAATTTCTTGTTTGCTTTTGTATCTATTTTTTGAATATTCTTTCCTTCTAGACCTAGTTAGAAAACTTTAGCTCCTGAAAAGAATTTTAGATACCGTGACCTAACAAGAAAGATCGAGACAACATTAGCAAAAGTTATCTTCAAAATCTAGTTGCCCAAATTCAAGTAAAAAATGATTGCTAGACATTTCATAGAAGAATAAGATCAATTTGAAGATTCAAGAACCAAGTAAGTTTCTCCATTCTTTGATTCAAGTTATCAATTGCTTCATCATCGAATTTTGTGATGATGAGAAAAGTAAAGAAATAGCTCTCAAGTGACTAAAAACCAAGCTTAAGTTGTATACCAATCACAATTACGAAGTTTATACCAATTCAAGTAAAGTTTTGTCTAAATTTTCAAGTGTTCTAGTTTAAGATCCATCCAAATACAAGATTCTTTCTAGACCAAGAATTGCTCTAAGTCAAAGATATATTCAACCACAAGATTTAAACCCCTTAAGAACAAGATTTATTCAAGAATTATAATTATGATTAATTAAAGACTAATCTCTCAATTTTCGTCCATTCAAGTATTTTTAATCTAAGCCAAGATTCATTACTAGTATATCCAGTTCTTGCTATCAACAACTAGGACGCAAGATATCTATTTTTCTTCAAGTTTTGATTTCAAGTTTAAGATTAAGCTTAAGATCAAGATGCCCTTTAGATTTCATTATTTACAAGTAAGATTCACAAATTCAAGAATTATCAACCTATTAAAAGATTATAATTTTTGAATTTAGTTAGACAATTACAAGATTAAGATCAAGAACAAATCCCCACAATTCATCAAGTTATTGACAGTAATGTAAGTGATTATTTTTCAATCTTAAGTTGATAAGAATTTCCATTTCGACCTAATTCATTTTTGGAATAAGACTTGTAGTCTAATTTTGAGCATAGAGAAAAGCTATGTCAGAATGAAAGTTTAAGAGGGAATTAGCTACTCGGTCTCAAACTTCTGTTCTTAAGGTAGTGTCATGTGGAATTAATCTATGGTATGGGACATTAGATTGGTTTTACATGGCTACACTAGACGTATCTATGTCTTCTATCTTTCACCAGAGAGTGTTTGTATGTGGAAGGTACCTTTGTGGAATGGGACACTTAGATACATTTCACATGCGTTCACTTGTTTGGTTTTATTTTCAGAAATTGTTTGATGTGATGATCTTGTTCTCCACTTGTGCCATGAAGCCATCCACTCATTCATGATTGTGCAACTGAGGACAATTGATTCCCAACAGGGGGGACTGTTATGATCCATGTTATTTGACGAAGGATAGTCATGGTCATTTCATATTTAATGGATACCCGAGATATTCTTCCGAGCTTATCCTGAGATCCTTCGTTCTCTTCAAACCCAGCAAACCTGCAATTGAGGGCAATTGCAAACTCAAGCAAGAGAGGGATGTTATGAGAATATATTTTAAGTCCTCTTTAAAATTTTTATTTTTCCCTCTTGAGTAATTTGGGGATGCCTATGTTACTCTTGAGTAATTTGGGGACGCCTACGTTACTCTTGCGTCATGCCGGCTAAGTTAATACCGTGGGTGACACCACTATAAATATTATTTAAGTGCGGTATATGACGTATGCTTGGGGCCGGTCTATGATTATTTCAGTTAGGTTTGTATTGGCAGGGTGATTCCTGGAGTACTTACACCTGGTAGTCATGAGTTGGTTATGATTTGTGCCTGTTTAATATTTGTGGGATTAATTTAATTATTAATTTGGCTTATATTTTCAGGTGAAGAAGATTACGAGGATTGATGAATAATGTCGAGGAGAATGTTTCTTATGCGCATCATATTTAGTAACCTTAGTGGTTGATTTTTCCATTTTGTTACATTGGAAAAAATACATTTATAATGTTGAATTTATTAAAGCCTAAAGGCTTTACCCTAGCCCCAATTTTTGGGACACTCTATTTTTGTTGTGGAAGAGTGTCGTGCTCTCTAAAAGCACACTTTGTATATTTTTGGGGGCTATGGCCTATCTTTGGTTGAAAGCTAATAAAAATACTCTTGTGTGGAGAAGGCCACGCACAAGGGGGGGGAAGATTGCACCCAGCATGGTGTTGATGGTGATGTTTTTATTTCTCTTGCCTTATGTTTTGTTATATGCTTTAATTTTCAATTTAATTCAAGTAGTTGTTTTAATATTTGATATATTTTATGAGTTTTTGATTATTCTCTTCAACTTCATACCATCAAGACGATGCAACCAATACTCCCATGCATGTATAGATTCACCCGCATAAATGTAAAGTAAGCTACGATCACCTCGATTTAGAAACGTGCCCCATTCTAAACCCGTCTAGGAGAATTCATAACATAAAAACCAGGGAATATGTAAAATATTCCATGAATTTTTAAAGAATCTATAAATACACAACATGGAAATATATAAAATATTCTATGAATTCATCCTCATAACATACCCTGGGGGTGACAAATAACTATTCTCAGTTGTCACAAAATAAAAAATAATCATGGGCAGCTCCACTTAAAATATGGTTGAGCGTAGAAGCTCTACATCTTTATAGAAGAAGTTGAAATCTGGTTCAATCGTTTACTAGGTCAAAACTCTGTTCCACATTAGAGTGGAGCATTGCCATAGCTTTGATAGCACTATTGCGTGGTGGATCAAATTGAAATCAAACTAATCAAAGTTTAACTTCAAATAATATTTTCAAGAAAATAAAGCATAGAGACATAAACACTATATTGGGTCCAATTTCCCCTCCCCCCATGCATGAGACCCGGTCTCACACATGAGTATTTCAATAATTTATTAAGATATGAAGTAATTTGGTACAATCAATCTCTTTGGAGACATCTCATCGGAAAAGAAAAGAGGATATAGAAAGAAAGGAAAGTTTCATATTCAAGGAACCTACAAATCTTACAAAACAGGTATTTCTACTTTTGATATTTTATATTATTTTGATTTGAATAAAGATAATGATAATAATAATAATCAATCTTAGATTATTGATAATAGTCATTTTCAGCACATGTATCTACCAACATCCAAAGTTGAGTCTCACAAAATATATTCCTTACCCCCACGGCGGGCTCGCTTCCATTATCACATCCAATGATTTGCGCTTACATCAACTACTCCAATGAATTAAAAAATTAATTGACTCAAAATACAAGTAACTATACGAAACTTCATATCATCAAGATGATGCAGCCAATACTCTCACGCATGTAAAGATTCACCCATGTACCCGTAAAGTAAGCTACGATTTCTCGGATTTAGAAAGGTGTTTCAATCTAAACCCATCTAGGCAATTTCATAACATAAAAACCCCAAGGAATATATAAAATATTCAATGAATTCTTTTAAGAATCCATAAATACACAACATGGGAATATATAAAATATTCAATCTAAACCCATCTATGAGATTTCATAACATAAAAACCAAGGAATATATAAAATATTCAATGAATTCTTTTAAGAATCCATAAATACACAACATGGGAATATATAAAATATTCCATGAATTCATCCTCATAACAATGTCGGATATTGTTAAGTGAGATGGAAGTAAGCAATACGCAACATTTAGTGGTTAAGTGCAAGAAGATGTGGGGGAACCAAGTGATGCACTAGAGTTCATACAAAATGATACTAATGTAGCAAACAACGAATTAGATGAAGATCAAGAGTAATCATTTTTCATGGGCTTGAGGCAAAGATGCAACTTGGCCTTCTTCAAGACTCCTTATCAAAGTTCTATGTTACAAGGGAGAGAGATCCACCTATAATTCCATTGTGTGGTTTCGTTGTGCACTGCTATGCATGCCGATAGCTTCCAATGCATGCCTGTAGCAATGTAGGCATGCTGGTAGCTTCCTATGCATGTCAGTAGAAACCTAGGCATGCTGGTAGCAACCAATGCATGCCGGTAGCTTCCTATGCATGCTAGTAGCAACCTATGCATGTCGGTATCTTCCTATGCAACCTAGGCATGCCAGTAGTAACCTAGGCATATGAGTAGCTTCTTATGCATGTCAGTAGAAACCTAGACATGCCGATAGCTCCAATGTAGACCGGTAGCTTCCAATGTATGCCAGTACTAGTAACCTATGCATGCCTAGGCATGCTGGTAGCTTCCAATGTATGCCGGTAGCTTCCTATGCATGCGGGTAGCAACCTAGACATGCAAGTAGCTTCCTATGCATGCCGGTAGCTTCCAATGAATGACGGTAGCTTGCTATACATGCTTGTAGCTTCCTATGCATGCCAATAGCTTCCTAGGCATGCCGGTAGTAACCTAGGCATGCTAGTATAGATGCCTACACATGCCGGTAGCTACCTACATATGCCGGTAGCAACCTAGGTATGCTAGTAGCTTCCAATGCATATTGTTAGCTTGCTATGCATGTCGGTAGTAACCTAGGCATGCCGGTAGCTACCTAGGCATGTCGGTAGTAACCTAGGCATGCCGGTAGCTACCTAGGCATGTTGGTAGCTTCCAATACATGCCAGTAGCTTCCTATGCATGTCGGTAGCTTCCTATGCATGCCGATAGCAACCTTGTATGCCAGTAGCTTGCTATGCATGCCTAGGAATCATAAGGCCATGTGCATAAGAGTTTTAAGTATTTATATTTTTTCTTGGTTAGATGGCAAATAACTTGTGGCATGATGATACATGTGAAGGAAGACTCGATATCCGAATAATATTTGTAAGTATATATTAGAGGCTCAAATTATATCTTATCTTAATTAAAGAAGGTTATCTTTAATAACAACTTTCTAAAATGTTCATTTGTTTGTATGTTCATAGCTTGAAGTAGTGGACCTCCCCCCTATGCAAGATGAATATGATTCTAGATTACAATGAGGTTTGGAAGATCTATTAGAAAGGGTGCAAGACAAAAAAATAATCACTTACATTACTGTCAATAACTTGATGAATTATGGGGATTTGTTCTTGATCTTAATCTTGTAATTGTCTAACTAAATTCAAAAATTATAATCTTTGAATAGGTTGATAATACTTGAATTTTTTGTGAATCTTACTTGTAAACAATGAAATCTAAAGGGGATCTTGATCTTAAGCTTAATCTTAAACTTGAAATCAAAACTTGAAGAAACATAGATATCTTGTGCCCTAGTTGATAGCAAGAACTGGATATACTAGTAATGAATCTTGGCTTAGATTAAAAATACTTGAATGGACGAAAATTGAGAGATTAGTCTTTAATTAATCATAATTATAAGTGTTGAATAAATCTTATTCTTAAGGGGTTTAAATCTTGTGGTTGAATATATCTTTGACTTAGAGCAATTCTTGGTCTAGAAAGAATCTTGTATTTGGATGGATCTTAAACTAGAACACTTGAAAATTTAGACAAAACTTTAATTGAATTGGTATAAACTTCGTAATTGATTGGTATACAACTTAAGCTTGGTTTTTAGTCACTTGAGAGCTATTTCTTTACTTTTCTCATCATCACAAAATTCGATGATGAAGCAATTGATAACTTGAATCAAAGGTTGGAGAAACTTGCTTGGTTCTTGAATCTTCAAATTGGTCTTAATCTTCTATGAAATGTCTAGCAATCATTTTTACTTGAATTTGGGTAACTAGATCTTAAAGATAACTTTTGCTAATGGTGTCTCGATCTTTCTAGTTAGGTCACGGTATCTAAAATTCTTTTCAGGAGCCAAAGTTTTCTAACTAGGTCTAGAAGGAAAGAATATTCAGAAAACAGATACAAAAGCAAACAAGAAATTGTATACAATAAAGAGTTTTTTTACACATACCTCCACGTTTGGTTAATGTGTCGAGTGTGTTAACCTCTTCGTTGTCAAACATGTCCTTTGTTGCAATTTGGTTTTTCTTTTTAGTTGGGCAAGATCTAGCATAATGTCCCATCATCTTACACCTGAAACACTTGACAATAGACAGCTTGGATACGATGTCATTGGTCGGACTAAGCATGTTAGATGCTTCCACAGTTTAACTTTCTTCTTAATATATTTGTTCATTCTAGACACATATCGTTCAATCTTTCTTTGAAAGTTGTCCCGATGTTCTCTTTCTTGATTTAAAAGAATATGGAGAGAATCAGGCTGTTCCTGAACAGTACGACGGTGCTGCGGATATTCACCCATTTCTGACAATTAAAAGGAATAGGAAAAATTCAAAACAAGAGAAAAGATAGGCTTTCTTATCTCATATGGAACGTGGAGCTAGATGTGAGTCCTGCCAAGTTAGCTCAATACACAAATGCATAATTTTTTAAAAAATAATCTATATATTCTTTAAAATTAAAGCTTTATTAATTAAGGCTCATAGAGCTTCTTAATTAAGCTTACTAATAAAAGCTATGCTTAACATGATTTTTCATTACTTCGAATCGAGCGCACAGACTTTGGAGGAAATTATAATCAGTGTTTGCACAACGATTTCAATAGGTGCAGCTTATATATATATATATATATAGCTTTTATGCTAGTTAATAAGCTTTTAATTAAGCTTATTAAAGCTTTTATAAGCTTTACATTTGCAACCTCTCCCAATAGTATTCGGGCAACGCCAGCACGTAGCGTGCAAGATTAAAAACGAAACATAATAATTAAAAAAAATCAGCGCCTCCTGGATTTTGCACAACTGACCCGCGCGTATCTCCCAAAAGTAAAAAGGGAGAAGAGAAAAAAGTTCAGCGCCTCCTGGATTTTGCACAACTGACCTGCCCTTCAGGATGCGCAGGCCATCGAATGGAGGGAGGAGGAGAAGGATTATATATATATATATATATATATATAAGGCTTTTACTCATTTCTCATAGACCGCGCTTTTACTAATTGAGAGAAATTAAGAAAAATCCATCACCTCCTACCCTTGATTATAGAATTCGGACAGTCTTATTGGTTCAGCAATCATGCTATGACCCTTCATGCTCCTCTGCTTGCTCTTTCAATCCGTACAGAGAGATTAAGAAGAGGAAGATGGTTTTATGGTTTTGGGAAACCCACTAATGGTTTTCCACCTAGTTTTACCCTTTGGGCAAATAGATTGATGGAGATTGATTACCCAATGGTTTTCCACCTAGTTTTACCCTTTGGGAGATAGATTGATGGAGATTGATTACCCAATGGTTAAAAACAAGCTTTATTTCATCCATACATAAACAAAAATCCCTAAATGTGTTCTTCTTTCATTTAAATTCAAGAAAATTACCGAAATCACCTATGTTTTTGTCTCTTTCACCTCTTTTGACCGCCTTCAAGAAAATTAAATTACACCAAAGCTCTGATACCACTCTCACGGGACCCTTTAATTTTCTTGAAGAGTAATCAAAAACTCATAAAATATATCAAATATTAAAACAACTACTTGAATTAAATTGAAAATTAAAGCATATAACAAAACATAAGGCAAGTAGTTGTTTTAATATATCAAATATTAAAACAACTACTTGAATTAAATTGAAAATTAAAGCATATAACAAAACATAAGGCAAGAGAAATAGAAACATCACCATCAACACCATGCTGGGTGCACTCTTCCCCCCCCTTGTGCATGGCCTTTCCCACACAAGAGTATTTTTATTAGCTTTCAATCAAAGATAGGCGATAGCCCCAAAAATATACAAAGTGTGCTTTTAGAGAGCACGACACTCTTCTACAACAAAAATAGAGTGTCCCAAAAATTGGGGCTAGGGTAAAGCCTTTAGGCTTTAATAAATTCAACATTATAAATGTATTTTTCCCAATGTATCAAAATGGAAAAATCAACTACTAAGGTTACTAAATATGATGCACATAAGAAACATTCTCCTCGACATTACTCATCAATCCTCGTAATCTTCTTCACTTGAAAATATAAGCCCAATTAATAATTAAATTAATTACGCATAAGAAACATTCTCCTCGACATTATTCATCAATCCTCATAATCTTCTTCACCTAAAAATGTAAGCCCAATTAATAATTAAATTAATCCCACAAATATTAAACAGGCACAAACCATAACCAACTCATGACTACCAGGCATAAGTACTCCGGGAATCACCCTGTGCTAATACAAACCTAACTGAAATAATCATAGACGGTCCCAAGCATACGTCATATACCACACGTATTAATATTTATAGTGGTGTCACCCATGATATTAACCTAGCCGACATGACGCAAGAGTAACATAGGCTTCCCCAAATTACTCAAGAGAGGAAAATCCTTTTTTTAAAGAGGACTTAAAATATATTCTCATAACATCCCTCTTGCTTGAGTTTGCAATTTCCCTCAATTGTACGTTTGCTCGGTTTGAAAAGAACGAAGGATCTCAGGATAAGCTCGGAAAAATATCTCGGGTATCCATTAAATATGAAATGACTATGACTATCATTCCTCAAATAACATGGATCATAACAGTCCCCCCTGTTGGGAATCAATTGTCCTCAGTTGCACAATCAATGAGTGGATGGCTTCATGGCACAAGTGGAGAACAAGATCATCACATCAAACAATTTCTGAAAATAAAACCAAACAAGTGAACGCATGTGAAATGTATCTAAGTGTCCCATTCCACAAAGGTACCTTGCACATACAAACACTCTCTGGTGAAAGATAGAAGACATAGATACGTCAAGTGTAGCCATGTAAAACCAATCTAATGTCCCATACCATAGATTAATTCCACACGACACTACCGTAAGAACAGAAGTTTGAGACCGGGTAGCTAATTCCCTCTGAAACTTTTATTCTGACATAACTTTTCTCTATCCTCAAAATTAGACTACAAGTCTTATTCCAAAAATGAATTAGGTCGAAATGGAAATTCTTATCTACTTAAGATTGAAAAATAATCACTTACATTACTGTCAATAACTTGATGAATTTTGGGGATTTGTTCTTGATCTTAATCTTGTAATTATCTAACTAAATTCAAAAATTATAATCTTTGAATAGGTTGATAATTCTTGAATTTGTGAATCTTACTTGTAAACAATTAAATCTAAAGGGGATCTTGATCTTAAGCTTAATCTTAAACTTGAAATCAGAACTTGAAGACAAATAAATATCTTGCGCCCTAGTTGTTGATAGCAAGAACTTGATATACTAGTAATGAATCTTGGCTTAGATTAAAAATACTTGAATGGACGAAAATTGAGAGATTAGTCTTTAATTAATCATAATTATAATTCTTGAATAAATCTTGTTCTTAAGGGGTTTAAATCTTGTGGTTGAATATATCTTTGACTTAGAGCAATTCTTGGTCTAGAAAGAATCTTGTATTTGGATGGATCTTAAACTAGAACACTTGAAAATTTAGACAAAACTTTACTTGAATTGGTATAAACTTCGTAATTGTGATTGGTATACAACTTAAGCTTGGTTTTTAGTCACTTGAGAGCTATTTCTTTACTTTTCTCATCATCACAAAATTCGATGATGAAGCAATTGATAACTTGAATCAAAGACTGGAGAATATTACTTGGTTCTTGAATCTTCAAATTGGTCTTAATCTTCTATGAAATGTCTAGCAATCATTTTTACTTGAATTTGGGCAACTAGATCTTGAAGATAACTTTTGCTAATGTTGTCTCAATCTTTCTAGTTAGGTCACGGTATCTAAAATTCTTTTCAGGAGCTAAAGTTTTCTAACTAGGTCTAGAAGGAAAGAATATTCAGAAAACAGATACAAAAGCAAACAAGAAATTGTATACAATAAAGAATTTTTTTACACATACCTCCACCTTTGGTTAATGTGTCGAGTGCGTTAACCTCTTTGGTGTCAAACATGTCCTTTGCTGCAATTTGGTTTTTCTTTTTAGTTGGGCAAGATCTAGCATAATGTCCCATCATCTTACACCTAAAACACTTGACAATAGATAGCTTGGATACGATGTCATTGGTCGGGCTAAGCATGTCAGATGCTTCCACAGTTTTAACTTTTTTCTTAATATATTTGTTCATTCTAGATAGATATCATTCAATCTTTCTTTGAAAATTGTCCTGATGCTCTCGTTCTTGATTGAAAAGAATATGGAGAGAATCAAGTTGTTCCTGAATAGTACGACGGTGCTACGGATATTCACTCATTTCCTGACAATTAAAAGGAATAGGAAAAATTTAAAACAAGAGAAAAGATAGGGTTTCTTATCTCATATGGAACGTGAAGCTAGATGTGAGTCCTGCCAAGTAAGCTCAATACACAAATGCATAATTTTTAAAAAAATAATCTATATATCCTTTAAAATTAAAGCTTTATTAATTAAGGCTCATAGAGCTTCTTAATTAAGCTCACTAATAAAAGCTTTGCCTAACATGATTTTCCACTAATTTGAATCAGGCGCACAGACTTTGGAGGAAATTATAATCAGTGTTTGCACAACAATTTCAATAGGTGCTGCTTATATATATATATATATATATATAGCTTTTATGCTAGTTAATAAGCTTTTAATTAAGCTTATTAAAGCTTTTATAAGCTTTACATTTGCAACCTCTCCCAATAGTATTCGAGCAACGCCAGCACGTAGCGTGCAAGATTAAAAACGGAAAATAATAATTAAAAAAAAATCAGCACCTCTTGGATTTTGCACAACTGACCCGCGCGTATCTCCCAAGAGTAAATAGGAAGAAGAGAAAAAAAATTCAGCGCCTCCTGGATTTTGCACAACTGACGTGCTCTTCAGGATGCGCAGGCCGTCGGCTGTCGAATAGAGGGAGGAGGAGAAGGATTTTATATATATATATATGGCTTTTACTCATTTCTCATAGACTGCGCTTTTACTAATTGAGAGAAATTAAGAAAAATCCATCACCTCCCACCCTTGATTATAGAATTCCAACAGTCTTATTGGTTTAGCAATCATGCTATGACCCTTCATGCTCCTTTGCTTGCTCTTTCAATCCATACACAGACAGATTAAGAAGAGGATTACTGAAGAGGAAGGTGGTTTTATGGTTTTGGGAAACCCACTAATGGTTTTCCACCTAGTTTTACCCTTTGGGCAATAGATTGATGGAGATTGATTACCCAATGGTTAAAAACAAGCTTTATTTCATCCATACATAAACAAAAATCCCTAAATGTGTTCTTCTTTCATTTAAATTCAAGAAAATTACCGAAATCACCTCTGTTTTTGTCTCTTTCACCTCTTTTGACCGCCTTCAAGAAAATTAAATTACACCAAAGCTCTGATACCACTCTCACAGGACCCTTTAATTTTCTTGAAGAGTAATCAAAAACTCATAAAATATATCAAATATTAAAACAACTACTTGAATTAAATTGAAAATTAAAGCATATAACAAAACATAAGGCAAGAGAAATAAAAACATCACCATCAACACCATACTGGGGGTGCAATCGTCCCCCCCCTTGTGCGTGGCCTTCCCCACACAAGAGGATTTTTATTAGCTAGCATGTCAGATGCTTCCACAGTTTTAACTTTCTTCTTAATATATTTGTTCATTCTAGATAGATATCGTTCAATCTTTCTTTGAAAATCGTCCCGATGCTCTCGTTCTTGATTGAAAAGAATATGGAGAGAATCAGGTTGTTCTTGAATAGTATGATGGTGCTACGGATATTCACCCATTTCCTGACAATTAAAAGGAATAGGAAAAATTTAAAACAAGAGAAAAGATAGGGTTTCTTATCTCATATGGAACGTGGAGCTAGATGTGAGTCCTGCCAAGTAAGCTCAATACACAAATGCATAATTTTTTAAAAAATAATCTATATATCCTTTAAAATTAAAGCTTTATTAATTAAGGCTCATAGAGCTTCTTAATTAAGCTTACTAATAAAAGCTTTGCTTAACATGATTTTCCACTAATTTGAATCAGGCGCACAGACTTTGGAGGAAATTATAATCAGTGTTTGCACAACGATTTCAATAGGTGCAGCTTATATATATATATAGCTTTTATGCTGGTTAATAAGCTTTTAATTAAGCTTATTAAAGCTTTTATAAGCTTTACATTTGCAACCTCTCCCAATAGTATTCGGGAAATGCTAGCACGTAGCATGCAAGATTAAAAACGGAAAATAATAATTTTAAAAAAATCAGCGCCTCTTGGATTTTGCACAACTGACCCGCGCGTATCTCCCAAGAGTAAAAAGGGAGAAGAGAAAAAAATTCAGCGCCTCCTGGATTTTGCACAACTGACCTGCCCTTCACGATGCGCAGGCTGTCGGCCGTCGAATGGAGGGAGGAGGAGAAGGATTTTATATATATATATATATATATATATGGCTTTTACTCATTTCTCATAGACTGCTCTTTTACTAATTGAGAGAAATTAAGAAAAATCCATCACCTCCCATCCTTGATTATAGAATTCAGACAGTCTTATTGGTTTAGCAATCATGCTATGACCCTTTATGCTCCTCTGCTTGCTCTTTCAATCCGTACAGATAGATTAAGAAGAGGATTAGTAAAGAGGAAGGTGGTTTTATGGTTTTGGGAAACCCACTAATGGTTTTCCACCTAGTTTTACCCTCTGGGCAATAGATTGATGGAGATTGATTACCCAATGGTTAAAAACAAGCTTTATTTCATCCATACATAAACAAAAATCCCTAAATGTGTTCTTCTTTCATTTAAATTCAAGAAAATTACCGAAATCACCTCTGTTTTTGTCTCTTTCACCTCTTTTGACCGCCTTCAAGAAAATTAACTTACACCAAAGCTGTGATACCACTCTCATGGGACCCTTTAATCTTCTTGAAGTGAATAATCAAAAACTCATAAAATATATCAAATATTAAAACAACTACTTGAATTAAATTAAAAATTAAAGCAAATAACAAAACATAAGGCAAGAGAAATAACAACATCACCATCAATAGCATGCTGGGTGCAATCTTCCCCCCCCCTTGTGCGTGGCCTTCCCCACACAAGAGTATTTTTATTAGCTTTCAACCAAAGATAGGCCATATACCTCAAAAATATACAAAGTGTGCTTTTAGAGAGCACGACACTCTTTCACAACAAAAATAGAGTGTCCCAAAAATCGGGGCTAGGGTAAAGCCTTTAGGCTTTAATAAATTCAACATTATAAATGTATTTTTCCCAATGTATCAAAATGGAAAAATCAACTACTAAGGTTACTAAATATGATGCGCATAAGAAACATTCTCCTCGACATTATTCATCAATTCTCGTAATCTGCTTCACCTGAAAATATAAGCCCAATTAATAATTAAATTAATTACGCATAAGAAACATTCTCCTCGACATTATTCATCAATCCTCATAATCTTCTTCACCTAAAAATGTAAGCCCAATTAATAATTAAATTAATCCCACAAATATTAAACAGGCACAAACCATAACCAACTCATGACTACCAGGCCTAAGTACTCCGGGAATCACCCTGCCAATACAAACCTAACTGAAATAATCATAGACGGTCCCAAGCATACGTCATATACCGCATGTATTAATATTTATAGTGGTGTCACCCATGATATTAACCTAGCCGGCATGACGCAAGAGTAACGTAGGCGTCCCCAAATTACTCAAGAGGGAAAAATAATATTTTTAAAGAGAGGACTTAAAATATATTCTCATAACATCCCTCTTGCTGGAGTTTACAATTGCCCTCAATTGTAGGTTTACTGGGTTTGAAAAGAACGAAGGATCTCAGGGTAAGCTCGAAAAAATATCTCGGGTATCCATTAAATATGAAATGACCATGACTATCATTCGTCAAATAACATGGATCATAACAGTCCCCCCTGTTGGGAATCAATTGTCCTCAGTTGCACAATCAATGAGTGGATGGCTTCATGGCACAAGTGGAGAATAAGATCATCACATCAAACAATTTCTGAAAATAAAACCAAACAAGTGAACGCATGTGAAATGTATCTAAGTGTCCCATTCCACAAAGGTACCTTCCACATACAAACACTCTCTGGAAGACATAGATACGTCTAGTGTAGCCATGTAAAACCAATCTAATGTCCCATACCATAGATTAATTCCACACGACACTACCTTAAGAACAGAAGTTTGAGACCGAGTAGGTAATTCCCTCTGAAACTTTCATTCTGATATAACTTTTCTCTATCCTCAAAATTAGTCTACAAGTCTTATTCCAAAAATGAATTAGGTCGAAATGGAAATTCTTATCAACTTAAGATTGAAAAATAATCACTTACATTACTGTCAATAACTTGATGAATTCTGGGGATTTGTTCTTGATCTTAATCTTGTAATTGTCTAACTAAATTCAAAAATTATAATCTTTGAGTAGGTTGATAATTCTTGAATTTGTGAATCTTACAATGAAATCTAAAGGGGATCTTGATCTTAAGCTTAATCTTAAACTTGAAATCAGAACTTAAAGAAAAATAGATATCTTGCGCCCTAGTTGTTGATAGCAAGAACTGGATATACTAGTAATGAATCTTGGCTTATATTATAAATACTTGAATGGACGAAAATTGAGAGATTAGTCTTTAATTAATCATAATTATAATTATTGAATAAATCTTGTTCTTAAGGGGTTTAAATCTTGTGGTTGAATATATCTTTGACTTAGAGTAATTCTTGGTCTAGAAAGAATCTTGTATTTGGATGGATCTTAAACTAGAACACTTGAAAATTTAGACAAAACTTTACTTGAATTGGTATAAACTTCGTAATTATGATTGGTATACAACTTAAGCTTGGTTTTTAGTCACTTGAGAGCTATTTCTTTACTTTTCTCATCATCACAAAATTCGACGATGAAGCAATTGATAACTTGAATCAAAGATTGGAGAAACTTGCGTGGTTCTTGAATCTTCAAATTGGTCTTAATCTTCTATGAAATGTCTAGCAATCATTTTTACTTGAATTTGGGCAAGTAGATCTTGAAGATAACTTTTGCTAATGTTGTCTCGATCTTTCTAGTAAGGTCACGGTATCTAAAATTCTTTTCACGAGCTAAAATTTTCTAACTAGGTCTAGAAGGAAAGAATATTCAGAAAACAGATACAAAAGCAAATAAGAAATTGTATACAATAAAGAATTTTTTTACACATACCTCCACCTTTGGTTAATGTGTCGAGTGTGTTAACCTCTTCGGTAGTGTCAAACATGTCCTTTGCTGCAATTTGGTTTTTCTTTTTAGTTGGGCAAGATCTAGCATAATGTCCCATCATCTTATACCTGAAACACTTGACAATAGACAGCTTGGATACGATGTCATTGGTCGGGCTAAGCATGTCAGATGCTTCCACAGTTTTAACTTTCTTCTTAATATATTTGTTCATTCTAGACAAATATCGTTCAATCTTTCTTTGAAAGTTGTCCCGTTGCTCTCGTTCTTGATTCAAAAGAATATGGAGAGAGTCAAGCTGTTCCTGAATTCAAAAGAATATAGAGAGAATCAACTATTCTTGAATAGTACGACGGTGCTGCGGATATTCACCCATTTCCTGACAATTAAAAGGAATAGGAAAAAATTAAAACAAGAGAAAAGATAGGGTTTCTTATCTCATATGGAACGTGGAGCTAGATGTGACTCCTGCCAAGTTAGCTCAATACACAAATGCATAATTTTTTTAAAAATAATCTATATATTCTTTAAAATTAAAGCTTTATTAATTAAGGCTCATAGAGCTTTTTAATTAAGCTTACTAAAAAAAGCTTTGCTTAACATGATTTTCCACTATTTTAAATCGGGCCCACAGGCTTTGGAGGAACTTATAATCAGTGTTTGCACAACGATTTCAATAGGTGCAGCTTATATATATATATATATATATATAAAGCTTTTATGCTGGTTAATAAGCTTTTAATTAAGCTTATTAAAGCTTTTATAAGCTTTACATTTTCAACCTCTCCCACTAGTATTCGGGCTACGCCAGCATGTAGCATGCAAGATTAAAAAAGGAAAATAATAATTAAAAAAAAATTAGCGCCGCGCGTAGCTCCCAAGAGTAAAAAGGGAGAAGAGAAAAAAATCAGTGCCTCGTGGATTTTGCACAACCGACCTGCCCTTCAGGATGCGCAGGCCGTCGGCCGTCGGATGGAGGAAGGAGGAGAATGATTATATATATATGGCTTTTACTCATTTTTCTCACAGACTGCGCTGTTACTAATTGAGAGAAATTAAGAAAAATACATCACCTCCCACCCTTGATTATAGAATTCAGACAGTCTTATTGGTTTAGCAATCATGCAATGACCCTTCAAGCTCCTCTGCTTGCTCTTTCAATCCGTACAGACAGATTAAGAAGAGGATTAGTGAAGAGGAAGGTGGTTTTATGGTTTTGGGAAACCCACTAATGGTTTTCCACCTAGTTTTACCATCCGGGCAATAGATTGATGGAGATTGATTACCCAATGGTTAAAAACAAGCTTTATTTCATCCATACATAAACAAAAATCCCTAAGTGTGTTCTTCTTTCATTTAAATTCAAGAAAATTACCGAAATCACCTCTGTTTTTGTCTCTTTCACCTCTTTTGACCGCCTTCAAGAAAATTAAATTACACCAAAGCTGTGATACCACTCTCACGGGACCCTTTAATCTTCTTGAAGTGAATAATCAAAAACTCATAAAATATATCAAATATTAAAACAACTACTTGAATTAAATTAAAAATTAAAGCATATAACAAAACATAAGGCAAGAGAAATAACAACATCACCATCAATAGCATGCTGGGTGCAATCTTCCCCCCCCCTTGTGCGTGGCCTTCCCCACACAAGAGTATTTTTATTAGCTTTCAACCAAAGATAGGCCATAGCCCCCAAAAATATACAAAGTGTGCTTTTAGAGAGCACAACACTCTTCCACAACAAAAATAGAGTGTCCCAAAAATTGGGGCTAGGGTACAGTCTTTAGGCTTTAATAAATTCAACATTATAAATGTATTTTTCCCAATGTATCAAAATGGTAAGATGAACTACTAAGGTTACTAAATATGATGTGCATAAGAAACATTCTCCTCGACATTATTCATCAATCCTCGTAATCTTCTTCACTTGAAAATATAAGCCCAATTAACAATTAAATTAATCGCGCATAAGAAACATTCTCCTCAACATTATTCATCAATCCTCGTAATCTTCTTCACTTGAAAATATAAGCCCAATTAATAATTAAATTAATCCCACAAATATTAAACAGGCACAAACCATAACCAACTCATGACTACCAGGCGTAAGTACTCCGGGAATCACCCTGCCAATACAAACCTAACTGAAATAATCATAGACGGCCCCAAGCATACGTCATATACCTCACGTATTTATATTTATAGTGGTGTCACTCATGATATTAACCTAGCCGGCATGACGCAAGAGTAACGTAGGCGTCCCCAAATTACTCAAGAGGGAAAAATAATATTTTTAAAGAGGACTTAAAATATATTCTCATAACATCCCTCTTGCTTGAGTTTGCAATTGCCCTCAATTGCAGGTTTGCTGGGTTTGAAAAGAACGAAGGATCTCAGGATAAGCTCGGAAAAATATCTCGAGTATGAAATGACCATGACTATCATTCATCAAATAACATGGATCATAACAGTCCCCCCTGTTGGGAATCAATTGTCCTCAGTTGCACAATCAATGAGTGGATGGCTTCATGGCACAACTGGAGAACAAGATCATCACATCAAACAATCTCTGGTGAAAGATAGAAGACATAGATACGTCTAGTGCAGCCATGTAAAACCAATCTAATGTCCCATACCATAGATTAATTCCACACAACACTACCTTAAGAACAGAAGTTTGAGGCCGAGTAGCTAATTCCCTCTGAAACTTTCATTCTGACATAACTTTTCTCTATCCTCAAAATTAGACTACAAGTCTTATTCCAAAAATGAATTAGGTCGAAATGGAAATTCTTATCAACTTAAGATTGAAAAATAATCACTTACATTACTGTCAATAACTTGATGAATTCTGGGGATTTATTCTTGATCTTAATCTTGTAATTGTCTAACTAAATTCAAAAATTATAATCTTTGAATAGGTTGATAATTCTTGAATTTGTGAATCTTACTTATAAACAATGAAATCTAAAGGGGATCTTGATCTTAAGCTTAATCTTAAACTTGAAATCAGAACTTGAAGAAATATAGATATCTTGCGCCCTAGTTGTTGATAGCAAGAACTGGATATACTAGTAATGAATCTTGGCTTAGATTAAAAATACTTGAATGGACGAAAATTGAGAGATTAGTCTTTAATTAATCATAATTATAATTCTTGAATAAATCTTGTTCTTAAGGGGTTTAAATCTTATGGTTGAATATATCTTTCACTTAGAGCGATTCTTGGTCTAGAAAGAATCTTGTATTTGGATGGATCTTAAACTAGAACACTTGAAAATTTAGACAAAACTTTACTTGAATTGGTATAAACTTCGTAATTGTGATTGGTATACAACTTAAGCTTGGTTTTTAGTCACTTGAGAGCTATTTCTTTACTTTTCTCATCATCACAAAATCCGATGATGAAGCAATTGATAACTTGAATCAAAGACTGGAGAAACTTGCTTGGTTCTTGAATCTTCAAATTGGTCTTAATCTTCTATGAAATGTCTAGCAATCATTTTTATTTGAATTTGGACAACTAGATCTTGAAGATAACTTTTGCTAATGTTGTCTTGATCTTTCTAGTTAGGTCACGGTATCTAAAATTCTTTTCAGGAGCTAAAGTTTTCTAACTAGGTCTAGAAGGAAAGAATATTCAGAAAACAGATACAAAAGTAAACAAGAAATTGTATACAATAAAGAATTTTTTTACACATACCTCCACCTTTGGTTAATGTGTCGAGTGCGTTAACCTCTTTGGTGTCAAACATGTCCTTTGCTGCAATTTGGTTTTTCTTTTTAGTTGGGCAAGATCTAGCATAATGTCCCATCATCTTACACCTCAAACACTTGACAATAGACAGCTTGGATATGATGTCATTGGTCGGGCTAAGCATGTTAGATGCTTCCACAGTTTTAACTTTCTTCTTAATATATTTGTTCATTCTAGACAGATATCGTTCAATCTTTCTTTGAAAGTTGTCCCGATGCTCTCGTTCTTTATTCAAAAGAATATGGAGAGAATCAAGCTATTCCTGAATAGTACGACGGTGCTGTAGATATTCACCCATTTCCTGATAGTTAAAAGGAATAGGAAAAATTTAAAACAAGAGAAAAGATAGGGTTTCTTATCTCATATGGAACGTGGATCTAGATGTGAGTCCTGCCAAGTTAGCTCAATACACAAATGCATAATTTTTTAGGAAATAATCTATATATCTTTTAAAATTAAAGCTTTATTAATTAAGGCTCATAGAGCTTCTTAATTAAGCTTACTAATAAAAGCTTTACTTAACATGATTTTTCACTAATTTAAATCGGGTGCACAAACTTTGGAGGAAATTATAATCAGTGTCTGCACAACGATTTCAATAGGTGCAGCTTATATATATATATATATATAAAGCTTTTATGCTGATTAATAAGCTTTTAATTAAGCTTATTAAAGCTTTTATAAGCTTTATATTTTTAACCTCTCCCACTAATATTCGCGCAACACCAGCACGTAGCGTGCAAGATTAAAAACGGAAAATAAAAAAAAAAAAAAAATCAACGCCACGCGTAGCTCCCAAGAGTAAAAAGGGAGAAGAAAAAAAAATTCAGCGCCTCCTGCATTTTGCACAACCGACCTGCCCTTTAGGATGCGCAGGCCGTCGGCCAGGGAGGAGGAGAAGGATTATATATATATATATATATATATATGGCTTTTACTCATTTCTCACAGACTGCGCTGTTACTAATTGAGAGAAATTAAGAAAAATCCATCACCTCCCACCCTTGATTATAGAATTCAGACAGTCTTATTGGTTTAGCAATCATGCTATGACCCTTCATGCTCCTCTGCTTGCTCTTTCAATCCGTACAGACAGATTAAGAAGAGGATTAGTGAAGAGGAAGGTGGTTTTATGGTTTTGGGAAACCCACTAATGGTTTTCCACCTAGTTTTACCCTTTGTTGGGCAATAGATTGATGGAGATTGATTATCCAATGGTTAAAAACAAGCTTGATTTCATCCATACATAAACAAAAATCCCTAAATGTGTTCTTCTTTTATTTAAATTCAAGAAAATTACCGAAATCACCTCTGTTTTTGTCTCTTTCACTTCTTTTGACTGCCTTCAAGAAAATTAAATTACGCCAAAGCTCTGATACCACTCTCACGGGACCCTTTAATTTTCTTGAAGAGTAATAAAAAAACTCATAAAATATATCAAATATTAAAACAACTACTTGAATTAAATTGAAAATTAAAGCATATAACAAAACATAAGGCAAGAGAAATAAAAAAATGGAAATTCTTATCAACTTAAGATTGAAAAATAATGACTTACATTACTGTCAATAACTTGATGAATTCTGGGGATTTGTTCTTGATCTTAATCTTGTAATTGTCTAGCTAAATTCAAAAATTATAAACTTTGAAGAGGTTGAAAATTCTTGAAGTTGTGAATCTTACTTGTAAACAATGAAATCTAAAGGGGATCTTGATCTTAAGCTTAATCTTAAACTTGAAATCAGAACTTGAAGAAAAATAGATATCTTGCGTCCTACTTGATATAGCAAGAACTAGATATACTAGTAATGAATCTTAGCTCAGATTAAAAATACTTGAATGGAAGAAAATTGAGAGATTAATCTTTAATTAATCATAATTATAATTCTTGAATAAATCTTGTTCTTAAGGGGTTTAAATCTTATGGTTGAATATATCTTTCACTTAGAGCAATTCTTGGTCTAGAAAGAATCTTGTATTTAGATGGATCTTAAACTAGAACACTTGAAAATTTAGACAAAACTTTACTTGAATTGGTATAAACTTCGTAATTGTGATTGGTATACAACTTAAGCTTGGTTTTTAGTCACTTGAGAGCTATTTATTTACTTTTCTCATCATCACAAAATTCGATGATGAAGCAATTGATAACTTGAATCAAAGACTGGAGAAACTTACTTGGTTCTTGAATCTTCAAATTGATCTTAATCTCATATGGAACGTGGATCTAGATAGGGTTTCTTATCTCATATGGAACGTGGATCTAGATGTGAGTCCTGCCAAGTGAGCTCAATACACAAATGCATAATTTTTTAAGAAATAATCTATATATCCTTTAAAATTAAAGCTTTATTAATTAAGGCTCATACAGCTCCTAATTAAGCTTTCTAATAAAAGCTTTACTTAACATGATTTTCCACTAATTTAAATCGGCCGGGTGCACAGACTTTGGAGGAGATTATAATGTTTGCACAACGATTTCAATAGGTGCAGCTTATATATATATATATATAAAGCTTTTATGCTGGTTAATAAGATTTTAATTAAGCTTATTAAAGCTTTTATAAGCTTTACATTTTCAACCTCTCCCACTAGTATTCGCGCAACACCAGCACGTAGCGTGCAAGATTAAAAAGGAAAAATAATACTTAAAATAAAATCTGCGTCACGCGTAGCTCCCAAGAGTAAAAAGGGAGAAGAGAAAAAAATTCAGCGCCTCCTAGATTTTGCACAACCGACCTGCCCTTTAGGATGCGCAGGCTGTCGGCCAAGGAGGAGGAGAAGGATTATAAATATATATATAAATATGGCTTTTACTCATTTTTCTCACACACTGCGCTGTTACTAATTGAGAGAAATTAAGAAAAATCCATCACCTCCCACCCTTGATTATAGAATTCAGACAGTCTTATTGGTTTAGCAATCATGCTATGACCCTTCATGCTCCTCTGCTTGCTCTTTCAATCCGTCCAGACAGATTGAGAAGAGGATTAGTGAAGAGGAAGGTGGTCTTATGGTTTTGGGAAACCCACTAATGGTTTTCTACCTAGTTTTACCCTTTGGGCAATAGATTGATGAAGATTGATTACCCAATGGTTAAAAACAAGCTTTATTTCATCCATACATAAACAAAAATCCCTAAATGTGTTCTTCTTTCATTAAAATTCAAGAAAATTACCGAAATCACCTCTGTTTTTTTCTCTTTCACCTCTTTTGACCGCCTTCAAGAAAATTAAATTACACCAAAGCTCTGATACCCCTCTCACGGGACCCTTTAATCTTCTTGAAGTGAATAATCAAAAACTCATAAAATAGATCAAATATTAAAACAACTACTTGAATTAAATTGAAAATTAAAGCATATACCAAAACATAAGGCAAGAGAAATAAAAACATCACCATCAATAGCATGCTGGGTGCAATCTTCCCCCCCCTTGTGCGTGGCCTTCCCCACACAAGAGTATTTTTATTAGCTTTCAACCAAAGATAGGCCATAGCCCCCAAAAATATACAAAGTGTGCTTTTAGAGAGCACGACACTCTTCTACAACAAAAATAGAGTGTCCCAAAAATTGGGGCTAGGGTAAAGCCTTTAGGCTTTAATAAATTCAACATTATAAATGTATTTTTCCCAATGTATCAAAATGGTAAAATCAACTACTAAGGTTACTAAATATGATGTGCATAAGAAACATTCTCCTCGACATTATTCATCAATCCTCGTAATCTTCTTCACTTGAAAATATAAGCCCAATTAACAATTAAATTAATCGAGTATAAGAAACATTCTCCTCAACATTATTCATCAGTCCTCGTAATCTTCTTCACTTGAAAATATAAGCCCAATTAATAATTAAATTAATCCCACAAATATTAAACAGGCACAAACCATAACCAACTCATGACTACCAGGCGTAAGTACTCCGGGAATCACCCTGCCAATACAAACCTAACTGAAATAATCATAGACGGCCCCAAGCATACATCATATACCTCACGTATTAAAACAACTACTTGAATTAAATTGAAAATTAAAGCATATAACAAAACATAAGGCAAGAGAAATAAAAACATCACTATCAACGGCATGTGCAATCTTCCCCCCCTTCCCCACACAATAGTATTTTTAATATCTTTCAACCAAAGATAGGCCATAGCCCCCAAAAATATACAAAGTGTGCTTTTAGAGAGCACGACACTCTTCTACAACAAAAATAGAGTGTCCCAAAAATTGGGGCTAGGGTAAAGCCTTTAGGCTTTAATAAATTCAACATTATAAATGTATTTTTCCCAATGTATCAAAATGGTAAAATCAACTACTAAGGTTACTAAATATGATGTGCATAAGAAACATTCTCCTCGACATTATTCATCAATTCTCGTAATCTTCTTCACCTGATAATATAAGCCCAATTAATAATTAATTTAATTACGCATAAGAAGTATTCTCCTCGATATTATTCATCAATCCTCGTAATCTTCTTCACCTAAAAATATAAGCCCAATTCATAAATAAATTAATCCCACAAATATTAAACAGGCACAAACCATAACCAACTCATGACTACCAGGCGTAAGTACTCCGGGAATCACCTTGCCAATACAAACCTAACTGAAATAATCATAGACGGCCCCAAGCATACGTCATCTATCGCATGTATTAATATTTATAGTGGTGTCACCCATGATATTAACCTAGCCGGCATGATGCAAGAGTAATGTAGGCGTCCCCAAATTACTCAAGAGGGAAAAATAATATTTTTAAAGAGGACTTAAAATATATTCTCATAACATCCCTCTTGCTTGAGTTTGCAATTACCCTCAATTGCAGGTTTGCTGGGTTTGAAAAGAACGAAGGATCTCAGGATAAGCTCGGAAAAATATCTCGGGTATCCATTAAATATGAAATGACCACCATGACTATCATTCGTCAAATAACATGGATCATAACAGTCCCCCCTCTGTTGGGAATCAATTGTCCTCAGTTGCATAATCAATGAGTGGATGGCTTCATGGCACAAGTGGAGAACAAGATCATCACATCAAACGATTTTTGAAAATAAAACCAAACAAATGAACACATGTGAAATGTATCTAAGTGTCCCATTCCACAAAGGTACCTTCCACATACAAACACTCTCTGGTGAAAGATAGAAGATATAGATACGTCTAGTGTAGCCATGTAAAACCAATCTAATGTCCCATACCATAGATTAATTCCACACGACACTACCTTAAGAACAGAAGTTTGAGACCGAGTAGCTAATTCCCTCTGAAACTTTCATTCTGACATAACTTTTCTCTATCCTCAAAATTAGACTACAAGTCTTATTCCAAAAATGAATTAGGTCGAAATGGAAATTCTTATCAACTTAAGATTGAAAAATAATCACTTACATTACTGTCAATAACTTGATGAATTCTGGGGATTTATTCTTGATCTTAATCTTGTAATTGTCTAACTAAATTCAAAAATTATAATCTTTGAATAGGTTGATAATTCTTGAATTTGTGAATCTTACTTATAAACAATGAAATCTAAAGGGGATCTTGATCTTAAGCTTAATCTTAAACTTGAAATCAGAACTTGAAGAAAAATAGATATCTTGCGCCCTAGTTGTTGATAGCAAGAACTGGATATACTAGTAATGAATCTTGGCTTAGATTAAAAATACTTGAATGGACGAAAATTGAGAGATTAGTCTTTAATTAATTATAATTATAATTCTTGAATAAATCTTGTTCTTAAGGGGTTTAAATCTTATGGTTGAATATATCTTTCACTTAGAGCGATTCTTGGTCTAGAAAGAATCTTGTATTTGGATGGATCTTAAAATAGAACACTTGAAAATTTAGACAAAACTTTACTTGAATTGGTATAAACTTCGTAATTGTGATTGGTATACAACTTAAGCTTGGTTTTTAGTCACTTGAGAGCTATTTCTTTACTTTTCTCATCATCACAAAATTCGATGATGAAGCAATTGATAACTTGAATCAAAGACTGGAGAAACTTGCTTGGTTCTTGAATCTTCAAATTGGTCTTAATCTTCTATGAAATGTCTAGCAATCATTTTTACTTGAATTTGGGCAACTAGATCTTGAAGATAACTTTTGCTAATGTTGTCTCGATCTTTCTAGTTAGGTCACGGTATCTAAAATTCTTTTCAGGAGCTAAAGTTTTCTAACTAGGTCTAGAAGGAAAGAATATTCAAAAAATAGATACAAAAGCAAACAAGAAATTCTATACAATAAAGAATTTTCTTACACATACCTCCACCTTTGGGTAATGTGTCGAGTGCGTTAACCTCTTTGGTGTCAAACATGTCCTTTGCTGCAATTTGGTTTTTCTTTTTAGTTGGGCAAGATCTAGCATAATGTCCTATCATCTTACACCTGAAACACTTGACAATAGACTGCTTGGATACGATGTCATTGGTCGGGCTAAGCATGTCAGATGCTTCCACAGTTTTAACTTTCTTCTTAATATATTTGTTCATTCTAGACAGATATCGTTCAATCTCTCTTTGAAAGTTGTCGCGATGCTCTCGTTCTTTATTCAAAAGAATATGGAGAGAATCAAGCTGTTCCTGAATAGTACGATGGTGCTGCAGATATTCACCCATTTCCTGACAGTTAAAAGGAATAGGAAAATTTTAAAACAAGAGAAAAGATAGGGTTTCTTATCTCATATGGAAGGTGGATCTAGATGTGAGTCCTGCCAAGTTAGCTCAATACACAAATGCATAAATTTTTAAGAAATAATCTATATATCCTTTAAAATTAAAGCTTTATTAATTAAGACTCATAGAGCTTCTTAATTAAGCTTACTAATAAAAGCTTTACTTAACATGATTTTTCACTAATTTAAATCGGGCGCACAGACTTTGGAGGAAATTATAATCAGTGTTTGCACAACGATTTCAATAGGTGCAGCTTATATATATATATATATATATAAAGCTTTTATGCTGGTTAATAAGATTTTAATTAAGCTTATTAAAGCTTTTATAAGCTTTACATTTTCAACCTCTCCCACTAGTATTCGCGCAACACCAGCACGTAGCGTGCAACTTTAAAAAAAATCAGCGCCACACGTAGCTCCCAAGAGTAAAAAGGGAGAAGAGAAAAACATTCAGCACCTCCTAGATTTTGCAAAACCGACCTGCCCTTTAGGATGCGCAGGCCGTCGGCCAGAGGAGAAGGATTATATATATATATATATATATGGCTTTTACTCATTTTTCTCACAGACTGCGCTATTACTAATTGAGAGAAATTAAGAAAAATCCATCACCTCCCACTCTTAATTATAGAATTCAGACAGTCTTATTGGTTTAGCAATCATGCTATGACCCTTCATGCTCCTCTGCTTGCTCTTTCAATCCGTACAGACAGATTAAGAAGAGGATTAGTGAGGAGGAAGGTGGTCTTATGGTTTTGGGAAACCCACTAATGGTTTTCCACCTAGTTTTACCCTTTGGGCAATAGATTGATGGAGATTGATCACCCAATGATTAAAAACAAGCTTTATTTCATCCATACATAAACAAAAATCCCAAAATATGTGTTCTTCTTTCATTTAAATTCAAGAAAATTACCGAAATCACCTCTGTTTTTGTCTCTTTCACCTCTTTTGACTGCCTTCAAGAAAATTAAATTACTCCAAAGCTCTGATACTACTCTCACGGGACCCTTCAATTTTCTTGAAGAGTAATCAAAAACTCATAAAATATATCAAATATTAAAACAACTACTTGAATTAAATTAAAAATTAAAGCATATAACAAAACATAAGGCAAGAGAAATAAAAACATCACCATCAACACCATGCTGAGTGCAATCTCCCCCCCCCTTGTGCGTGGCCTTCCCCACACAAGAGTATTTTTATTAGCTTTCAAACAAACATAGGCCATAGCCCCCAAAAAATATACAAAGTGTGCTTTTAGAGAGCACGACACTCTTCTACAACAAAAATAGAGTGTCCCAAAAATTGGGGCTAGGGTAAAGCCTTTAGGCTTTAATAAATTCAACATTGTAAATGTATTTTTTCCAATGTATCAAAATGGAAAAATCAACTACTAAGGTTACTAAATATGATGCGCATAAGAAACATTCTCCTCGACATTATTCATCAATTCTCGTAATCTTCTTCACCTGAAAATATAAGCCCAATTAATAATTAAATTAATTACGCATAAGAAACATTCTCCTCGACATTATTCATCAATCCTCATAATCTTCTTCACCTAAAAATATAAGCTCAATTAATAATTAAATTAATCCCACAAATATTAAACAGGCACAAACCATAACCGACTCATGAATACCAGGCGTAAGTACTTCGGGAATCACCCTGCCAATATAAACCTAACTGAAATAATCATAGACGGCCCCAAGCATACATCATATACCGCATGTATTAATATTTATAGTGGTGTCACCCATGATATTAACCTAGCCAGCATGACGCAAGAGTAATGTAGGCGTCCCCAAATTACTCAAGAGGGGAAAATAATATTTTTAAAGAGGACTTAAAATATATTCTCATAACATCCCTCTTTCTTGAGTTTGCAATTGCCCTCAATTGCACGTTTCCTGGGTTTGAAAAGAACGAAGGATCTCAGGATAAGCTCGGAAAAATATCTCGGGTATCCATTAAATATGAATCATAACAATCCCCCCAATTGTCCTTAGTTGCACAATCAATTAGTGGATGGCTTCATGGCACAAGTGGAGAACAAGATCATCACATCAAACAATTTCTGAAAGTAAAACGAAACAAGTGAACGCATGTGAAATGTATCTAAGTGTCCTATTCCACAAAGGTACCTTCCACATACAAACACTCTCTGGTGAAAGATAGAAGACATAGATACGTCTCGTGTAGCCATGTAAAATCAATCTAATGTCCCATAACATAGATTAATTCCACACGACACTACATTAACACTAGTTTGGTACCAAAACAGGACACTTAAGTGTCCTTTTTGGGGGTTGCGAAAAAAAATCAAACTCCTAATGTAGGATTTAAAAACCAAAATGCTTCATTGGGCATGTAGAACATAACCCTATGCTTATGTAAAAAATGCTAAACATATAAAATGCCTTTTTATTTGGAAGTACATAAGCAACAAAGTAGCATATGTCTTGAAAATGAACATTTTTCAGGATTTTTCCAAATATGCAAGCATCATTCTCTCAAAAAAAAAATCCAATGATATCAATAGCATTTTTCCCAAGATATTTTGATAGCATAAATCAGTCCAAGGAGGTAGAAGTTCACCAAAAAAATCATTTTCCTTTCCTAGATTTTTTTCCAAAAAGTTGCATAAAATCAGCAAAAGTAACGCGTATTATCAAAACTCAATCACGCTACTAAAAAATAATGTAGCCCTATCAATGAGAATGTTGATTATTGGTTTTCATGCTTGATATGAGATAAATAAGCCATAATTTGATGTGTATGACACTAAGTTAGCCTCCACTTAAGTAGGTTCTTATCGCCTAGTTCTAAAAAAACTGAAAAAAATAAAAATGCAAAATTTGATCATCTTTTATAAAAAACTAATCATAACTATGCTTACACAAGTAGTCTACACCTATAGTTACAACAAATAATGCACTTACACAGCTTTTTCCTTTGATGAAAATCAAAATTAGGCTCATAATTAGACATTTTATGTATTAAAAACATGTTACGCAAAAGGTCATGTATGAGAAGAGGCCCAAAAAGTGGCTTTAAAGTTTTGGAAAATTCAAAACAAAGTAGTATTTACCCTATATAACATGGGTGCACCTCAAGTTTTACATTATTAGCTTGCATATGGAAGGAGAAAAATTCATGCTCCACTTGTATAAAAAACGTCATTTCAATATTAGCGAGTCAAAAATTTATCCAATAATTGTCGTTTGATGATTCCAGGATTTAGTTTACATCATGAGCTTTCCATCAAGCCAAGTTTCATGATCAAACTATGTCCCTTCTAAAAGTTATGTCCAAATTACTACTATTTTGAAAACAGCAAAAATCATGCATTTTATCAGCATGTGTCTAAGAAAATTAAAATATTACCTTGCAAAAGCTAAGAAAAGTGCAATTTAAAAAATCTCAAGGATTTTTTTGGGTCTTGAGGAACATCTGTGGATGTTAAGCATTTCAAAACTCTTAATAGATTGCCCACAAAATTTCAAGAACTTTTCAGGACACTTTAGTGTCTCAGGACACTTAAGTGTCCAATGTGACAGAACTAGTGTTAAGAACAGAAGTTTGAGACCGGGTAGCTAATTCCCTCTCAAACTTTCATTCAGACATAACTTTTCTCTATCCTCAAAACTAGACTACAAGTCTTATTCCAAAAATGAATTCTTGATGAATTCTGGGGATTTGTTCTTGATCTTAACCTTATAATTGTCTAACTAAATTCAAAAATTATAAACTTTGAAGAGGTTGATAATTCTTGAATTTGTGAATCTTACTTGTAAACAATGAAATCTAAAAGGGATCTTGATCTTAAGCTTAATCTTAAACTTGAAATCAAAACTTGAAGAAAAATAGATATCTTGCGCCCTAGTTGATAGCAAGAACTAGATATATTAGTAATGAATCTTGGCTTAGATTAAAAATACTTGAATGGATGAAAATTGAGAGATTAGTCTTTAATTAATCATAATTATAATTCTTGAATAAATCTTGTTCTTAAGGGGTTTAAATCTTGTGGTTGAATATATCTTTCACTTAGAGCAATTCTTGGTCTAGAAAGAATCTTGTATTTGGATGGATCTTAAACTAGAACACTGGAAAATTTAGACAAAACTTTACTTGAATTGGTATAAACTTCGTAATTGTGATTGGTATACAACTTAAGCTTGGTTTTTAATCACTTGAGAGCTATTTCTTTACTTTTCTCATCATCACAAAATTCGATGATGAAGCAATTGATAACTTGAATCAAAGACTGGAGAAACTTGCTTGGTTCTTGAATCTTCAAATTGGTCTTAATCTTCTATGAAATATCTAGCAATCATTTTTACTTGAATTTGGGCAACTAGATCTTGAAGATAACTTTTGCTAATGTTGTCTCGATCTTTCTAGTTAGGTCACGGTATCTAAAATTCTTTTCAGGAGCTAAAGTTTTCTAACTAGGTCTAGAAGGAAAGACTATTCAGAAAACAGATACAAAAGCAAACAAGAAATTGTATACAATAAAGAATTTTTTTACACATACCTCCACCTTTGGTTAATGTGTCGAGTGCGTTAACCTCTTTGGTGTCAAACATGTCCTTTGCTGCAATTTGGTTTTTTTTTTTAGTTGGGCAAGATCTAGCATAATGTCCCATAATCTTACACCTGAAACACTTGACAATAGACAGCTTGGAAACGATGCCATTGGTCAGGCTAAGCATGTTAGATGCTTCCACAGTTTTAACTTTCTTCTTAATATATTTGTTCATTCTAGACAGATATCGTTCAATCTTTCTTTAAAAGTTGTCCCGATGCTCTCGTTCTTGATTCAAAAGAATATGGAGTGAATCAAGCTGTTCCTGAATAGTACGACGGTGCTGCAGAGAAAAGATAGGGTTTCTTATCTCATATGGAACGTGGATCTAGATGTGAGTCCTGCCAAGTTAGCTCAATACACAAATGCATAATTTTTTAAGAAATAATCTATATATCCTTTAAAATTAAAGCTTTATTAATTAAGGCTCATAGAGCTTCTTAATTAAGCTTACTAATAAAAGCTTTACTTAACATGATTTTCCACTAATTTAAATCGGGTGCACAGACTTTGGAGGAAATTATAATCAGTGTTTGCACAACGATTTCAATAGGTGCAGCTTATATATATATATATAAAGCTTTTATGCTGGTTAATAGGCTTTTAATTAAGCTTATTAAAGCTTTTATAAGCTTTACATTTTCAACCTCTCCCACTAGTATTCGCGCAACACCAGCATGTAGCGTGCACAACCGACCTGCCCTTTAGGATGCGCACGCCGCCGGCCGTCGGATGGAGGGAGGAGGAGAAGGATTATATATATATATATATATATATATATATATATATGGCTTTTACTCATTTCTCACAGACTGCGCTGTTACTAATTGAGAGAAATTAAGAAAAATCCATCACCTCCCACCCTTGACTATAGAATTTAGACAGTCTTATTGGTTTAGCAATCATGCTATGACCCTTCATTCTCCTCTGCTTGCTTTTTCAATCCGTACAGTCAGATTAAGAAGAGGATTAGTGAAGAGGAAGGTGGTTTTATGGTTTTGGGAAACCCACTAATGGTTTTCCACCAAGTTTTACCCTTTGGGCAATAGATTGATGGAGATTGATTACCCAATGGTTAAAAACAAGCTTTATTTCATTCATACATAAACAAAAATCCCTAAATGTGTTCTTCTTTCATTTAAATTCAAGAAAATTACCGAAATCACCTCTGTTTTTTTCTCTTTCACCTCTTTTGACCGCCTTCAAGAAAATTAAATTACACCAAAGCTCTGATACCACTCTCACGGGACCCTTTAATCTTCTTGAAGTGAATAATAAAAAAACTCATAAAATATATCAAATATTAAAACAACTACTTGAATTAAATTAAAAATTAAAGCATATAACAAAACATAAGGCAAGAGAAATAAAAACATCACCATCAATAGCATGCTGGGAGTAATCTTCCCCCGCCTTGTGCGTGGCCTTCCCCACACAAGAGTATTTTTATTAGCTTTCAACCAAAGATAGGCCATAGTCCCCAAAAATATACAAAGTGTGCTTTTAGAGAGCACGACACTCTTCCACAATAAAAATAGAGTGTCCCAAAAATTGGGGCTAGGGTACAGTCTTTAGGCTTTAATAAATTCAACATTATAAATGTATTTTTCCCAATGTATCAAAATGAAAAAATCAACTACTAAGGTTACTAAATATGATGTCCATAAGAAACATTCTCCTCGACATTATTCATCAATCCTCGTAATCTTCTTCACTTGAAAATATAAGCCCAATTAACAATTAAATTAATCGCGCATAAGAAACATTCTCCTTGACATTATTCATCAATCCTCGTAATCTTTTTCACCTGAAAATATAAGCCCAATAAATAATTAAATTAATCCCACAAATATTAAACAGGCACAAACCATAACCAACTCATGACTACCAGGCGTAAGTACTCCGGGAATCACCCTGCCAATACAAACCTAACTGAAATAATCATAGACGGCTCCAAGCATACATCATATACCTCAAGTATTAATATTTATAGTGGTGTCACCCATGATATTAACCTAGCCGGCATGATGCAAGAGTAATGTAGGCGTCCCCAAATTACTCAAGAGGGAAAAATAATATTTTTAAAGAGGACTTAAAATATATTCTCATAACATCCCTCTTGCTTGAGTTTGCAATTACCCTCAATTGCAGGTTTGCTGCGTTTGAAAAGAACGAAGGATCTCAGGATAAGCTCGGAAAAATATCTCGGGTATCCATTAAATATGAAATGACCACCATGACTATCATTCGTCAAATAACATGGATCATAACAGTCCCCCCTCTGTTGGGAATCAATTGTCCTTAGTTGCATAATCAATGAGTGGATGGCTTCATGGCACAAGTGGAGAACAAGATCATCACATCAAACGATTTTTGAAAATAAAACCAAACAAATGAACGCATGTGAAATATATCTAAGTGTCCCATTCCACAAAGGTACCTTCCACATACAAACACTCTCTGGTGAAAGATAGAAGATATAGATACGTCTAGTGTAGCCATGTAAAACCAATCTAATGTCCCATACCATAGATTAATTCCACACGACACTACCTTAAGAACAGAAGTTTGAGACCGAGTAGCTAATTCCCTCTGAAACTTTCATTCTGACATAACTTTTCTCTATCCTCAAAATTAGACTACAAGTCTTATTCCAAAAATGAATTAGGTCGAAATAGAAATTCTTATCAACTTAAGATTGAAAAATAATCACTTACATTACTGTCAATAACTTGATGAATTCTGGGGATTTATTCTTGATCTTAATCTTGTAATTGTCTAACTAAATTCAAAAATTATAATCTTTGAATAGGTTGATAATTCTTGAATTTGTGAATCTTACTTGTAAACAATGAAATCTAAAGGGGATCTTGATCTTAAGCTTAATCTTAAACTTGAAATCAGAACTTGAAGAAAAATAGATATCTTGCGCTCTAGTTGTTGATAGCAAGAACTGGATATACTAGTAATGAATCTTGGCTTAGATTAAAAATACTTGAATGGACGAAAATTGAGAGATTAGTCTTTAATTAATCATAATTATAATTCTTGAATAAATCTTGTTCTTAAGGGGTTTAAATCTTATGGTTGAATATATCTTTCACTTAGAGTGATTCTTGGTCTAGAAAGAATCTTGTATTTGGATGGATCTTAAACTAGAACACTTGAAAATTTAGACAAAACTTTACTTGAATTGGTATAAACTTCGTAATTGTGATTGGTATACAACTTAAGCTTGGTTTTTAGTCACTTGAGAGCTATTTCTTTACTTTTCTCATCATCACAAAATTCGATGATGAAGCAATTGATAACTTGAATCAAAGACTGGAGAAACTTGCTTGGTTCTTGAATCTTCAAATTTGTCTTAATCTTCTATGAAATGTTTAGCAATCATTTTTACTTGAATTTGGGCAACTAGATCTTGAAGATAACTTTTGCTAATGTTGTCTCGATCTTTCTAGTTGGGTCACGGTATCTAAAATTCTTTTCAGGAGCTAAAGTTTTCTAACTAGGTCTAGAAGGAAAGAATATTCAAAAAACAGATACAAAAGCAAACAAGAAATTCTATACAATAAAGAATTTTTTTACACATACCTCCACCTTTGGTTAATGTGTCGAGTGCGTTAACCTCTTTGGTGTCAAACATGTCCTTTGCTGCAATTTGGTTTTTCTTTTTAGTTGGGCAAGATCTACCATAATGTCCTATCATCTTATACCTAAAACACTTGACAATAGACCGCTTGGATACGATGTCATTGGTCGGGCTAAGCATGTCAGATGCTTCCACAGTTTTAACTTTCTTCTTAATATATTTGTTCATTCTAGACAGATATCGTTCAATCTCTCTTTGAAAGTTGTCCCGATGCTCTCGTTCTTTATTCAAAAGAATATGGAGAGAATCAAGCTGTTCCTGAATAGTACGACGGTGCTGCAGATATTCACCCATTTCCTGACAGTTAAAAGGAATAGGAAAAATTTAAAACAAGAGAAAAGATAGGGTTTCTTATGCCATATGGAACGTGGATCTAGATGTGAGTCCTGCCAAGTTAGCTCAATACACAAATGCATAAATTTTTAAGAAATAATCTATATATCCTTTAAAATTAAAGCTTTATTAATTAAGGCTCATAGAGCTTCTTAATTAAGCTTACTAATAAAAGCTTTACTTAACATGATTTTCCACTAAATCGGGTGCACAGACTTTGGAGGAAATTATAATTGCACAACGATTTCAATAGGTGCAGCTTATATATATATATATAAAGCTTTTATGCTGGTTAATAAGCTTTTAATTAAGCTTATTAAAGCTTTTATAAGCTTTACATTTTCAACCTCTCCCACTAGTATTCGCGCAACACCAGCACGTAGCGTGCAAGATTAAAAACGGAAAATAATACTTAAAAAAAATCAGCGCCACACACGTAGCTCCCAAGAGTAAAAAGGGAGAAGAGAAAAAAATTCAGCGCCTCCTAGATTTTGCACAACCGACCTGCCCTTTAGGATGCGCACGCCATTGGCCAGGGAGGAGGAGAAGGATTATGTATATATATATATATATATATATGGCTTTTACTCATTTTTCTCATAGACTGCGCTATTACTAATTGAGAGAAATTAAGAAAAATCCATCACCTCCCACCCTTGATTATAGAATTCAGACAGTCTTATTGGTTTAGCAATCATGCTATGACCCTTCATGCTCCTCTGCTTGCTCTTTTAATCCGTACAGACAGATTAAGAAGAGGATTAGTGAAGAGGAAGGTGGTCTTATGGTTTTGGGAAACCCACTAATGGTTGTCCACCTAGTTTTACCCTTTGGGCAATAGATTGATGGAGATTGATTACCCAATGGTTAAAAACAAGCTTTATTTCATCCATACATAAACAAAAATCCCAAAATATGTGTTCTTCTTTCATTTAAATTCAAGAAAATTACCGAAATCACCTCTGTTTTTGTCTCTTTCACCTCTTTTGACTGCCTTCAAGAAAATTAAATTACACCAAAGCTCTGATACCACTCTCACGGGACCCTTCAATTTTCTTGAAGAGTAATCAAAAACTCATAAAATATATCAAATATTAAAACAACTACTTGAATTAAATTAAAAATTAAAGCATATAACAAAACATAAGGCAAGAGAAATAAAAACATCACCATCAACACCATGCTGAGTGCAATCTCCCCCCCCCCTTGTGCGTGGCCTTCCCCACACAAGAGTATTTTTATTAGCTTTCAACCAAAGATAGGCCATAGCCCCCAAAAAATATACAAAGTGTGCTTTTAGAGAGCACGACACTCTTCTACAACAAAAATAGAGTGTCCCAAAAATTGAGGCTAGGGTAAAGCCTTTAGGCTTTAATAAATTCAACATTGTAAATGTATTTTTTCCAATGTATCAAAATGGAAAAATCAACTACTAAGGTTACTAAATATGATGCGCATAAGAAACATTCTCCTCGACATTATTCATCAATTCTCGTAATCTTCTTCACCTGAAAATATAAGCCCAATTAATAATTAAATTAATTACGCATAAGAAACATTCTCCTCGACATTATTCATCAATCCTCGTAATCTTCTTCACCTAAAAATATAAGCTCAATTAATAATTAAATTAATCCCACAAATATTAAACAGGCACAAACCATAACCAACTCATGACTACCAGGCGTAAGTACTTCGAGAATCACTCTGCCAATATAAACCTAACTGAAATAATCATAGACGGCCCCAAGCATACATCATATACTGCACGTATTAATATTTATAGTGGTGTCACCCATGATATTAACCTAGCCAGCATGACGCAAGAGTAATGTAGGCGTCCCCAAATTACTCAAGAGGAAAAAATAATATTTTTAAAGAGGACTTAAAATATATTCTCATAACATCCCTCTTGCTTGAGTTTGCAATTGCCCTCAATTGCACGTTTCGTGGGTTTGAAAAGAACGAAGGATCTCAGGATAAGCTCGAAAACATATCTCAGGTATCCATTAAATATGAAATGACCATGACTATCATTCGTCAAATAACATGGATCATAACAGTCCCCCCTATTGGGAATCAATTGTCCTTAGTTACACAATCAATTAGTGGATGGCTTCATGGCACAAGTGGATGGCTTCATGGCACAAGTGGAGAGCAAGATCATCACATCAAACGATTTCTGAAAATAAAACCAAACAAGTGAACGCATGTGAAATGTATCTAAGTGTCCCATTCCACAAAGGTACCTTCCACATACAAACACTCTCTAGTGAAAGATAGAAGACATAGATACGTCTAGTGTAGCCATGTAAAATCAATCTAATGTCCCATACCATAGATTAATTCCACATGACACTACCTTAAGAACAGAAGTTTGAGACCGGGTAGCTAATTCCCTCTGAAACTTTCATTCAGACATAACTTTTCTCTATCCTCAAAATTAGACTACAAGTCTTATTCCAAAAATGAATTAGGTCGAAATGGAAATTCTTATCAACTTAAGATTGAAAAATAATCACTTACATTACTGTCAATAACTTGATGAATTCTGGGGATTTGTTCTTGATCTTAATCTTGTAATTGTCTAACTAAATTCAAAAATTATAAACTTTGAAGAGGTTGATAATTCTTGAATTTGTGAATCTTACTTGTAAACAATGAAATCTAAAGGGGATCTTGATCTTAAGCTTAATCTTAAACTTGAAATCAGAACTTGAAGAAAAATAGATATGTTGTGCCCTAGTTGATAGCAAGAACTAGATATATTAGTAATGAATCTTGGCTTAGATTAAAAATACTTGAATGGATGAAAATTGAGAGATTAGTCTTTAATTAATCATAATTACAATTCTTGAATAAATCTTGTTCTTAAGGGGTTTAAATCTTGTGGTTGAATATATCTTTCACTTAGAGCAATTCTTGGTCTAGAAAGAATCTTGTATTTGGATGGATCTTAAACTAAAACACTTGAAAATTTAGACAAAACTTTACTTGAATTGGTATAAACTTCGTAATTGTGATTGGTATACAACTTAAGCTTGGTTTTTAATCACTTGAGAGCTATTTCTTTACTTTTCTCATCATCACAAAATTCGATGATGAAGCAATTGATAACTTGAATCAAAGGCTCGAGAAACTTGCTTGGTTCTTGAATCTTCAAATTGGTCTTAATCTTCTATGAAATATCTAGCA
This sequence comes from Cibotium barometz, assembly GCF_041138505.1. Lineage (NCBI taxonomy): Eukaryota > Viridiplantae > Streptophyta > Polypodiopsida > Cyatheales > Cibotiaceae > Cibotium > Cibotium barometz. Next base: position 25,450,023 of record NC_141073.1, read on the forward strand.
ATCATTTTTACTTGAATTTGGGCAACTAGATCTTGAAGATAACTTTTGCTAATGTTGTCTCGATCTTTCTAGTTAGGTCACGGTATCTAAAATTCTTTTCAGGAGCTAAAGTTTTCTGTTGGGAAGACGAGAGGTGAGAGGAAGAGAGAGACGAGACATAGAGACTGAAACCCCAAAGTGTGTGGAATACACACAATAGATGAGTATATATAGAGGAGATCCTAGGGCTATATATATAGAGACATTCTATATATAGCCAACACCCCCACTCAAAGAAGGGTCTCTAACTGTGGATGAAAAAACCCTTGGGGGCTCAAGGGAAAAACCCACAGCTCTATATACACCTACCGCTATATTAAATTATTTTATAGTTACAAGGTATTATTCAAAGGAGCTACATCACTCCCATATACACAATAGCCATGAAGGCTACATCACTCCCATATATACTTCATCACTCTTATGTGTACAATAGCCATGAAGGCTTCGAAGGAGTCATCGTCATCCATCTTCATGTTGTCTTGATCCATTCATGTAGGTTGGGTGCGAGTCTATCTTCGTGATGATGCCAAATAATATTTTTGTAGTCTCTTCTCTATATTGAAGCTCAACAATATCCAAATACAATCCTGATCCATAAACCCTGTAATATGGAAGAAGTCTCCATAACAAATGGAAAACCATAATTTTGTTATAGAAATATGAGATGTACACGAAAAGCTGTACACAAAGAAATAGACATAAAGGTATCTATTATATGGTTGCTTAGGAGTATAGTCCATCCGCAAGGACATGCATGGTAGTGTCAACTTGTGGAAGATCATCCAATCAATGTTAAATGAGCTAGATTTGGTAAGAGAATCTGGTTACTTGGAGAAGTTGACTTGGAAGATTGACCTGTCAATAAACACTAAAATAGAAAATGACACTCATTCTAGTTAGTAAGGATATCATGGAAAGCTAGAATCATATCTTTGCCATGGGAAAAATCTATGACATAAGATCAAACCTCCAATATTATGAGTCAAGATAATGAGACAACTATAACTTGGATCAAACCTCTAGGATGACATGATATGAAAGTAAACCTCATAAGATGACAGGACGAGAAATCAAACCTCTGACGTCCATAGGTAGGATGACCAGACATGATGAAAAAAAACGAACCTCTAACATGAAACAATAATTAGGATGTAGACACCTCTGACGGGATGAAAAGGCAAACCTCTGACATGACGTACTTGAAAGTAAACCTCATAAGATGATAGGCCAAGAAATCAAACATGTGACATTCACAATCAGGATAGTAAACCTCATGAGATGACGGAACGAGAAATCAAACCTTTGACATCCGCAGGCAGGATGACATGATGTGAATATAAACCTCATAAGTTGATAGGACAAGAACATGTAGCCAGGATGACATGATGTGAACATAAACCTCATAAGTTGATAGGATGAGAAATCAAACCTCTGAGACGGGAAGAGAAATCAAACCTCTGACATGTAGTCAGGAGGATGACATGAAGTGAACGTAAACCAACCTCGTAAGATGACGTGTACGTAAACCAACCTCGTAAGATGACGGGACAAGAAATCAAACCTTTGACATGTAGTCAGGATGACATGACGTAAACATAAACCTCATAAGTTGACGGGACATTCACAATCAGGATAGTAAACCTCATAAGATAACGGAACGAGAAATCAAACCTTTGACATCCGCAGGCAGCATGTAGCCAGGATGACATGATGTGAACATAAACCTCATAAGTTGATAGGACAAGAAATCAAACCTCTGACGGGAAGAGAAATCAAACCTCTGACATGTAGTCAGGATGACATGACGTAAACCAACCTCGTAAGATGACGTGAATGTAAACCAACCTCGTAAGATGACGGGACAAGAAATCAAACCTCTGACATGTAGTCAGGATGACATGACGTGAACATAAACCTTATAAGCTGACGGGACGAGAAATCAAACCTCTCGGGAAATATGCTCAACAGAATTTCTTGTTAGTTGCCATAGATTGAATTCCAAGACTTGACCACCATTATAACCATTTAGACCTACATGGCTGCATTGTCGACCATAAAAGACATTGATAGACTTAAATAAACCTAGTCAATCTGATGAGCCAAAGCCAAGGCATGGTGCATCCTTGATGACCATGGTATCATGGATACAATCCATGGAAACGTAGTCAACCATCATTGATGAAACATGTAACCATCATCATGAAACAACACCATGGCATCATGGATAAAATCCTTGGAAACACAATCAACCAATATAGATTAGCCAAGTGAACCAACATCAACGAAACATGTAGCTTGGAATGACCAACATCAACGAAACATGTAACCATCATCTAACCATCATCATGGAACAGCACGATGGCATCATAGATACAATCCATGGAAACATAGTCAACCATCATCGACGACGAAACATGTAACCATCATCACGGAACAACACCATGGCATCATGGATACAATCCATGGAAACGTAGTCAACCATCATGGATGAAACATGTAACCATGATTCATCATGGAACAACACCATGGCATCATGGATAAAATCCTTGTGGAAACACAATCAACCAATATAGATTAGCCAAGTGAACCAACATCAACGAAACATGTAGCTTGGAATGACCAACATCAACGAAACATGTAACCATCACCATGGAACAACGATCCATGGAAACATAGTCAACCATCATCGATGAAACATGTAACCATCATCTAACCATCATCATGGAACAGCACCATGGCATCATGGATACAATCCATGGAAACATAGTCAACCATCATCGACGACGAAACATGTAACCATCATCACGGAACAACACCATGGCATCATGGATACAATCCATGGAAACGTAGTCAACCATCATGGATGAAACATGTAACCATGATTCATCATGGAACAACACCATGGCATCATGGACATTTTGACGAAAAAGCATCCATATGTATGCTTGAAAAATCATCATAAAACAGCACCGTGGCATCATGCACATTTTGAGGAAACATGTAACCATCATCATGGAAGGAAACCAACACCAAAGCATTAATACAAAGATAAACCAAGTCAATGGATGCCCATTCCATCAATATGAAAGAAACAAGATGCATTTAAAAGCATCACAATCAATATGGGAGAAACAATTGACATACCTTTTCTTGAGGATTTCATATGAGAATCATATCTATTAGCTCCTCATCTGAAAAGTGAGATTTGAGTATCCTCCACGCACTTGATGGATACCCATATAGCAGTTTTCGTGATGGAGAACCAATGCTACCATTGTATGATGGAGATAACGATTATGTCTCCACAAGATCTTCCTTAGAGTCACAAACTACTCCTGAATAGTTGATATTTTTTCCATCTACCAGAGAAATTATGCTGCTTATTCCAAAACCATGCCTTCCAACCAAGGCAACTGTCTTTCTAGTAGGTATAGCTGAAATACACATTTCGAAACTCAAGGTAAACTGTATGAGGACTACATCGTTCAAAACTTGACTGACAATATCCCCATTGTTTCCATATTGTTTCCATAAGTGGCTATCACATAGTTAGCAATAACAAGATTCGTATGCATCTATGAGTGCATATCAAGAAGTAATTAGATATCAATAAATCTACAACATATGAGAAATATAATGTTGCAAAACACTAAATCTTATCTTCTTATATATTCAATGTCAAACCATCATCTACTATATTCAACCAACAATATCCTCTTTTTCATAAGTAGGATTGATACTCATGAAAAATCTTCTTTCTATCACAAATCTCTATCTACTATGAGTAACAAACAATATTCTCTCTTTGACAAGTGTGATGCAATATTCTCTCTTTGACAAGTGTGATGCAATATTATCTCTTTGTGAGACAAGTGCGATGATGCAATATATACATGCAAACTAAATCTCATGAAAGATCATCTTTTTTTTTTCAAAAATCTTTGTCTTCTATGAACAACACGAGATATTATCTCTTTCATAAGTATGATGCAATATATACATGTGCAAGAATGATGCAATACATACACAAACTAATATCATGAAAAATCTTCTTTCTCCCAAAATCTTTCTCTACTATGAAAAACATACAATATATTCTCTTTCACAAGTATGAAGAAATATATACATGCAAACATATACTCACGAAAGATCTTCTTTCTCCTAGAAACCTTTATTTTCTATGAGAAATAAACGATATTTTCTTTTTCACAAGTATGATGCAATCTATACATGAAAATCAATGCTCATGAAATATTTTATTAGTTTCACAAATCTCTATCTAATACAAACATCATACATATAAGGATAACGAGATCTTCTCTTTCATAAGTATGATGCAATACTTTCATAGGGTTTGTTTTGGCATCGAGGTGGCCAAAGTGCTCCACCTGTCATTTGTGAGTGATGAGATTGTGCACTCGCAGTGCTTTGATACCAATAGAGCCAACTTTTCTCTCTTTGGTAGGCTAAAAACTTAAGATCCTTTTTCACCACCCACTTGTGGCTATTGTATTCCTCTTGATGGATTCATCATCTTCTCACTAATCTATATATTCTTCCTCATCAACAAGCATGCTTAAACAAAGGACAAGAAAAATAAAAGTATACATGAATACATATGAAGGTGATTCTCTTTCATTCTCTAATCTTTTGTTTCATTTCTATCCCTAATAGCATTATTTGGTGTATTTTTTTCTAATTCTATTAGAGATATTATGGATTGTATTGAACCGTATTAGCATTAAACTTAGTATAAGGGCAAGAAACCCTAAATCTATCAAGTTTATAAAACATTTCAAAATCAAGTATAAAACAAAGTTTGATTCACCTCTTGATAGTTTTTTTCCCTTGGTTTCTCCTCTACTTCTTCCTTGATAAGTATATTTTTTATTCAAGTTAGGTGGACAGTGTTCTTTTTTTATTTTTTTTAAATGTTTATTATTCTTTTGATATTTTTTTGGGTTTGCACGTGGGTGTACCATTATTCAAAAAAATTTGCATCCGTCGAAATAGATGTTGACACAAGCATTGAAAGAACTGTCAGTATTGATGTCAGAAAGAGTGTCGCATAAGCTTCGAAAACAATGTTGTAAAAAATGACCTTTTTTGACATTTTTAGGGACTTGTATTTTGATGTATGTATACATGAGTATATCAGCATGCATATCTATGGCTCCATATCGACGTTTTTATTGACGTGCATATGGATGCTTTCGAAGATTTTTGACATGTTCATTTTCATAAAAAAAACATCAAAATTACACCCGCCCTATAATAGTGGTGAATGATTAAAATAAATCATGATATATTAAGTTCCTACTATCCGCAATGTAATGGACTAGAAAAGACTAGTGGGTCTTTGGCTAAGCTTGTTGGATGCTAATAAGAAGAGAAGATGGGATGTTCCTTTACCAAAAGTCCTATAGGCATATAGGCTTATAGAGCCACCCAAAATATCTATCTTGCTTTCATGCCCTTTCAGGTGGTTTATGAAGTGGATTATACCCATAGAATTCAAAATCACTCGCCTTTGCACCTCTTTTGCATGTAGGAATGATGATGATGAGAGGCTCATGCTCAATGTGTGGTGGTGCAATTACAAAACTTGGATGAGAAATGGCTTCAAGAACTTTCAAATTTCAGGCCAACGTAGCATAAAGAGCCCTATGCATGCATATAGAGCATAGGGTAAGAGCCTTTATGCAAAGAACTCTCATGAATTTGATAGAGCCCTCTATGCATTTACTTAAGGGCTCTACCTAATGCATATAGAGCTTGAAGTGAGACCTCTATGCATTTGCATAAGGGCTTTACCTAATGCATAGAGATTAAAGAGATCTATGCATAAGGTAAGAGGCCTTAATAAATTCATAGAGATCTGTGCATAAGGTAAGAGCCCTTATATAAATTCATAGAGATCTGTGCATAAGGTAAGACCCCTTATATAAATTCATAGAGAGCCCTCATCCATTTGGTAAAGTCCTCTATGCAATTTCATAAAGGCGCTCCCTTATTCATAGATCTCAAAGATAGCTATATGTATAAGTGATCTACTTTGTGCATAGATCCCTCTTTGTGTTTATGTAAGGGATTTGCCTTATTCATCGTGCTCAAAAAGAGATTTTAACATAAGGGTTTCACCTTATGTATAGAGCTCTATTCATAGATCTCACAAAGATATTTTCACATGCATAAGGGTTCCACCTTATGTATAGAGGTGAAAGGGAGCTCTATGCATAAAGCAATAGCCCTGATACAAATTTATAGAGAGATCTATGCATAAAGTAATATCCCTTATGCAAACGCATAGAGAGCTCTCATGCATAAGGCAAAGCCTGCTATGGAAAATGCACAAGGGATCTACCTTGTGCATAGACATTGAAGAAAGGTTTATGCATAAGGTAGGTCTATGCATAAGATAAGAGCCCTTAATATGTAAATATATAGCTTTCATGCATAAGTTATAGCCCTCTATGCAAATGCATAAGGTAGAGCCATTATGTAAATAAGGTATATATCTCTCATGCATAAGGTGGAGCTCTCGATGCAAATGCATAAGGTATATCTCTAATGCAGAAAGTAGAGTCCTCTATCCAAATTCATAAAGGCTCTACCTATACATACTAGAGCTGATGTGTTTTCTAGAGCCCTTATGCATAAAGCTCCAACTTATGTATAGAGATCTCATGTATTTGGTAGAGCCCTTATGAATAGATATATCATGTATTTGGTAGAGTTGGTAGAGCCATTATGCATTGGTAGAGCTATTATGAATAGAGATCTCATGTATTTGGTAGAGTTGGTAGAGCCCTTATGCATAGAGGTCTACCATATGCATAGAGATAGAATGAATTTAGTAGAGTCCTCTATGCATAGAGATCATAGAGAACTCTATGCATGTATAGATATATATATCCATATGGTGAAACCCTCTATGCATCATGTGCTCATAGATATCTCTATCTCTATGAGCATTGTATGAATGCATAGAGAACTAACTCTTAAAGGTAGTATGTGGCTTTACATATGACACAACTAGCATATCTATGCTGGTAGTTGTATGTATAACCACGTGTATAGACACAAAACATCCACATCATGGCCCATTGAAATAACTACTTGCACCACTCTCTCAATACTTTCTTTCTTGCTGCGTGTATAGACACAAAATATTCACATCATGGTTCGTGCCATTGATATAACTACCACTCATATGCTGGTAGGTCTATGCGCATAACTACGTGTATAGACACAAAATATCTACATCATGGTTGGTGCCATTGATTTAATACTTGCAACACTCTCTCACTATTTTATGACTACCTTTCGTGGCTATGGCCTTGATTCTCTTGTAATAATGACTAGGCCCCTTTTTGAACACTAGTAAGCTTGATATCTCAATATTAGGCCCCTTTTTTAATGAAGCATGGAAACAAGAATGCCAAGGAGTGCCAAAACTTACACACAAGCTAGTAGAAGGCTTGGTTTAATGCATGGGGGTGGGGAAATTAGATTTTCTAAGCCTATGGTTGTTGCCAAGTTTTTATGTGAGAAGGGAACTTTAGCACTCTTGAAAACATATTAGATGTTACCATGATGGGTCAAGTGGGGAAAATTAGAATCTATGAGCCTATTATTTGTCAATTATTTAGTATAATACAAGATAAACTTGTGTATTACTCTATGCCCACTATTTAGCTTCACAAAGGGACCTCTTTGAAGAAGGAACAATGGAAATTTATATGCCAAGGGGTGCAGTTGTTGTCTCATAGGGAGTAAGTGCTAAAAAATTATCCATAAGCCCCTTGATTAGTCCATCAAGAATGCCCAAAATTTCTCCAAATTATATCTAGCCTACATCCTTGTCTAATAGAAGGTTTTTTAGCAAAATATTATTTTCCTTGGTGCCATTTCTTTACCCCTCCTTGACCTTGTTTACTGACTCATTCTTTCATAGGGTTTGTTTTAGCGTCAAGGTGGACAAAGTGATCCACTTGTCATTTGTGATGAGATTGTGCACTTGCTTCGATACCCATAGAGCCAACTTTTCTCTCTTCGGTAGGCTCGAAACTTAAGATCCTTTTTTGCCACCCACTTGTGGCTATTGTATTAATCCTCATGGATTCATCATCTTCCCACTAATCTATATCTTCATCATCATCATCAACCATTCTTAAGCAAAGGACACGATAAAAAAAAAGAATACATGAATACATATGAAGGTGATTCTCTTTCATTCTCTGATCCTTTTTTTTATTTCTATCCCCAATAACATTACGTTGTGTATGTTTTTCTGATTCTATTAGAGGTATTATGGATTGTTTTGAACCCTGTTAGCATTAGACTTAGTATAAGGGCAAGAAACCCTAAATCTATCAAGTGAACCATTTTAAAGTCAAGTATAAAACAAAGTTTGATTCACCTCTTGATAGTTTGTTTCCCTTGGTTTCTCCTTAACTATCTCTCACACTCTTATGTATTTTGAGAGGTTTTATAGCTAAAAGGGCTCACTTATGCATATCTCTCATTCTCTTATGTATATTGAGAGATCTTATACATGTACTCTCATATTTGTATAGCTAATTATAAGCTCTTATGATCCTATAAATTAGAGATATTGTACATTACTTTTCCTCTTATGCATGAGCTAAGCACATGCTCTAATACACTAATATTTTTTGGAACAATGATATGATAATTTTTCTTTTTGGGTATTTCAAGCACAAGAGGATTCTCTCATTTAGGGATTTTAAGCCCAACATTGTTCTCCCATTTAAAGATCCCTCCTTGTATCCTCCAAAGTTGGTATCTGTGAAAATCCTTCTATTTGTTGCTAAGTAAAACATTAGAGAGAGTAGAGAGAGAAAATTATTCTAGGGATAGAATTTACATTTTGAAAAAAAAAATGAATAAAAGTTCTTAAAATCCCAAGAACCCGTGCAAACAAACAGAGCTCAAATCAAGTGTCATACAAGTGAGATTTTTAAGATATCATCTCGCATAATCGGAGCTATAAAGTCAATCTCATAGGATATAAATTCTCAAAGATGTCATGTAGGATCCAAATGTGGTCATGGAACCTCTTAATGTCTATAGAATATTTAAAGATATTTGGAAGCATCTTCACAGTGAAAGTAAACTCCTATAAATAATTATGTGCCATTAATGCACCATGTTCACTTGACACCCCAAGTTTCCTATGAAGCACCATTGTGTAAATATCCCTTGGAATAGCAAGCTCATGTGTAGAACCAAGTTGAGATGAATGTAATTTTAGAAATAATAATTTACGCAGAGTTAGGAAATTCCTTACTAAAAACCTTATTAAAAATTGTTAACTTAAGTATCCTTTCAAAATAAATGAGCTTTAGAAATTTCCCATGCATAAAGAAGGTGAAAGGAAAAAGGAGAACACAAATCAAAGCTCCATAAGTGAGGACATGTGAATATTATATTCACTAATATGGGAAAATTTAGTGTAAGGCTATAAATCAACCCAATGGGTTTAAGCTTCTTTACTTTTCCACCTCACAAAATGCATGGGCTTCTTTCCACATGCTTGTGACCTTGCTTTACCTCAAGCTTGAAAGACCTCTCTGCCTCTTCTCCACACAAGGTAATCACCATGCCCTTCTCCCCAGGCATGCTAAACTCAAGAATCAATCTATTGCTTAGTTGCTTAATTTTATTTTTTATTCTTGCTGCAAGAAAGGTGGAAATTCCATTCTATTAATTCTCTTGTTTTTTAGTTGATTTTAATCCCCATATGTCTTGTACACATGAACCGACTAATCTATCAAAAACTAAAAATTAGATTTATTCTAACCAGTTGATTCAGTTAATTAACATTTCTAAGCTCCCATTTCTCTAGCGCAAACTTTCCCTTTCCTTGTTAGATCTATTTTGTTGCCATAATCACTAGCTATAGTCTTATACTAACATAATGTTAGTGTATGGGCTTGATAAACACATCAAATGGTGCATTATTGGAGTAATTTGAGCTTCACAAAGTAATCTTTTTTGTTCCAAAATCAAAAAATTTATTGGATTAACAAGTACTCACATTAAATCCTAATGTGTACAGTGAAGGCCTAGTATTTGTTTACATAGGCAGCTCAAGATTAGACACTAGATTAATGTGAGTATAAATACTTGTATTCTTAGATTTGAAAAAATAGAATGCTTAAATGGTTGGATTAAGACAATCTTGAATGCTTGAATGCTTGGATTAAGGTAAGATTGAATGCTTGGGTCAAGACAAGCTTGTAATGCTTGAATGTGTGGGTCAAGACAAGCCTTTATGCTTGAATGGTGGGTCAAGACAAGCTTGAATGCTTGAATTAAGACAAGATTTAATGCTTGAATTAAGACATGCTTGAATGCTTGAATGCTTGAATGCGTGAATTAAGACACGCTTGAATGTGTGAATTAAGACACGCTTGAATGTGTGAATTAAGACAAGCTTGAATGCTTGAATTAAGACACACTTGAATGCTTGAATTAAGACATGCTTGAATGCTTGAATGCATGAATCAAAATGCTGAAATTAAGACAAGCTTGAATGCTTGAATTAAGACACACTTGAATTCTTGAATTAAGACACGCTTGAATGCTTAAATTAAGACACGATCGAATTCTTGAATGATTGGATTAATAAAATCTTGAATACTTGAATGCTTGGATTAAAACAATCTTGAATGCTCGGAGTAAGATATACATAGACATTGGATTAATGTAATACAAGATTAAACATTAGCTTAATGGATTAATGTAAGCTTGAGAATGAGTGGATTAATATTTAATTTGACTTTTTTTTTTAATTGTTGGATTATAATAAGATTAAGTAGTTGAATTCATATGTAATCTTAACACTTAGACTAGTGAATGATTGCTTATGCCATTCTGGTTCTAGGTTCAAACTTCATCATCAAGCCTAGAGAATGGAGGTGTTGATGTGGCAAGGTTAACGAATCTTGGGGGGGATCATTTTCTGGAGATTGTCGATGGTGAAAAGGTAAGTATGTTGATGCAAATGCAAGTGCCTAGTTGGATACACGTAAGGGTTATAAGGCATTGTTTGACATTTTATGCTTGTCCATCTAACACAAGTGACTTCCCTTAGAATCTTATGTATGTCTCTCCATCACACGCGACTCAAAAAATGATGAATAATGAGAAAATAAATGAAAACATGACACAGCACATGTTACAAAGATTGACCAAGATTGAAAGCTCTCCAATTGTGTTTTAATGACATACTCTAAACTATTTTGAATTTGATGATAAACTCTAAAAACTATTTTGGGTTGCACAGTGAATGATTTTTTATTCTTTTCAAAGTAGAGTTTTTGATGATGACGACAAGCATGTGTTGATGTCAATCCACCGAATGTGTTTTCCATAAAGCGAGTATCCTTAAAGGTAACATGGTAGTCACCAGGCAAGTTGTACACTTGGTAGTAGTAGAAAGCTATGTGATCTTAATCCGTGCCTTCATTGAGATCAAAGATAAGGTGAAATGTATCCCATGATGTTGGTCATTTACGGTTAATTAGGATGAATGATGAGGCTGCAAAAAATCATACCACAACAAAGTCTAGGCTATGGATGACCTTCTATTGTGTAGGAGTAAGGAGAGTTCGTATGCCCTAAAGTGTTATAAGACCATGGTACATGGATATTAGATTATTTCACAAATTAAATAATAAAATAAATAAACCATAACATCATAGCATAAATCAAGAGCATGAAAATAAAAGAACACAAGATTGGGTGCAATCTCCCCCCAACGTGTGTGGCTCCACACCCACACGCAATATTTAAATCATATTCATAAATTTAGCCCTTGGATCCATGAATACCAAGGCACGCAAAATAGAGTTGAAGAATGAACTTCATACTGTGGAGAAAAAGAGTATGTCTGTGAATGATTATGCATTGAAGATAAAGGGTATTGTGGAATCCCTTGCATCAATTGGTGTTTCAGTAGATGATGATGATAAGGTGGAAGTCTGTCTACATGGTCTTGGGCCACAATACAAGGCGTTCAAGACGTCTATTCATACTCGGGAAAAGATTCCCAATTTTACAGATTTGGTGTCTATGTTGATTATAGAAGAGAAGAGACCAACAGTCTTCACAAAAAAAAAAACAGTTCAGAGCAACAGGCCTTCTACACAAGTTCAGGAACGCGGTCAAGGAGGTGGCCGAATAGGTAATCAGAATTATGGCCAATAGGAGCAACAACAACAGTCCCAGAATTCACAACAACAACAACAACAACACGCAGGTGGAAGAGGCCAATTCAGAAGGCACAGGGAGTCACAGAGGTCGTGAAAATTGGCAAAGGTAGTATAATGATACACGTGGATGCTTTTATTATGGTAAGCCTCGACGTGCCGAGACAGATTGTTATAAGAAGCAGAGTGACATGCCAAATGGGAAATTGTAGCAAAACTGTTACCATATTATAGTAGTGATGTGTGTGAACACACTTAGGACCGCCGGGGCACTTTTTCCCTCACTAGGAGGTTTTTTCCCCCGTGCATTGTATATACGCCCATTATCTTCTAGGGCTTGTTATCTTTCATTTTTGGCACTCATAATACACTACTGTGTTGGGCTCAAGCTTCCTCATCTTCTTGAAGTTGTGTGTGCATTCCTGCAACCCTAATTCTAACAATTGGTATCAGAGCAGGCTTCCTCCTCCCGGGCAGCATCACCGGCACCTGCCACTTCATCTCCTCCGATTGCGACGAGGTTTCACGAGCGTCTGCAGGTTAGTATATGCCGTGGGAAAGCCCATAGGGCTTGTTCGTTTCAGAATTTTGATCTGAAGTCATTTCGCCCTCCGTTTTTGCATTCCAAGTACTGCGCAGGCAAAATCGTCCTACTGTGCAGATTTTCTGTCAAGATTAAAATCTGCAGGACAGGTGCCCATTCGTCTGTTTTGGGCTGTGCTACATAGCACAGGTCGATTTTATACAGGTTTACCTCTTACAGACAGCATTTACATCTAGTAGTACAGTCATTGGCCATGGCTGACAACAATGATGTATTCCGCATGTTGGCTGCTGAGGATAAGTTGGATGGCACCAACTATCCATTGTGGGCATATATGATGCGACATGTATTGGTAGCAAAGGGGTTATGGAACATTGTGCAGGGTATTGATGCACGTCCTATTGTGGCTGGGAATGCTGCAAACACATCAGAAACAGGTACTGTTGATGATGGTGCAGGCACAAGTGCTGTAGCAGCTGTTCGAGAACCACCACTTTCAGCAGAGCAGATTCGTTGGGATGGTAGAGATGCGCAGGCTCATGCCTTGATTGCGCTGTCTGTCAAACGTACCATTATCCCACATATTCGCTCCTGCAGGACTTCTAAGGATGCTTGGGATGTACTTGCCACATTGTATCAGGCAAGAAATGAGGCTCGTGTTGCTTACCTCCGAAAACAGTTGGAGAGTGAGCATATGAACGAAGGTGATTCTATGGATAGCTTTTTGACAAAGATCAAGGATTTCAAAGAGCAGCTCATTTCTGCAGATGAAATCCTGTCAGACAGTTCACTTGTGCAGACTGTTTTGAATGGTCTACCAGATTCTTATCAGGGTTTTGCTTCCACTCTTCGCTTGATGATGAAAGGCAATCCCAATGCCTTATCATTTGAGGAGTTAGTTTCTGTTTTGCTGCAAGAAGACCAGTCAAGGCAAAACAGGAATATTATGCGTGTCGCAGATCAAGCTTTCGTTGCTAGTCAGAGAAGCGGGAAAGGTAAAGCTGGCTTTTCTTCTAGTAAGCAGAAATCTGCAAATGCTGCGCAACCAAAGAAGGAAGACAAAGATGAGAAGAAGGGTGACAAACAGAAGACATTTTGCAAGTACTGTAAGGGAAATGATCATGTCATCAAAGCGTGTCCTAAGCTGGCTGCGAAAGAGGCTAAGAAGAAAGAGGCTGGTATGGCTGTTGTTGCAGATGCCTCTCCTTCTAACAATGAATCTGCTAATGTTGTTCAAGATACAGAATGGGCATTCAATGCGCAGTGCAGTTATGACCCATCTTTGCATGACACATGTATGTCTGCAGTAGATTCAGATGTATGGTACTTTGACAGTGGTGCCACTAAGCATATCACCTCGCAGCGCAGTTTATTCACTTTCCTTGAGTCTGCTCCCACAGGGAATACTGTCACTTGTGCCAATAACTCCTCTTATCGCGTTAAAGGAGTTGGACAGATTGTGCTGAATGTTGCAAATTGCAACACCTTTACACTTTTTGATGCATTGTATGTGCCAGGGATCAAAAAGAATCTGCTGTCAGTCTCCGCATTTGCCAAAACAGGTTTGGTTGTAAAATTTGTGGATGACAGATGTACTGTTCATGATCTCTCTTGTGGTGACATCATTGTAGCATCTGGTTCACTATGTCGAGGGCTGTATAAGCTCAATATGGATGGCAAATGTGTAGAGGATTCAGCATGTGCTATTATGGATACGCAGGCTATTTCAAATGCAAAACTGTGGCATGCACGTTTTGGTCATCTGAATTTTGCAAGTTTGCTGCGCCTGCAGAAATCTGAAATGGTGTCTTCTTTGCCTAAGCTTGAGGCACCTGTCAAGCATGTTTGTGAGGGCTGCATATTGGGTAAAATGCAGCGTGCTTCCTTTCCCAAAGATGGATCAGTGAGAGCTGAACGCAGATTGCAGCTTGTTCACAGTGATGTTTGTGGTCCCATGCAAACTCCATCATTTGGAAACTACCTTTACTTCGTGACTTTCATTGATGATTTTACCAGGCATGCATGGGTATATCCTTTGAAGGCAAAGTCCGAAGTGTTTTTGTGCTTCAAACAGTTTTTGGTTATGGCTGAAAATGTGTCAGAAAGTAAGATGGGCACCCTCCGTTTAGATCGAGGGGGGGAGTATATGTCTTCAGAATTTAATGCATTTCTGGCTGAGCGTGGGATAAAACACCAATGTACAGTGCCGTATACACCACAGCAAAATGGTGTGGCTGAGAGAAAAAACAGGTCTCTCATGGAAATGGCAAGATGTATGGTTAAGAGTCAAAGTCTACCACATGGTTTTTGGCTTGAGGCTGTCATGTGTGCCACTTATGTACTAAACAGGTGTCCCACCAAAGCATTACAGGTTGTCACTCCATATGAGGCTTGGCATAGCCGCAAGCCATCTGTTGGCCATTTACGTGTTTTTGGTTGCCTGGCATATGCATTAGTGCCTGTGCAACATCGCAGAAAATTGGATGACAAAGCTGTCAAATGTATTTTTGTTGGATATAGTGCTGAGAGCAAAGGCTATCGTTTGTATCATCCACAGACAAAGCGCATTTTGGTTAGCCGTGATGTTGTATTTGTGGAAGATGCAGTTCAGCCCTTGGTTTCATGTACTAAGGAGACAGATATCAGCTCACGTGATGTCTATGATACATTGTTGCCTCTTTTCAGTGGTGCACAGTCAAGTGCAATACCTCATGAGGCAGTTTTTCAGCCTATGCAGGTTTTAAATGATGGCACAGATCAGCCTATATCTGATGCAGATGTGCATGATGCACTTGAGGATGAGAGACAAGAGATTGAGGGCTCTAGAAACATGCCTAGATGGCTGGTGCAGACTTTGCGTGACAGCAAGTTGGATGCCCCTTTGTCTAGTCGCACTCGTTCTGGCTCTCATGGTGCCTCTTATGCGTCAGATTGTTATGCATTGGCTGTTTCTAGTATGTGCGATGAAAGTGAGCCTGTTTCATTTGATGAGGCACAAAGTTCAGAAAATTGGATGGCTGCTATGCAAGCAGAATACGATGCTATTATGAAGAATAGTACATGGTCTTTATGTGACTTGCCCCCTGGCAAGAAGGCCATTGGCACTAAGTGGGTATACAAATTGAAGCGTAAGCCTGATGGCACAGTGGATCGCCATAAGGCTAGGCTTGTTGCAAAAGGTTATGCTCAAGAGAAGGGCATTGATTTTGATGAGACTTTTGCTCCCACATGTCGTATGACCACTGTTCGTAGCATCTGTGCATTAGCAGCTCATAATGGTTGGAATGTACATCAGCTGGACATAAAGACTGCGTTCTTAAATGGAGATTTGCATGAGGAGGTGTATGTATCGCAGCCTCGTGGTTTTGTTCAAAGAGGGCAGGAAAACAAAGTGTGCAGGTTAAAAAAGGCTTTATATGGTTTAAAGCAAGCTCCACGAGCTTGGTATGAAAAAATACATGCATATTTGACTGCACATGGGTTTCAGAATAGTCCAACAGAAAGCACTTTGTATGTTAAACGTGTGGATGGTGTACATCTAATCATTGCTCTCTATGTCGATGACATGCTGCTCACAGGACCAAATGAGAGTCATATTGCTGATTTTAAGGCTGATTTGAATGCCTCTTTTGAGATGTCAGATTTGGGGCATTTGCATCATTATTTGGGGATACAATTTAAGCAGTGTGATGGAGGTATTGCTTTGTGTCAGACAAAGTATATTGAAACATTGTTGCGGAGATTTGGCCTTGAAGACTGCAAGCCTATTGCTACTCCAATGGAGACAGGTTTGAAGTTGAGTCTTCATGATGCTGGAGATCACTTTGATGTCACACTCTATCAGACAGCTGTTGGTTGCCTCATTTATGTATGCATTACGAGGCCAGACATTCAGTTTGCAGTCTCACAGGTGAGCAGATTTATGCATAGCCCAGGCATTAAGCATTGGCAGGCAGTGAAGCGTATCTTTCGCTATTTGAGTGGTACTCGGCATCTTGGGTTGTTTTATCCCAAAGGGGGATCATTGCCGCCAGATTTACATGTTTTTTCAGATTCTGACTGGGCTGGTTGTTATGACACACGCGTGTCCACGAGTGGTTTTTGCTTCATGCTTGGAAGCTCATGCATATCATGGTTGAGCAAGAAGCAGCCTACTGTGGCCACTTCTAGTTGTGAAGCTGAGTACAGGGCAGCTTTCACAGCTACGGTTGAGTGTGTGTGGCTCAGACGCCTTATGGCTGATTTGGGTGTTGGGCAGCCATCTGCCACCACCATCTTCACTGACAGTCAGAGCGCATTGGCAGTTGCGCGGAACCCAGTGTTCCATGCTCGTACGAAGCACATTGAGGTGCACTACCATTATGTCAGGGAGAGACTCTCTGCAGGAGAGATCAGTTTGGCTTATGTGCCAACACAGGATAACCTTGCAGACCTTTTCACAAAGGCTCTGCCTCGTGAGAAGTTCGAAGCTTTTCGCAAAGCTTTGGGCTTACTCCCTTTTGTGGATTCGTCCACATAGCTAGACACTTCCCTATACATGAGTGCTAGCTCTTGTTCACCGCATCACTCCAGGGGGGATTTGTTACCATATTATAGTAGTGATGTGTGTGAACACACTTAGGACCGCCGGGGCACTTTTTCCCTCACTAGGAGGTTTTTTCCCCCGTGCATTGTATATACGCCCATTATCTTCTAGGGCTTGTTATCTTTCATTTTTGGCACTCATAATACACTACTGTGTTGTGCTCAAGCTTCCTCATCTTCTTGAAGTTGTGTGTGCATTCCTGCAACCCTAATTCCAACAAAAACAACTATGCATCCTCGAGCAAAAACAATGAGGATAATGAAAGGTTGTTTGTTATGCAACATATCGTTAATGCCATGTCTGAAAATGTTAAAGCAGCACATAAAGATGATGTATGGTACGTTGATTCAGGTGCTTCCAACCACATGACAAGTCATGGGGAGTGGTTCAAGGAGATGAAGAACCTTGAAAGACTAGGTTTGTGGAAACAAGGGATGACACTGCTCATCCAATTGCCCATGTTGGAGATGTGCCATTGTCTATGCAGGATGGCAAAGTGAAGTACCTTACAGATGTACTTCATGTTCCAAATATAACAAAGAATCTGGTTTCAGTTGGCCAGATGATTGAGCAGGGTTTGCAGGTTCAATTTAATCCTGATGGTTGTTATGTTGAAGACTTTAAAGACGAGTGTAGGTTGGTTGCAAAAGGTAACAGAGTGGGCAGAATGTTTACATTGAATGTAAACATGCCTGAAGTGAGTGATACAATGTTTGCAAATGGTTCAGGAATTATTGCAGACATAGACATTTGGCATAAAAGAATTGGACATGTAAATGTGGAGAGAATGAAGTCTATGCAGACTGAAGGAATTGTGACAGGGCTGCCAGAATTTAAAGTTGAAGGTATGCTGAGAATATGTGAAGCATGCCAATTTGGAAAGCAAACAAAGCATGTATTTCCACATAACAGAAATGTGAGCAGAAATGCACTAGATGTTGTGCATGGGTTCCTACGAAGACCATGTCTATGGGAGGAGGCTGCAGGTGTTATGTGCATTTATTGATGACCACACAAGGAAAGTGTGGGTATACATCATGAAGCAGAAGGGTGAGGTGTTTACTCACTTTCAAAATTTCAGAGTTATGGGGTTGAAAAGAAAACAGGGAAATATGTAAAGTGCCTAAGGTCAGATGGAGGGGGAGAGTATTTCTCCAATGAGTTCTCCGAATTTTTGAAGAAGAATGGTATTCGGAGACAGTTTACATGTAGATACACTCCATAGCAAAATGGAGTTGCTGAGCAGAAAAACAGGCACATTGCTGAGATTGCGCAAGCATTGATGGAAGAGAAGAATATGCCACATAGCTATGGGCTGAGGCTGTTTCTACAGAAGATCTGGGAGAGTAAAGAACCCTATGTAGAGGTTTACCTATGATGGTTATGTGGCACATCACTATGCATACATGGCAAAGGTTGTGCAGGTTGTAGAGCCCACATGCATTGATGAGGCTGTTGGAAATGTGTGTTGGGAGAAAGCTATGGATGAGGAGATGGATGCACCATATGGAAATGAGACTTGGGATCTAGTGCAATTGCCTGAAGGCAAGAAAGCCATTGGATGCAAGTGGGTGTACAAAGTAAAACATAACAGCGATGGAAGCATAAGTAGGTACAAGGCTAGATTGGTAGCCAAAGGATATGTGCAGACATATGGCATTGATTATGGGGAAACTTTCAGCCCAGTTGCCAAGATGGCAATAGTGAGAGTTGTGATAGCAGTGGGCTGTGTCAAAGAAATGGTCTTTACATCAGATGGATGTAAAGAATGCATTCTTGCATGGAGATTTGCAGGAAGAGGTGTATATGTTGCAGCCACCTGGTTATGAGGATGTGAGTCACCCGGAGCATGTTTGCAGGTTGAAGAAATCCTTGTATGGCTTAAAACAGGCACCAAAAGCATGATCTGACAAGATTTCTGAATATCTTCACTATTGGCTTTCATGTAGCCAATGCAGATTTCTCGCTGTATGTGAGACGGTGATAGAGGGGTTGTGCTTGCTGCCATCTATGTAGAATTAGAGGGGACCATGATGCATAGATCTTTGATGTAAAGATCTGACTTAGACAGAAGTTTGAGATGAAGGATCTGGGGGAGCTCAGATATTTCTTGGGCATTGAGGTGATTAGGTCACCACATGGTATTGGGTTACTGCAGAGACAATATGGCTTGGACATGTTGTCCAAGTATGGTATGACAGGCTGTAAGCCTATCTCTGTGCCATTGGATCAAAATGGCACGTTGAGTGCAGATTCAGGAGAGATTTTGGAGGATCTTACTATGTATAGGCACATAGTAGGAAGCTTGATCTACATGACGATCACCAGGCCAGATTCCTCGGTGACTCAGTTTATGCACGTTCCTCGGAAGCTGCATTTGGATGCCTTGAGACGCATACTGAGGTATGTGAGGTCTACTTTGCATTGTGGACTATTTTATGAAACTAGGAGACAAAGATATGTGTCCATGGGTACACAGATGCTAATTGGGCTGGTAGCATCTCAGATAGGAGATCTACTAGTAGCTTCATGTTTTCTTTGGCTGCTGTGACTTGGGGAAGCAAGAAGCAGCCTATGGTTGCTCTATCCAGTATAGAGGCCGAGTACAGAGGTGCTGCTATGGCAGCCTAAATATAACAAATTTCACAAGCCTTATGTGCAACCTAATGCACTTCCTTGAAAAAACTACAAAAACTACTAATGAAAGTCCTATAACACTCAAACATACATATGAATGTGTAAAATCTCTAACAAAATCTTACACACTAACTAATACTAACAATATTTAAGAAAAAAACATACCAAGAACAACCAATTCAACAAAAAATCATTTCTAGTTCTCATTTCATCCAAATCAATCCTCGCACTAGATCTCTCACTGAATGTAGCAACACAAGCAACCAACACTAAGTCTTTCACCAAAGGAAAATAAGAAAAATGAACCCTACACAAGATTCTTATTTAAAGCTACAACAAAGCAACCATGCTCCTTGGTAGTGGTGGTGCTAATGGAAAGTCCAAATACACCATGCTCAGTAGCAGAAGGCTAACCTATTACCTTTCTCTTGTCATGGAGTCTTAGTTAGATGATTTCTCTTATTGTCTTGGAGAAGAGAAGAATACATTGTAGACAAGCTACCACGTGAGAAGAATGCATTGTATAGACATCTAGCACTTGAGAAGATTGTGTTGTATAGTAAGCTAGCAAATGAGAAGATTGTCTTCCATTCCCACCATGTGATTTGTCTATGTTAAGGTTGCGACTCCAAGGGCCCAAAGAGCTCCAAGGTAGCTTTAAGATAAAACCCCCCCCTTACACATACCCTTACACTCTCACTAGCATTAATGGCAAGGCACATCGGAAAGAAGAAATGACACACTGCACACTCTCACACCCACACACACAAGTATAGAACTGAAAATAGGCAATCTAAAGCATAGAGCTAGATAGAGCAAGAGCACAAGAGACAAGAGAATAATACTTAATCCAATAGGCAAGAAAGAATAGAGCTAGAGAGAGTAAGATCACAAGAGGCAAGACTAACATAGTCGTTAATCCAACCCAAGGGAATTTCCCTTTCTCATTAGGAAAGTTTACTTATATATAGGTCACTTATTAATCTTGGGCATCCATGGACTTCATTGATTGTTAGGTGCTTAAGTATACCTTAGTGTAATTTAGATAGAAGAGTGTCGATGCAAGGGATGTTGGCGTCACATAAGGCCATAGCTACAACATCACACAAGAAACTTCGGTAGCAGAGAAAAACACAAGCAATATCACAAACTAACTAGACATGTCTTATCTTATTAGGAAATGCAAAATTCACAACAATATAAGACTATTGGTCATTAAACATTTATGAGCTTGTTTAGGCAACAACATCCTTTTGTTTGGTTTTCCTCACTTCTAGTCTAATAACCATTTCTTGTAACCCAACACAACTTGAACTTTTGAGGGCAACAACATTAAGAAAAGCAAGGTGTAGCACACAGGGAGGAGGCTAGCTAGTTATGTAGAAAACGGGGTAGAAAGATGGGTGCAAAGAGTGAGATGGGAGCTAGATCACTTGGATCGTCACGTGGATTGTGAGGTGGGTCTCATAGATTGTGAGATGGACTTACCTATATAGTGCTTGATGGTTCCTTCCTTTCTCTATCTCTCCTCAATTTGGAGCAAGGATTAGATTACTCTCTCTTAATAGAAAATCACCATCTCACTCTCTTTCTTATCTCAAAATCAGCATTCTTTCATAATCGAAATACACTAACACTCCCTCTCCATAATCAAAGTCCCTTAACACTCTTTCTCTTCAGTTTGATTCAAATATTACTCTCTTTCTCAGTTGAAAACTAGCATCTCTCTCTCTCTCTCTCAATTGAAAACCATTTCTCTCTCTCACAGTCAAAAGCCAATAGCACACTCTCTCTTCCTCCTTCCCTTTTCTTTTCTTTTTGTATGTGTACGTATTTTTTAAAAAATATTGATCTCTATCTAACCCAAGTTATTAAACACACATGATGAATGTGTAAAATCTCTAGAAAAATCTTACACACTAACTAATACTAACAATATTTAGATAAAAATCATAACAATCACAACAAATTCACATAAAATAATTTCTAATCCTCTTTTTAACCAAATCAAACCTAGCACTGGATCTCTCACCGAATGCAACAACACATGCAACCAACACTGGGTCTTTCACCAAATGGTTAATAATAAGAAAAAGAATCCCTACACAAGTTTCTTATTAGAATCTAAGGCAAAGCAGCCATGCTCCCTTGGTAGTGGTGGCGCTAAGGGAAAGCCCAAAAACACCACGGTTAGTAGCACAAAACTAACCTATTAACTTTAAACTAGCCTATTACCTTTCTCTTGTCATGGGGGACTTAGATTCTTGCTCTCATTGTCTTGGCACTTGAGAAAAAATGCATTGTAGAGCAAGCTAGCACTTGAGAAGATTGTGTTGTAGTAATCTAGCACATGAAAAGATAAACTCCCATTGTCACCATGTGATTTGTCTATGTTGAGATTGAGACTCCAAGGGCCCGAAGAGCTCCAAGGTATCTTCAAGATAAAAGCTCCCCCCTCACACTCTCACTTGCATTAATGGCAAGTCACATGGGAAAGAAGAAATTACACACTGCACACTCTCACACCCACACACACAGAAGTATAGAACTAACAATAGGCAAGAAAGCATAGAGGTAGAGAGAGAGGAAGAGCACAAGAGGAAAGACCATAGCTCTTAATTTGATAGGCAAGAAAGCATAGGCTAGAGAGAGCAAGAGCACAAGAGGCAAGACTCACGTAGTCCTTAATCCAACCCAAGGGAATTGCCCTTTCTGATTAGGAAAGTTCACTTATATATACATCACTTATTAATCTTGGGTATCCAGAGACTTCATTGATTGTTAGGTGCTTAAGAAGACCTTAGTCTAATTTATATAGAAGAGTGTCGGTTCATGGGATGTTGGATTCACATAAGGCCTAGCCATCCCGTGGGTTACAAGTTGAAGTGCAGTTTATGTAATATTATAACACAATACATTTAATCATTTCTTTCTTAGGTACACATGTACATCTGGGGTATGCCATCTTGAGTCCATAGATGCAACACAATACAATTAATCCTCCCAATTTGCTTAGGCAAGCATGTACACATGGGGTATGCCAACTTGAGTCCATAGCCACTTCATAGCATGAGTGGCTTTGATTACTTAGCTTTATTTTTTTGTGTTCATCACTCTTTATTTCTTAATGATGGCTTGTACCGTTCCTTTCACTTCGTGTTGATGTTCCCAAAAGTGTGGAAATGTTGGGATGATTGGAAAAGATTTTTAGGAAAAATGGGGAATACTCTAATTTAAGATTATATATTCAAAAAAATTTCCTTGACAAGAAAGAAGGGGATTCATTCCCCATACATGTGAACAAGATGAAAGGCATAATGAATTAACTTGCAAGACTTGGTGCACCACTAGAAGAGGAGGATGCAAAAGAAATCCTTACATAAAGCATGACATTGGAAGAGTATGGGCCATTGGTGGCTACTATCAAGAACCTTTGAAGGACCTAACATTTAGAGGAATATAGGCAGATCTTGTGGAGGAAGAGAAAAGGCACAAAAGCAAAGGATACATTGAGAACAATAGTCACTAAGATAGCATTTCTCTTAAGTGAAAGTATAAAGGAGCTAAGAGCAGAGGATCTACAAGATAGAATTTCTCTCAAGTATAGGACCAAAGTAAAGAGGATCTAAAAGTAGTCATGTGCCACTACTATGGGAAGGTAGGCCATGTGGTGAAGGATTGTTGGCATAAGAGGTAGGTTGAGGAGGCTAACATGATGGTTATCAAAGGATCCATCAGTGAAGGTTACCAAGAAGGAAGCGATTCCAATCAACTCTTCTAGATGTAAAAAAGGGCATGACCCTCACCTTGTTAATTACAAAGCTAATCCCTACCCTTATGTAAAATTTTCACATCATACCTGCATGGTATGCCGATTTTATAAAGGCAACTAGATTGGCCCATTCATGGCATGTACCTTGGGGTCCAATCATGGCATGTACCTTAGATCTATTTATGCCTATTTAATAAAGGGAACTAGAGTGGTTCATGGCATGTACCTTGGGGTCCAATCATGGCATGTACCTTAGATCTATTTATGCCTATTTTATAAAGGGAACTAAAGTGGTTCATGGCATGTAGCTTGGGGTGTACACTCTAGCTTATAACAGAGATATGAATTCATCACTTGAGGGGGGGCTGTTGGAAATACGGATGATGAAGGGTGCAATAATTTTGCATTAAGGGGGGGATATGCAACCTTACGATAAAATGTAGATGGATTTGATGTAGCTTATAGCACAAAAATGTGAACAAGAATTAACCCCAAACTAGTTCAAAAGCCTCCTTGATGTGGGCCACTAGATGAGTTGTACTCAACAATCAGCATTTATGAAACCTCAAAGTGGGGGGAGGTTTCCCTTAATTAGTGATTGAATAGGGATGATTATTGAGCCATGTTAGTGCTAGTGTTGATGTATTCTCAGCCTATTTAAGAGGCACCCGTTTAATGTGTGTGTGTATTGCATTGTTATTTTACTAATGTAGTTACTACTAAAACGATAAGTTTAATCCATTTCTACAATCCATAGTTTATCTAAGCTCCTTTAATAATGCATCAATATTAATGCTCATATAATACTCTAGTACAAATGCCAATAAAGTATTCCACAATGACACCTACACAGATGTAAAAATAGTGATGTTATATCCATACTTAAAGCCTTGCAGCTTTTCTTTTCTCACTTCACTAGAGTGCCAATTTAAATGTTGGGAAGATGAATATCTCTTGTAGTGGATTCAATCAATAGAATAACAAGAGGAGAAAGAAGAATTCCTTATGATTATCTTCTTCTTCTCCTTTAGAGATATACGTCAAAGAAGAAGAAGACTAGGTAGCCTTTTGTGATTGTGCTTTTTGGATTTTTTTTTTTGGTTTGTGTTATCTTGGTGGTGGTTGTGCTTCTTTATTGATTATTGTAAACCCTTTCTAATCTAGCTTTATGCCAAAAAAGGAAATCAAAAAATAAAGTTCTCTCCTCCACTTATACTTTAGTATAATATTGTGACACGAAGTTGGGGTTTGGACTTCGGTCACTTCTTAAAATCAAAACACACTTGTATGAAACCTCACAGCCTCCTCACCTCCCTTTCTCTCCCTAGGTTAAGATAAAGATATACACATCGAAAGTGAGATCATAATTCATGGAAGGAAAGATGAAAGGCTCCGGAGAAGTAAGAATTTCTGCCAGTCTTGTAGCTCCAAACAAGAGGGCGATTCTTTGTTAGAAGAAAATCTTCCGACTCAGGATTATGTGAACGGAAACATACGAGGAATATTGGTAAGGTCCATCCATTCGAATTGGGCGATTTGGACGGAACATATTAAAAGAAATGAATATAGCAATCACTTACAAGAGGATAAGACACATGGGGTTTGCCTTTTGATAAGAGATTAGAAGAAATTAATTATGATTAAGAAGAAATAATGGCCAAAAGTCTATAAAAATAGAGATACACAGAGAATTACAGTTTTAAATCCATATAGGTTGTGCAAGAGAGGATTATATAGATGCGTAGATCTTGAAGAGAGCTTCGCATCTATATAAAAACTTTCAAAAACGAGCAACCAAGCGAAAAGTTATGAGTGTTTTACTACAAGACTATAAAACTGCCAAAATTCTATAAAAATAGAGAGACACAGAGAATTACAGTTTTAAATTCATATAGGCTGTGAAAGAGAGGATTAGATAGATACGTAGAGATTGAAGAGAGCTTCGCACCCATATAAAATCTTTCAAAAATGGGCAACCGAGCGAAAAGTTATGAGCATTTTACTACAAGACTATAAAACTGCCAAAATTCGCCTAAAAGTTAGCAACTTTGGGAGAAATTCTGATCATCAATGAAGTAAAGGATTAAGAAATTAGTTACATGAGTGGAAAGAGTATATAAAGAGCTTCCTAGCCATATGATCAATTTTAGAAATCAATACCCGAGTGATGAGGTTGAAATATGGGTATTGGACCACAAAAACTGCACTTCCCTCTCTTTGCATGAAACCTCAATTTTCACATAGCCTCTTGCCTTTCACCTCCTTCATGATTTAAGCTAGAGGGTAAGGGTTAACATTGCTCAGCGGAAAATCGTAAAGATTTACCTATGGTCCCCAAAGTCTTTCCACATGCTCATTACCGCTAAAACCATTGGTACCTCCAAAGGAGGACGGCAAAGGCAAGGGCTACCTTGAGAAGTCACAGGCCCACCAAGATAATAACTCCTTATCCCACTTATCATGAATCATGAAAGAGGTCCAAAATTGGGTTAAGCATGAGGAGCTAATGCTAAATGAGATATTCACATGTAAAAAAAGTGTTTGAATAAGGGTTTGAAAGATAAGAGAATGGCAATGACACAAAATGCTCAATTGAGGAGGCTCATTTCTTGATTTGAAAGGGAGAGGAGGGCTCCTTTTATAGGTGGAGAATCACCCTCTCTTCCATTGTTACAAATTACAACATAAAAATCTTCAACCCTTCATCAGTGACATAAGGGTAGATGTCACCATCAATTGTCCTCTTAGGCTAAGTCTTCTATTGATTAATAAATTGAAGACTTTTTGACTTTGAAAGTGTGATGAGATAATGGCCAAGTCTAAGTGGCATGTAGGTGGAGATCCCACTTACACATGGCGGAATTCTCCTCTTCCATGTAGGCATTCTAGAAGAATCTTTCCCAATTATGCACCTACACACACTCCTCCACATGCCTTCCACACTCCCCAACTTGTAGCCTTATGGTGTGAATACTATATTAATAATACAATTAAAATCCATGTGAGCATGAAGGCCCAATTTTATTTTCCACATTACTAGCCTATCTACCATACCAAAGTATTTATCAAGCATACTTGTGGCATTTACAATGTGTGCACCCTAAATCAAGTAAAACCATTATATTTGAAGATAGAATGTTGTTATCAAGGTAGCCGCCAAGCCGCCGCATCACCACGCCGTTCTTCCATTGTGGGTGCCGCAATCTTCTTAGACAAGCTTCCACCTTATTACCATTGCAAAACCATCAAAATATGCACAAAATTAAAAATGAAAGATATCAATTTTTTAGGTCACATCTTCCCCCCAGCAGATCCTCCATGCTTGTCTGGGGGGTCTGCTAGCCATGGTGCTCGAGGGTAGAATATCTTTAGCCGGTACTCATTGGCACGTCCGCTGGTGGCCACTTGCATTCTCTAGAAGATAGGTGTTATTTTTGAACGTTTGCTTTATCCTGAAGGGGCCTTCCCAACATCGAAGAAGCTTCTTATCTAGCCGTTTCTCCACACGGCCATCATACCTCATGACTAAGCTTCCTTGCTTGAGTTCTGGCTTCTTCTTCTTCCTTGTTGTGAGAGTGTCATGCCTTGCCTTGCACCGTTGTTGTGCAGTCTCCAAATTTTGAAGTGCCTGAAGTCGCCTCTCATCCAAGATCTCCAGTTGTGCTAAGCGTTGGGCGGGTTGTTGCAAGATCAGGGTGTCTAGTTTTATCCAGTTTATGCTGGACTGGGACAATGCTTGGAGAGCAAATTTTGGGGGACAAGGTACTTAAAACGAGATCAAGCAAATAATAGAAAATACGCTTGCCCTTAAATTAACTCAATATAACTTAAATTAATATAAATTAGTCTAATTAATTAAAATATATAAAAAATATGATAAAATGATAACAAATGATCTTTCCATACTTAGAGTGATCCAATTTATTTTTCCATAGATGCACCATTACAAGTACACTAGTCCCTATAGGTTTTAGATGATTCACATCAAAAATGTAATTTTACTAATTAGATTATTAATATTTGCAGGCCTTCTGACAGTCTGGAAGAACTTTGAAAAAGAGATCATTAAAAATCCAACCATTGGATTTGCAATTTTTACTAACCACCACATTCTACTAATGTCTCAGTATCTACCTACTCTTTTGATCTACAAGATTGAGGATTTTAAGTGGTAGCTAGTGTGGGTACAAAATGTGGCGTATATTATAACACTTTAAAGACCTTAAAATATTTAAAGAAAATAGACAAATATCTTAAAAATTTTCTCAAAAAATCAAGTTAAGCTCCATATTATGTGAAGATCTAAGGTACAAAGTGGGAATCTCATATGAGTTTATATGTAAAAGATATTAGCATTTTATGGAATCAGTTTAAATTTGGGACAGGGTGTATACATTGACTTTGTACCTAAGAAAATGAGGACTTTTGACTATCTAATGCTTAATCAAATTATGCAACTATATTTTCAACTTTGAATATGATGTTCCAACAAAAGAACTTCAAATGAAATTCCTTCATTTACTAGGAGAGATTAGCCACTAAAGGTAAACAAATGCCTGTTTTTTTACTGTTTTCAGGGTGCCTGAGTGGACAAAACTGGGCACCCTGATCTTGCAACCACCCGGGCATGTGTTTCTTCTTCATTATTCAAGCGTGCAAAATATGTGCGAAGGCTTGTGATTTCCAATTCTATTCGCAAAATAGCCTCCATTCCATAAACTAACTGAAAAGGTGTGAAACCAAGAGAGAGTTTGTAGGCCCATAGGACCTCTGGCAAATGCACATCCCACTTTCTCTTCATAGTATCCACTAGCTTAGACAAAGATCCACAAAGCAGTCCATTAGTTTTTTCTACTAAACCATTACATTGGGGATAATAGGGAGTTGACATAGCATGCTTTATTTTTAATTTCTGCACCAAAGCTTCAATCAAGTCATTCCTAAAAGACCTCCCCCCATCTGTAAGGATTTCTAATGGACACCCAAATCAGGCACACATGTATTCCCTGAGAAAGGATGCCACAGCCACTGCTTTATTATTGACCATTGCCTTTGCTTTTGCCCACCTTGTTGCATAATCTGTGGCCACCAATATGTAATACTTTCCATGTGAGGAACGAGGAAGTGGGCCCACAAAATCTAATCCCAACCTTTCAAATGGACCATATGCTGGGATAGGGTTTAAGGGTCCGGGAACCAATTGCTTATGCCCATATGCTTGGCATACTTCACAGCTTCTGCACCACTCATAGACATCTTTGCTGAGTCGAGGCCAATAATACCCTGTGTTAAGGATCCTCTGAGTTGTGCTGGCTGAGGCAAAGTGACCTGAACATTCATGACATAATTCCATAATTCTTTTAGATTCTTCCAAGCTCACCACCCTCCTAAGAATCTTATCCTTACCTTGCTTGTAAAGAATATCCCCTAGAATTGTGTAAGGATGAGCTTTCCTGGTAAGCCTTTGCTTCTGTTGAGGATTCAATCTAGGAGGGAAGTATCCTGTATCTAAATAGTGTTGAACATCTTGGAGCTCAGGCCAACCTGTATCCATTAATGCAAGAGTAGCTACTTTGAAAGAAGCCAAGGTTTTAGTAGCCAATTCATCAGCCTTTTGATTATCCTTCCTGTTAACATGCACAAATTTACAAAACCCAAATGCTTCTTTCAACTCCATTGCCCTTTTATACACTTTTTGGAGATTAGGACTCCTTGCCTTATATTCTCCTTTCATTTGTCGGATGACCAATTGTGAATCCCCTTTAACCTCTACCTCTTTAATTTCATCTTTTATGCAATCTTCTAATCCCCAAATTAATGCATTGTACTCAGCCACATTATTTTACTTTGGAAATTCCCTACCCTTGGCCCATACCTCTTTTCCTTCTGGATCAAATAATGTGTGTTGGTGCAATTACAAATCTTGGATGAGAAATGGCTTTAAGAACTTTAAAAATTTAAGGCAACACAACATTGAAAGCTCTATGCATGCATATAGAGCCCTTGTGCAAATGCATAGAGAGCCTTGATGCATTTAGTAGAGCTCTCATGCATTTGGTAGAGCCCTCCATGCATTTACATAAGGGCTTTACCTAGTTCATAGAGCTGAAAAAGGTCTGTGCATAAGGTAAGATACTTTATATAAAATCATAGAGATCTCTCATACATTTGGTAAACCCCTCTATGCATTTGCATAAGGGCTCTTCCTTGTTCATAGATCTCAAAGAGAGCCACATGCATAAATAATCTACCTTATGCATATATCCATATTTGTACTTGCATTATAAGGGCTTTACCTTATTCATCAATCTCAAAGAGAGATTGATGAATAAGGTAAAGCCCTTATAATGCAAGTACATATATGGATAGAGCCACATGCATAAATAATCTACCTTATGCATATATCCATATTTGTACTTGCATTATAAGGGCTTTACCTTATTCATCAATCTCAAAGAGAGATTTTAACATAAGGGTTCCACCTTATGTATAGAGTTCAAAGAGAGATTTTAACATACATAAGGATTCCACTTTATATATAAAGCTCAAAGGGAACTCTATGTATAAGGTAAGAGCCCTTATACAAATTTATAGAGAGATCTATGCATAAGGTTAGATACCTTATGCAAATTCATAGAGAGCTCTCATGCAAAGGTAGAGCCCTCTATGCAAACTACGTAAGGGATCTACCTTATGAATAGAGATCAAAGAGATGTCTATGCATAAGGTAAGAGCCCTTATGTAAATATATAGCTTTCATGCATAAGGTAAGAGCCCTTATGTAAATATATAGCTTTCATGCGTAAGATAGAGCCCTCTAAGAAAATGTAAATATATAGCTCTCATGCATAAGATAGAGCCCTCTATGCAAATGCATAAGGTAGAGCCATTATGTAAAAAAGGATATAGCTCTCATGCCTAAGGTAGAGACCTCATGCATAAGGTGAGGCCTCTATGCAAATGAATAAGGTATATCTCTCATGTATAAGGTAGAGATCTCTATGGAGATGCATAAGGTAGATCTCTTATGTAAATATATAGCTCTCATGCATAAGGTAGAGATCTCTATGGAAATGCATAAGGTAGATCTCTTATGTAAATATATAGCTCTCATGCATAAGGTAGAGCCCTTATGTGAATATATAGCCATCATGTATCAGGTAGATCCCTCTATGCAAATGCATATAAGCTCTACCTTATTGAAAAACTTATAAAGCTATAATTGGCATAATATCTTTCAGCTTGTTTATGGCCTAGATGATATCACCCCTGTTGAAAAACTTATAAAGCTATAATTGGCATAATATCTTTCAGCTTGTTTATGGCCTAGATGATATCACCCCTATTGACATATTTATCCCTACACTAAGGGAAGCAAATCTTGATGGGCATGGTTTGTTTGAATGATTAGTAGAGTTGGAAAATCTAGATGAGGCAAGAATATATGTAGTAGTGGTGAGAATTTGGACATACAAGTTCCAAAGGAAGCATTGGTTTAATATCAATGTAAAGATATACAAGTTTCATGTGGGTGACCTAGTATTGGTGTATAACAGTATGAAAGGAAAAAAGAAACTAAAACTTTGTGGACTAGGATCCTACAAAGTGGTTGAATTCTATAAGAATGTTGCAGTGTACTTAAAAACTCTAAAAAGTGTTGAGGTGTCCAAATGGGAACTTTCATTAATGTAGCAAGCTCTGCCATTAAATGGAAACTGGAAATTCTAGAGGGCATCCAAATGCAGACTTTCATTTAATGGTAGCAAGCTTCACTATTGCTATGGGTCCTTAACTCAAGTTACTCATGGGAATACATGAGCCCCAAGAGAGGGATAATAAAAGGAAGAAGATTCAGAGGGAATCACAAAAAGAGGCTAGGAAAAGAGGGAATCACGAAAAGAGGCTAGGAAAAGACAAGAGAGACTCATACAAAGATGTTGGACATTGCACACAAGTATGGCTAAGCTTGTAAAGGCAAAGTGTTTCTACTATAATAAGCCCACTCACATGTTCAAAGCATGTAGACTAAAGGAAGAACATGAGAAATATGGCAATTTCAAGCCTTAGAAATAAGGAGTATGGGAATAGTGCTAAAGAGGAACTGGATTTGTTTGTGGCAATTGAATAAATCTATGTAAAGCTAGAGCATTCATCAACACTCGATGATCATGGATCATCAATAGAGGAGCATCCTAATAGGACAAGGGCTTAAGATTGAGCTATGTTTTGAAGCCTTAGAAAGAAGGAGTTTGGGAGCAATGCTAAAGAGGAATTATAGTTGTTTGTGTCAATAGAAGAAATTTATGTAAAGCTAGAACATTGCTCGATGCTAGATGATTCATGGACATCGGCAGTGGAACATCATTATAGGACAAGGGCTTAAGCTTGAGCTATGTTCTAAAGTGAAAAGCACATATATTTAGTAGAGAAAATAAATTATTTAAATAAAAAGGATTTCATTTTTTAGAACTATCCTTGGACATATTATATTAATATACATTCTCCCAAAATAAAAAAGTTTTCCCAAGTCATTACAAGTTCTCATCATGGCTTGAGTTTGTCTTCAAGGTCCCTCGAATTTCTTATTTCTTCGAAGATATTTTTTTTATTAATGGGTAGCAGTTACTTGAGCACTTAGATTTCTTGGCAAAACTCTTCGTTATCAGAGGCATTGTCTAGATCAATGACCTAGTAATATTCAACCAGGGTGTTGCCTCTAATTCATGGCATATTATTACATTATGATTTATTATATCTAGATTCCCGATGGGAAGTTGGATATAATAAATCATTAAGATCTTGCCAATTCTTATGGCCTTATAATAATTCTTCTCATGATTGATGACAAATGTGAAAGAGAGCTTCTTGGGTGATCTCCTTTTTGCTCATAAACTCTTATCTCATTTTGGAGAATTTTGAGAAGGGTATCATCATCATTAGATGACATGGTCCTTGTAATTTATTGTACGAGTGTCTCAGTGTTTCTTAAAAGAGTCTCATATCCAATTTTAGAGACAAAAAGAAAATTTTCATTTCTTCTTTTACATATAAGATATTATTATCAGACTCATGGAATAATAATAGTTTCATAGAGGTATACCATGGTAGACTAGCTTAGTGGTATTATCATGATATACAGATATAGTTTCATGATGCACTACATAGAGGAAAAGGACTATGTATAGTCAAAATACACCTCCTATTACACACTATTGTACCCTAAGGACCACCTCTTCAACTATAGCCTCAAAATCATAGTAAGATAAATGTTCTCCTAGGAGCACTAGCAGGTCAACCGAACATAAGCATGGATCCTCTTGCCAAAATGACACGTGAGCCATTAGTTAGCTTAGGTTAGAAAGAAAATGTCTTTAAAATTATCAATTACTATAACTTATGGTCCTCCCTTTGGCTCTTGGAAGCAACATAAGTAAAAGAAAAGGCTATCATCTCATCCTCTAGAAAAAGGTTGGGTATCACAATTTGGGCCATCTAAACAAAAGAAATACATTTCTTGGTTAGAAATCAAACAACACTCTAATACTAGTCGTAAGGCTCGTGCCTTGTAATTTTAATTCTAAATGGTCAGCAGAATGGAGTTCTATTCTAAGGGGGCAGAGCATATTACTTGGGGGCTCTCCTACAATTATCTATCCTAGTGGCTCCCTCTCTGAGGCGCAACAACAAAAATATCTTGTAGAGAAATGTAGAGGATCCTCCAAGGTTGTCTAAGGATTAAACCAAAAATGATTCTAAAATTCCTTGTTGGTGAAATGTAGATGATTCTTTTGGCTTTTTGTTGTGCAATTACATTACTTGAGTTTTTCTGATCTTCCTTCTTCCCGAATCCACTAATTCATCCTAGCCTCATCCAATTGTCACATGGGTCTAGCCGTTTTCCCAACCAATCACACTATGGATTTGGCATTCTAATTTGGGTTATTAAGTAGGGAAGTTCCCATGTGTAAGGGAGTTCTTCTCTAAGCCTTAGTATTGGTATTAAGGGTTCATGCACTCATCAAATAGAGGCATACCGATTTATAAAAATAAAACTTTATATTGAAAATAACACTCTTTTATCTTTGTGTTACTCATTATTATAGCCATCCTTTTTCCTTAACCATTAATCAACATGTCAACATAAAACCATTACTTTCATATGCAAAAAACAATTTACTCATCACCAATTTGTTTGGGCTGAGACGAATCCCATTAGGCCCCACAATCATAAGTGACCAATTACTTTAGGTCTCTCAAATGATAGCCTTGTCTAGTTTTGGAATTATAACATGCACATTGTAGAGGAAACATCACCATACATCTCCCTCTCCAAAACTTGTCTGGGTTCATAGGATTTTGTGGGAACATGTCCACTAATGAGTCACTCTATGAATGGCTTGATCCACAAATTATGACCACTTCGTTGATTGCATTTCCCCTCAACTATCCACAAATGAATTTATCATCACAAATCCCACAACCATGCAGAGACCACACCAATGGTCTTTTTCCCCTAAATTGGCTATAAATTGTAAGACCCCATGGTTAGACCTCCACCAATATCGATCATTCAAAGGATGATTCATTTCTCTTAATCCAACTATTTGTGAGCACACCCTTAGTGACATATTGAGGAGGATCACTACCTCAATAGATGGATCCATTTGAGGCACCACTCGAGTGAAAACCATATGGAAATATTCATTAGTGCACTAGATCTTCATTATCATAGTATTCTAGGTCATGCTTGTAATCACTTTCCACATAATTGCATAAATCATTCTTTTTACAACCAATTAGGAATACATCCTTTTAAATCAAACTAAGCATCATATAGTCAAGACCCTAAATCTAAATTTAAGCATTATGTCTACCTTTATTTGATAAAGAAAATGATTTAGAAGTAATCAAAAGATCCAACCTAGTCTTAGGTTAGGTGGGCTGATAGTGATCGGGGTAGCCTTGATCTTGGCCCTACTTGTACCTATTGAGTAAGCTACCTCCCTGCTCATAATGACACGTGTACTCATTTAATAATGATCCTCTAGTCTTATCATACAAGTTCCCATCAATAAGAGGAGAGAATTAAAACCATTCTTCAATATTTTTCACACTCTTGGGGATAAACACACCATTGATAGGCGATATATTTACTTAGGAGACTTGTCCGTAAGATAATGTAGGAGTGTTAACCAAATTCAAATCCATTGTCTTTTAGGAACAAACTAAATTAAACAAGAATTCAAGCAACCATCTGCCCTATCTTAGAAATTCACTTCTTAAGGAATGATCCCAAAGATCAAGGGTTCCTCCATTCATTAAAATGATAGACCTTTGGTTACCTCTCCTAAAATTCAAGATCCTATAATATCCATGAGTCAATACTTATTAGTCCTTGAGATTACCCCTACTCTTAATAATAAACAAGGAGACAATCTCCTTATTCTGGTGTCTTTAATTTATCTTACGAAAACTACTTAAAGATAATAAAGAAACATTGCATATTAAGGGTTACATATTTTTGCTATCTTTCTATGAGAGTTTTTTCCAATTTCTCGAGAGTTACTTATCTTAACCATAAACCCTCAAAAGTGCATACTTTTATGAAAAGAAAAACCTACCATTAAACCTCTTTCTCATATCTCTAAATTGGTATCAAGCATTACTTTATGGAGGATAAGCATACTTTCAAATATGAGAGAGACATTCAGATGAAAGCACGTATAGGTGGCCCTGAAAGTAGTGTCAAGGACATTGATTTTTTGGTGCTTAAAAGTGACTAACAATACAATTAAAAGAAAAGGCAATTTAAAATTTATGTATATTATTAACTATTTAAATTGCCAACTCAGAAAGGGTAGTAAGAATTAATGACCTCCCACACACCATCCAAACATTTACTCCCACCCTCTGAATCCCCCCTTTATCCCTCTCTTTGTGTGTTTAGGATTCACTTTTCACATATATTCTCTTTTGCAAGCCTCTCTATGTACACAAGCAAGTGTGCATGCCTCTAAATGTACGTAAGCACTTTTGTGAAGGTCTTCTCTATGTACGCATGCACTTTTGTGAAGTTATTCTCTATAACCCTCTCTTGTTGAGTGTTCCTTATGGATACAATCTGTGTAGCTACATATATGAATTCTCAAAGGAATCTAGATTTTAATTACATAATTACTAGGGAGTTGTGGTGGATACCTAGAGAAAATATTAACCCTTCTGAAAATGGTTATGTATTGCCATAGGGAAATGGAGACATCTCCATCACAATACTTGAACAAAGATATGACCTGTGCAACTACTACAAATTTCTCAAGAACATGCAGAAGAATGTAACCATGAGGCTTATAAATCTAAGAGGAATAATTTGAGATAATATCGGGCAGAACACAAATGAAAGAAATGAGAAATATTTAATAATACAGTGACTCAAGACATTGGTGTGGTAGATGAGCAAGAAGACGCAAGATATGCCAGGCTATGGTGCAATCAAGAGACTATGGGAATGGACTCAAGTATTTGAGAGGAGATTTTCCAACAACTTCTTCCTCAACCTCGCTTTGTGAGTACGTAGGATAAATCTTCAAAAGTTGAACCTACAATTCTAAGTAATGTTCGCAACACCTTAAACCGAGTGAAGGTGATATGGTTGTCAGCTGAGCTTTTCATGAAGAAATCAGCCCTCATGATGGTGGTGAATGGTGAAGGTAGTGAAGCATATGACATGAGTCTTCCACAAGGTGCAAAGGTTTTAGGGGTCCATAAGAGAAATTTGTAATCGGCAAAATCTTGGTTATTAATTGATGAAGATAGATTATTGCCTTTAGCGGCATGCCAAGAACATGGATGTAAAACCCATATCACTCAAATGGTCATGGACCTTAACTACAAGGGATCGGGCTCATACCCGCGCTCCTAGCCGCTAAAAATGACTTGTGAAAAAAAGTAGCGGGCCCGTGTATCAGCGCGTGTATCATCGCGGCCACAGACATGCGTGTAAAAGCGCGTGTATAGCACCTTTCAGACGCGCTTTTACACGGGTGTGTAGCCGCGTTCTTTTTACAGACGCGTTAATACATGCGACTATACACGCTTTTTCTTATTTTAGACGCGATTATACACGGGTGTATAGCCGCGTTCTGTTAAGTTCAGATGTCTCAGACACGTTTATACTAGCGTCTATACACGAGTTTCTTGAATTTAGATGCGCTTATACACGCGTAATTACCAGTTTTGACGCATCAATACACGCGTATTTTACAGGGTATCCGCGTAGATACACGCGCGTTTTAGCAGTTTTGATGCGTTTATACACGCGAACAGAGAGCAAAAAAAAAATCCAGAGAGTGCTATTTGGTGCCTGAATACTATTCCAGCATTCCAGCACCCAATAGCACTCTCTGGATTTTTTTTTTGTGCATTAGACCATCCCATTAGACCATCCACGAAGAACATATGCACGAGGGAGATTAAGACAAGAATAACATGAATGCATACATTGTCAATACACGATTCAAGACAGACATGAATGCATACATTGTCAATACACGATTCAAGACAGACATGAATGTAATACTATCGATCAATCAATTCAATATTACGATCAAAATTTCATACATGTATACAAGGGAGTCCATATCTCGAAGTAGCCCATGGCTTGAGTTTACAAAAAAATATATACAATCACATCCTCAATATTGAATGTGATACTATAAGTCTGAGTACTACTCAAACCCACATGATGACTCGGTGCTCCCTCCATGCTCAGATGAGCTCACATCGGTCGAAATGTCCGATGAATAGTGCTCATGTCCACCCTCTGCACAGCGGCGGCCGGTGGATCATCAGCAGCTTGTGCCTGTTCAAGTAATATATAGTATATAAGTATATATATATGTAATTCAATAAACCAAAACCATTCGTTTAGAATTTTCAAGTACCTGTCGACCGTATGGTCTCATGGCCATCTCAAACTGCGCGTCCGTAATACGTCCCTCGGCTCTGAAGATGGCCCACGTGTCACGTCTGCTATGCCGGCGAGTTGTGGGCTTCCTCCCCGTAACCGGTCGCTGTATTATAATCAACACAATTTGTAAGATTAAAACAATCATAGAATCAATGAATTAAGTAAACAATCAAATAAAGTGGCAAGATACTTACGAACTCTGCCTCCCATGACTCGACGCTGCCAGATCCGAAATGCGAAGATCCAATGGTCTCCATCTGGATCCGTCATGCCTCCACATGCTGCCTGCTCTTCACGCCACCCTCTGCTCGTTTCTTTGCCTCCTTCCACTCGCGTTTGTGCGCAGTGGCAGGTTTCTCGGCAGGATAGCCACCCGCAGCTACATTTAGCCGGTCATCGTACGCGAGTTTTTTAAGGTGAGATCTTTTATTACTTAAGATCTCCCTTATTCGCGTCCTTCCCCATACATCCGAGAATGTAGCATGTGGGGGATTGGGGTACCGACTATGTACAGCCTCCATCACCTCCCTAACTAATCGGCTATTTTGATCTTTAAATTTAATAAAATAATTTCTATATGAGTTTGATACTACCCCACGCATGTACTCCATTACCTCCCTTCCCCTCGCATCCATCACTATCCCGCCCCTATCCGTCACATCATAGCAGACCACTCTCTCCATCTCTCTCATCTCCTCCTCTTCCGAACTGTCTCCTCTAACTCTTCTCCCTCTATTTCCTCTCTCACCGCCTGCCCTACTACCTCCCCCACCTCCCCCACCTCCCCCACCAAAGCACCCGCCGCATCCTCCACTCCCACTCTTCCTACTGCTGCGGGTGGAGTCACGACTGGGGGATTGTCTACGTGACGGTGCCTGTGAGCCCTGACGTGATGGTGGCTCTGAGGGAGCATGTGATGGTGGCTGTGAGGGTGTACGTGAGTGTGTCTGGGACGAGGTATGTCTCCTCGGTGGACGCGGAAGAGGAGAAGCTGCATGCAACACTTCCGAATGATATCCATGTTGATTGGTTGCATGAGGAAATGGAGAGAGCAGAGAGCGACGAGGGGCTGCATATCACGGCGGAAGAATGGGAGTATGCACGAGGATGCATGTCAAAGGTACATAGAACTAATGTTTTGCATTAGTTGTAAGTGATTTGCTTTTAATATTTATTCACATTGCTTACACAAATATTGCTTCTATTTTGGTCCAGTGCACTATGTTCAATGCTATATGGTGTGAAGGCAAGCATTTTCGAACACAAAGAATTGATGAAAAGAGAAATACACAAGATTGCGGTGTCATTAGTAGCTTTGAGGGAGCTAATGGAAAAATGGATGATTATTGTGGCATAATCCAAGACATATTTAGGCTTGACTTTCGTCGCTTCTTTGTGTATGTTTTGGATGTCAAATGGCAAATGAACGTGGTGGAAAAAGGGCCTGATGCAACGATAAAACGCCATGCAAGTGGATATGTAACTATTGACTCTACAAAGTTCTGGCAAACAAAGAAAGATAGGCTCGTATTGCCACAACAATGTGAGCAGGTATGCATTTTTTTACTAATGTGTTTCATGTACATATATATCTAAGCTCGCGTACCCCTGGACTTTTGATATGCTAATTAATTACTGTACTGTGTGTATTTGAGTAGGTTATCTATCTACCAATGGTGCATGACATCAAATGGTGGTACGTCATCTCTATTGCACCATGTTCCAAAGTGATGTACAATACATTCACTGATATGGAGCATATGGAGGATGTAACAAGCCGCAATGAAGATGATGTCGAACATGCCATTGAAGATGTTGTGATCGATGATCAAGAAATAAGAGATAATCATGATAATGAGGATGAGCATGCCATTTCTCATGATCATGAGAATGACCCTACCATTGAGGATGATGGCGATGTTGATGAGGATGATCAGGACATCGATACCATTATCAATGGAGTACAGAATATCGATAGTGGAATAAACTTAATCGTAGCCTTACCAATTGATCAAATGGATATTGATGTTGATCGTTTGGCAAGGATGGATCTTATTGAAGATGAGATCGAACCCTAACCAATCCGTCACTGTATGTTCTAAATTGATGACATTTCTATCATCTCATATGCATGATTTATTTTTGAATATATTTCATTGTTGTAAATGCATGTAGTGGGATTGTGTAATGATGTATACTGTAATGTACTATGAGATGGTTTAAGGAAAATAGTTTTTAATTTTGTAAAGGAATTCAGTTTTTCTTCAGTTTTTCTCTGCCATGCGTGTATTAATCCGTGTATAGTAGCGTGTATTTATCCGTGTATAATAGCGAGTATTAATCCGTGAATATTACCGTGTATAGATGCGTGTATTACTGCGTGTATATAAACGCGTTTATACACGCATTGATAAATGCAAACATACATGCGAACTTAAATGCTAAAATACACGCGCCCGATTCTATTCAAATACAGGCGCGACCATACACACGTTCGTAATTTATCGCGTGTATGAAATGCGTGTATGGCAGCATTGTGTTGTAGTGCTTGTATTTGCTTTTTGGTCAAGTGATAAAAGGGTCTCCCCCCAACAAGAAAGATTTTTGTCACAAGATTGGCTAGATCTGCATATGTGAAGCATCCAGTTCATCTTCTTGATGAGCCTCCGCATCTAGTAAGAAGTAGTTAGTACATGTGGATTTCTATTTGTGTTTTCAACTTGAGTTTTGTTGAAGATGCTAATTTCTATTCATTCTATGGTTTTCAAGGGCTTTAAGTCATATATGGATATTGCAGGTTGAACTTTTCTTAAGATTTAAGGCATCATATCTAGGATTGAAGATCTCATAATGCTGTTTTGAAAGGTTAAAGCCTTTTCTTGTTCGAAAATTGAAAGACAACTACACCTGTTGTTGTATTGCACATGTACAAATGATGTTTTTAAAGGATTTAGTTAAGTAGATGCGACATCACTAGTTTGGAATCCATGCGGCATCATGTGGATGTACTTGCTTGATACGTCTTACAGTAAAGAGAGCCACTCATCGTCATTGTTCCACCTCATGCAATACATATACGAGTGTTACATCTGTTTAGGAGGCTATATTGTGACCCATCCCTAATGGGTATGCCTTTCATGTATACAAATTTGTAATGGGAACATGTGATACATGTGGTGTGACACAATTGGGCATGTGTCCTAGAGAGCGTGTATACTTGAATTTGCAACTATCTATTACGGTTTTTGAAGATAAAGAAATAGGGCAAGATGAGGAAGGGAAGAAGAAGAAAAATTGTAAAGATATTTTTCACAAGAAAATGATATTCTATAGTTTTTTAAAGACCACCTATAAAAATTTATTATGAATAGCTTTATATACAAGTGGCAAGCTCATCAATTCAAGGAATGTCTATCATAGTTTCCTTAATGATTATGTGGTCTCTGTAGTAGACTTATGGAGAACTGCTCCTTCAAAGAAGAAAATGAAGTTCAGTCAATGTATTGGTTCACAAGTCAAATAACCATTTTTGTCATGATTATCTATTTTTGCATTTCTTTGGGTGAGATCAAGAAGACCATGTGTTTCTTCATTTCAGATGATAAAGTGCATAATACCTTGGTTGGGCATAATTATTTCCTATTACATGTTAAATGACTAAAAGATCAAGGGCTTGCATTCATGGGTGTGGTGTGATGGAGTCGCTTCACAGTTTAATGAAAAGAAACCTTTTTTACTTTGTTGTTAGATACTAGGAGCTCACTGGTATGGAAATGACATGGAATTTCTTTTGTTCAGGCCATGGAAAGGGGGAGCATGATGGCACAGGGTAGTTGTTAAAAGAGCTCTAACACATGAGCAATTAAAGATAGATAGTGTCATCCTTACATGTGCAGCTGAAGTTGTGGCTTTCTTGAGGGTCCACCTTAGTAGTAGAGCCACAAACTTTTATGATAAGCAAAGAAGGGAAATAATTTGATTTTTTTGGGAAGTAAAGGAAGGTGATACCCATAGAATCCACAATTGGAATTATATGATAGTAAAATGTTCATGGTCTATGCACTCTATAAATAGATATTCTAAAATTGATACTATTGCACTACGATCAAGGATATTGTCGTGCTTTGTGCTCCTTGTATGTAGGGTAAATGGAGAGGATGCAAGAGTGGGTCGCATATGTAGAGATTGGCAAAACCACACTTTGGTCCCCATAGCAGATAAAGATTAAAATGAGACAAGACAAAAAAGACTTGAGATTTCTATTGATAAAGATAAGTTTTTACATAGCAACACTATTGATTACAAGTCTTGACGACACAAAAGCTTAAACCTCTTAGCATGGATAGCATAGAGGTTTGCATCCTCAAAAAAGGTTACCAAAAAAGGTCCTTCGTCTGCTAAGACTTCCTCTCATGTTGGAAGGGGACGCATATTGGTAGGGAGGGTCTTCCCAGAACGTTGTCCTCGTGGAGGTGAAATATTTTGTCCTTCCCATAGGACCCTGCTCTTGCTTTTGCTCTTGCTCGTTGTTGTTAGTTAATAATTCCCTACTATCAAGATCGCAAGGATGCTTTACTACCAGTAGCAACATTGGTAGGACGAGGCGGTACTTTACACAAAATATTCTTTGTTCGAGCCATGGGTGATA
This sequence comes from Cibotium barometz, assembly GCF_041138505.1. Lineage (NCBI taxonomy): Eukaryota > Viridiplantae > Streptophyta > Polypodiopsida > Cyatheales > Cibotiaceae > Cibotium > Cibotium barometz. Next base: position 25,492,456 of record NC_141073.1, read on the forward strand.
AAGTGAGGAGAGTCAAAGTGAAATGATAAAAATGAGGAGGTAGAGTCTTATTATAGGCACTTCAACATTAGGTCAAATTTTCAAAAATGAAAATTTAGTGTGAAACTTAAAAAATTAATGTCCTGTACAATTAAATGTTGTTTCACCCAAAATTTGTCATTTCTAACCATCGTAGCATGCAGCATGGCATTTTAGCCCACTACTTTGGTTCAATATCTTTGATAGGGTTTCCTTATACTTGACCAAATATCCATAATAAATGTTTCCTCTAATACATCTCTTTAACTCTAATGCAAAGTCAATGTACAATTTGAACAACTTATCAAATATTCTCATCATGGTATGTAATGTGCAGAAGTGAATTTTTTCACATGGAAATGAGATAATGTGATTCCATGTATTATCCTTTGCATCTCTGACTGGCGGTGCTTCCAAGTTGCATGATATGACTCCATCAATTCATCTTCCTTATTGCACTTTTACTTTGATTTCTTCATGCACCATGAATAAGAAAGTTTAATTCATACTAACCTTCATGAGAGACTTTATAAAATTTGATCATTGCTCCACATTTACATTCATACATCCATATTCACATTCAAATCCATACATCCATACCCACATTCCACATTCATACATCCACATCCACATTCACATTCACATCCATACATCCATATCCACATTCCACATCCTCATTCACATTCACATACATCCACATCCACATTCCATATCTACATCCATATCCCCATTCACACATCCACATTCACATTCACATTCACATCCATACATCCATATCCAATTCCACATCCTTATTCACATTCACATACATCCACATTCACATTCACATTCACATCCATACATCCATATCCACATTCCACATCCTCATTCACATTCACATACATCCACATCCACATTCCATATCTACATCCATATCCACATTCACACATCCACATTCACATTCACATACATCCACATTCACATTCACATTCACATCCATACATCCATACATCCATATCCACATTCACATTCACATCCATACATCCATATCCACATTCCATATCATCCATATCCCCATTCACACATCCACATCCACATTCACATTCACATCCATACATCCATACCCACATCCCACATTCATACATCCATTTCTTTCACATACATACATCTCCATCTATTCCTTGTTCATTTTCATCTATTTGATTCGTTTCACATCCTCATATCTATTTATATAATACAAGAGAATTGTTACTTTTGATATAAGATTTCTTTACGCATCTATTTATGCATAAATTCCATTTTAAGGAGACTAACACTTTTGATATAAAAATCAATCTTTTATGTATCTTCCTATGAATAAATTCATTTTAAATGAGAATGACATTTTTTACTTAAAAATCAATCTTTTATGCATCTTCCTATGCATAAAATCAAAATTGAAGAAAATAACTCTTTTGAACTAAAATTAGATTTCTTTATGCATCTTTCTATGCATAAAATCGAAATTGATGAGAATAACTTTTTTGGGTTAAAATAAATTCTTTATGCATCTTTCCGTGCGTAAATTCAATTTAGTAGGAATTACACTTTTAGAATAAAAGAATTTTTCTTATGCATCCTATTTATGCATACAATCATTTATGACGAAAATCACACTTTTAATTAAAAAAATATCTTTTATGCATATGTTTATGCATACAATCATTTATGACGAAAATCACACTTTTAATTAAAAAATATCTTTTATGCATATGTTTATGCATACAATCATTTGTGATGAAAATCACTCTTTTAATATAAAAGAATTTTATTTATGCATCTAATTTATGCATAAAATCATTTATGATGAGAATCACACTTTTAATATAAAAATATCTTTTATGCACCCATTTATACATAAAAATCAAATATGATAAAGTAACACTTTTACAATAAAATAATAATCTTTTATGCATACCTCTATGCATGAAAATCAAATATGATAAAAGTAACACTTTTACAATAAAATAATAATCTTTTATGTGTACCTCTATGCATGAAAATCAAATATGATAAAAGTAACACTTTTACAATAAAATAATAATCTTTTATGCGTACCTCTATGCATGAAAATCAAATATGATAAAAGTAACACTTTTATAATTAAAAAAATTATCTTTTATGCATACTTTTATGCATGAAAATCAATTATGATAAAAGTAACACTTTTATAATAAAAAAATTATCTTTTATGCATACTTCTATGCATGAAAATCAAATATGATAAAAGTAACACTTTTATAATTAAAAAAATATCTTTTATAATAGAACTAAATTTCTTTATACAAAAAATCAAAATGCATCTTCTATGCATGAAAATGATACTTTAGAATATAGAAACCATAAGGATTACTCTTTTAGAATAATAAAAGATGAATTTTATTTCACTAATTTTGAAAAATTTTACCATAACCTCCTTTGTATGGCTGACCATTTTTCAATTTGTAAGTCTTTAAAACTAATTAAGAGTGCACCAAGAGTATTGAAATTATTCTAAAGTAAATATTTTTCTACTTAATTAAGATAAATATTATAAAAAACTGACTTTAATCATTAACCATTCACCTAGGATAGAGAATCATTGGATTTACTAGAGAAGAGAGGGGAATGCCTTTTTGTAATGAGGCATAACATTATTTACAATTTTAGAGAAGACATAAAGCATAACTTTAGACCATTTAAAACCATAAAAACCGTAAAATAAGTGTAAAAAGAGAAGAAGCACCAACTTACTAATGACTTTGAGATCTTTCCTTTGGCTTGATGGTTTGAGGGTTCAACTCTTGTTTGAGACAAGAGTGGCCACCAATCTTTTGGAAGAGGGAAGGTCAAAAACTAATGAATTATGAGTAAAATTCATTGTTTTTGGCACTTGGGAGAGGCAGGGTAACAGTGCAAAAACATTATTAAGTTTCAACAAAGGGGAGGGCTTCTATTTATAGGAAAAAGTGAGCCTCTAACCAAGCAAACTGATTCTAGAAATTTTCAGATCAGTTTGGTCAATTTTTAACCATTTTTAGGTCAGTTTTGCTCACTTTTTGGATCTAGTTGAAATAGGAGAGAGGAGAGATAAAAATATCTCATTATTTGGGAGTTTAAAACTCATTCAAGCATGTGAAATAGGCGCCCTCTTCATGAGGGGAATTTCCCCATGCAGAGGTGTCAAAAATGCATCATTTCACCTAAATATCTCTCTTTTTAACTATTAACCTTGTCCTTAGTCAACTCTTCATCTTATGTGAGTATTTACTCATTTTTGGGAGATTTTCCTTTTATTTCTTCATTTATCTCCTCCCTACATTTGGATGAATCTTATTGATCCATAGGAACCTTAATTTAAAATTTCAAAAAAATCTTCACCCCCAGGATAATGCCTCTTGAATAGATTATACTTAATTTCTAATGCACCTTCTGAAAATCTTTTTGAACTTCTGTTTCAAGGAAACTTATTTTAATAAGATGAGGTATTTTTCTATCCAAAAATATTTAAAATCTGAATAACCACTCTCTAGAAGATTTTCTCTCTCTAGGACAAAACTGATAGAAACAAGATCTTTTATATTTCTGAAGAGGGATTTGATTACAGGGGAAGATACTAGACATCCTGAGAGGCTGGGGGAGAAATCTTACAAAGCTCTTGTGGGTGTAGATGATGATATGTTAGATTCAACACTTTTCCTTGTAGAGACAGCTCCTAAATGGTCTGAACCCATCTTAGAAATTTTGACAAGTGGGCAGATACAACTAGCGGGTCCTAATGTGGACCTATGGCAACCATTCAAGTTAATCTCAGGGAGATTATATCGTCAGGGTAATGATGGAGTGTTGCGGCTTGTACCTAACCGCGTGACCAATATGAGGAGATCTTGGCATGGGCACATGAGAGTATTGGTGGAATCCATGCAATTGTGTGCGACGTATAACTCAGGATGGGCAGTGGTGGCCTACCATGCATGCAGATGCAAAAAAATTGTTTGTAACTGTGCTTCATGTCAAATTTAGCAACCAATTCATAATGTCACATTATTCCAAATTTCAACTACACCAAGTTGGAGTAAGTATATTGTGGACTATCTTCAGCATGGTCATACTGATCGAACCATTCCTAAATATCGAAAGCGTGCTATTGAAGTTGAAGCGGCCAAATATATGCTGATAGAGGGCCAACTCTACAAGAGGGGCAAGGATAGCAAATTGCGCATGTGTGTATGTGAAGCTGACTACTTGAAAATCTTGACTCATGCACATGCAGGTGTTGGGGGTGGACACTTTTCGCGTAATACCACAGCTAAGTTGATTAGGTGGTCTGGGCTTTGGTGGCCAACCTTACAAATGGATGCTGAAGAATATGTAAAATGTTGTGACGATTGTCAAAGGACCAAACTTCCCATCACAAAGGACAATATGCCATTGCGGCCTATGTTCAGCACACGTGCTTTTGCCAAATGGGGTATTTATTTTGTCGGTCCCATTAAACCTCTAGCTCGTCACACGCATGCCGAATATATTATAGTCGCAAAATTGACTATTTGACCAAATAGTTAGTGATCAAGGTGTGCACTTTGTGAATGAGGTCATAGAGTTTTTACTTCAAGAATTTATGGTAATTCACAAGCGTTCTGCACCCTATCATCCCCAGACCAATGGTCAAGCTGAGAGTACTAACAAGATTCTCTTCACAGCACTCACAAAGATTGTTGAGGGACATAGGACTGATTGTGGGAGCAAAAGTTGCACTCAGTTCTTTGGGCATATAGAACAGCCTATAAAACATCTGTGGGCACAACCCCATTTGAGCTTGCTTTTGGGCTAGATGCAATTCTTCCCATTGAATTTCTTGTACCTACTCTATGAGTTGCTAAACAATTGGACTGGACTGGTCATGAGCTTTCTCAACGCATTGATGAATTGGAAAAGCTTGATGAGACCCGCTTATTTGGCGGTAATGGGGATGTATGCCGAGAAGAGGAGACAAAAGCAATGGTATGATCGAAATGTAACAACTGGCCGATTCAAAAAAGGAGACCTTGTGCTCTTGTACACACTTAAGAAGCATAAGAGAAAGCTCAAGAAACTTGGCCTAGGATCGTTTGTGATTAATGAGCTTACTCCTAGTGGTGCAGTGCATTTAGAGACACTAGAAGGTGAGCAAATGCCTAACTTCATTAATGGAAGTCATCTCAAGAAATACAATGAACCATTAACTGAAGCCATGCTTCAACAAATGCATGCTGCCCACACACGGAAAGAAGCACATGACCTACTTAAACATCAGGCTCAAGAAGAAGCTAAAGCTAGAGTTGCAAAAGCCAAGGAGTGTCGCAAGGCTTCTGTGTTGACCTTACAGTTGGCTACTGATGATGAACAATATGTCGATCCTTTCAATATTGACGTGTGTCTTCATCTTCATGAGACTACCTACTTTGTCTCTCTACCTACTTTGTCTCTGCCTTAATTTACTCTGGTGCAGATTATAATGTTCTCTCATTTTACACATGGGTAGCCTTGGGACAACCAACACTTGTGCACATTCCTATTGACTTACGAAGCTTCTCATGTGAAGATAACCCTATAGAGAGAAAATGTGTCATTATGATATCCATTCAAGATCACCAGATGTCAATTTCCTTTTTTGTGGCTAGTAAGTCCAAGGCAGTGGTAGAGGTTGTTCTTGGTCGATCATGGTTAAGTGCTACCAATTGTTCATTAGATTAGAAGAATAGACAATACAAATTGCAAATTGATTCTGATTGCATCTTGGGATCTGCTGCTCCACCAGTTTTATCATGTCAAAAGGGTGGTAGTTCTACCTTACACAACCCACTTTCAACATCTACTCTTCAAGCTCCAAGACAAATGATGTGGATAATCGATGAGTCCTCAAATAAGGGCCATGGCTGCTGCTGCTGGCATGTTCCAACTACTCTAGTCACTGCTCAAAGAAGGCCAGGCTTGGCAAGATCCATGTCCACCATGCATTGACCCTGATAGTACTCAACCTGAACATCGCGGGGGTTATAGTGATCCTCCTTTTCAAACTCATTCTAGGTACTTTTATGCTCCCTCAGGTGAAATTTGTTGTGGGCATCACTTTGTCACTTTATTCTATCGACAGCATCATCCATTTTCACATTGTCAAGAGTGTGCACGACTCAGATTAGGGGAAGCTTCACACATTTGTTGGCTATGCCACTCTTACTTTCGACGATATGGCATGGGCTTAATGAAACAAATAGTGGGGACTACACCCCAATGCCATAACCTTCTTGATGTGAGAGTACCAGACCGAGGACCAAATCAACGTAGATTACCTGAGGAGGTTCAAGCACAATAATGGAGGGATCCATGCATAAATGACTTGCAACCACCTATCTTGCAAGCCCTTCTTCCCCTAGCCTCAACATGTCAATTTTGGATCACTATGAGCACCTACATTGAGCAATTCCAAAATCGAAATTGTCTGTTTAACCTTCCCATAGAACTAATGCCATATTTTAGCGAGGAAGCACTCCTTCCTCTACCACCTTCTCCAGAGGCCGGCTTTTGTACAGGGTTGTCCTTGCATCCTGAAGTGATTGATACAATCTTTCTAGCAGAAGTGGAAACGGATCCACCGCCAGTGCAAGGATAAGCACATCAACTCCACAATAAGATCAACAAGCCAGGGCACTTTTCTCCCACTGGGTTTTTCCCCTCGGCTATATTCGATTGGCAATAACAAATTTTATTCTTTTCTTTTCTTGTTTGTTAATAAGACATTTTGCAGAGATCTTAGCAAAACAAGAGCATACAAACAGGCTCCAACAATCCACCTACAGTGCACACAAATTAGGAAGGGAGGAGACATTCAATGCCTACAAAGAGCAAAGAGAAGCAATCTGCACATCTGCAATGCATCAAGACAAACGCGCCACATCAACGAGCACTACAACAGGTGTATTCAAATCATAATCTTTTGTTCTTTATGTGCTTTTCACTTTTGCATATATTGTTTGCATGTTCACACACAGTTGGCTGGTTTAAGTTTTAAATTAGTTGTTACTATTGGCGAGTGATTTCTAGATTCTTAGAGGACTTAGTAGAAGGTATTTCTATTTGAAGACGGTGTAAGACATATACCAACGGAGTATGCCAAGTTCTTATGCTCTAGAAGTATATTAGTTATCCCTAGTGGTAGCTACCTCTTAGGTATGGGCTAGGTGCTACGATAAACAAAAATTCACGAAACACATGCCCTAAAAAATATATAGAAGTGACTTGAGACATAACGTGTCTACGGCCATGTGGAATGCTTGGTAGGAACTTGGGTTGTTTTAGCACCTTGGGGCCGATGCCTTGGTTTCCATGGGGTGAACACTGACGTCTAAAAGATTAAGAAGAAGACCTACAAGGACTCTATCGCCTTGATAGATGCTGGTAGGACTCTTGGGTACATTATGGGCCCTCGAGACCGATGCCCTCATCTTCATGGGGTACTCCTTATGTCAAAAAGAAAGAAAAGTTATGTCGCCCTTGAGATACTTAGCGGCCTTTAGATTCTCTTGGCGGAGGTCTCTTGGCCATTGCTTGGGTCTCATTGGGATGGAACCTTCCTCTCTATCAAGCTAAAAATAATAATTCTCTTTAATCATTCTCTTAAAAGAAGAAGAAGAAGAAGAAGAAGACAGGTCCAATCACCATAACTTATATTTAGGAGTAGGGTTGCCACTTAGGAATAACTTACACTTGTAGGACATTGAGACTGCGGTCATAACCTGCGGTGTACAAGCACACTTGCCTTTGCATATAGCACTATCTACCACTTAGTCTTACTTTGACTAGTCTTTACTCGCTTCTTTTAGCACTCTTTAAAACTCTAATCGGCCTTTCACTTGCATGCTCACGTGTGAGATTGTCATTGCTGGTTTTTTTTTCAATAAAAGGCTTTACTTGTCTTCCATTGTTTTTTGTAGCTTTTGTTTATACCGCGCCCGAGGACGTGCGCGATTTAGGAAGAGGGGAATGTTCCACGGGAACACTCATGGGAACACGGATTATTGGAAGGAGACCGGAAGCAATTAATGCGAGAGAGTGGGATTGTAGCCATGGGAACATAAAGACGCACATAATTTTTTCATATTTTTGTGCCGAAGTGCAATGTAAATCATTTTAAGCCAATGTGGGTTCTAAATGAGAGTTCTACGTGTATTAAGCAAGGTTCACTTATGGGGTTTTCCACCCATGTGTGAAAGAGGCCTAGGGTTAGGGTTAGTGACATCTCTATAAAAGAGATGTTAGCTAAAGAAAAGGATACGTTTTTGGCCATTCTCATAAGCTATTGAGTGAAGCTCTTGAGCTCTCAAGCTATGGCAACTCTCTAACTCTCTCTCTATTGTACTCTAATGAGCATCAAGCTCCAATGAGTATAGCTCCACTTCTTTCTCTTAATCTGTTTTAGCATCATTGAAGTAGATTAATCTATGATTAGTTGAATGCTTCTTTCTTTCTCTTGTGTATGCTGCATGCTTGTAGTGTGTGTGTGTAGTCTCCATTGATGCAAGCTCTTGCCCACTTCATTGGCAATGAGTTATTCATGGATAGAATCTCCCTATGAGCTTGTGGGTTTGTGAATGTTACATTCTATGCTTGCTTAAGCTTGTGGGTTAGTAGATGCATGCTTATGGGTTTGCTAGCATTAGGGAAAGCTAAGATTTAATCATTGAATGGGATTAAGAGATTGCCATGCATTGCTTGTTCTCTTGATTAGTGTAGTGGATTTAAGGGATTGAGAGATTGATTGAGGTGTTTGAATGGTTGAATCGTCAAGTGGTGGTTTGTGTATGTGAGCTCTCCCTCAAGGGATAAGCCTTCATGCACTAATCCATTCTTGACATTGTGTTTCTTAACACATTTGTTGATCGGTAGTACTCTATGAGCACTATATTGCACGGTAGAGAGAACCGCTCTACACATAGTATCACTCATATAATCCTCCAAAATATCTAGCTTGAATTCTAATTTCCAATCATTCCTTCATCGATGTATGTATGGCATCATTGGCAACCAGAACACTCACCACCTGTTCACTCAGGGGAATTTTCAATAGTTCCTACCTCATAGTATCCATAAATATAATCACATAAAAAAAATTCAGATGGAATCTCCGTTGAAGATCGCAAGATCAACCAATAGATCCATATAAAAAGAGCCATGGACTCATTTGTTGAGGATCAGCAAGGCCAATCAACCAGATCCATGCCCGAGTTTAGAAAACAACTCCAACTCCTTGTTCCATTTTTTTCCCCAATGCACAGGTGGGTATCTTCGCCGACCTAGAGACCGAGCACCGTATGGTCAGCACCCTCTAGGCTCCTTCCCAGGTCACTTAGCGCTTCACTCATAGGCTGCTTCCTTGGTCCCTCATCCACTGTACTGGAAGCTCACTATTTAAATCGAACCGAGACTAGTCAAGACCTCGGTCGACCTTGCTACACGAGATGTCCTCCATTGAGTCTCTGTTAGCTACTGCTGCTGTTGTAACTTTATCACTTAGGTCTCCCCGACCTCATTCACAAGATGGTCAAAATGCTTCCCCCCAGCATTCTTGACATAAAACAAGCATTTAAAAACAGGTTTCATAAATACAATTTCTATTGAACTCTTATCTTTCCACATAGTTCCACATCATTTCTCGTTATTAATTCACGTTGCTTATTTCACATCCAATTCACATCCATCCATTTATTCACACTCACATCTATCACATCACATCTCATCTCACAGCCACTCACATATCATCACATCTCGTCACATTCACATCCACATCCATTTACATTCCATCACATCTCATCAAATTCATTCACATCCATCACACCCATCCATTCATTCACATCTCATCACACCCATTTAGATATCATTCATCCATCCATTCATTCACATCTCATCACACCCATTTAGATATCATCACATCTTGTCACATTCACATCCACATCCATTCACATCCCATCACATCTCACAACATTCACATCCACATCCATTTACATCCTATCACATCTCATAACATTCATTCACATCTCATAACATTCATTCACATCTCATCACACCCATTCACATATCATCACATCTGGTCACATTCACATCCACATCCATTAATATCCCATCATATCTCCCACATTCACATCCACATCCATTTACATCCCATCATATCTCCTCACATCTCAGATGTCACATTCACATCTAGTACAGATACTCTATTTTCGATACTGATAGAACTTTTCTAAGTTTCTGCCAACTGCTTGTCTTAGTTAAAGGTACTTTTTCTTGATCCCATTAAATCTAAGTATTAGAGTGTTGTTGAAGGTTTAAAAAGGAAAATTTAACCTTATCAAAATTTTGTAAAAACTTAGAAAGAGCATTTACGTATTGTATTTTCATTCCTTAAGCTTCATTAATGTGAACTAATTATAAAAGCTTGTAATGAAAATATGATAGTAGTTCTTCTTTTATGCTTAAAATCAAACTATGTATTCAAATCATAATTTTAACCATAATTATAAACATAACTATGATTATCCCACTAGATTAAGCTAATCGCAATATTTCTCTTTTTTCACTTTGTTAGCATAATCCATTTCTCATTTAGAATGAATTAAAGTAGTGTTTAATTACTCATTAACAATCTAAAAGAAATAGCCATTATTCTAATAGCACAAAATCATGAAAATATCAATCGCTAGCTCATCATGCCTAGAGTTTAGCTTTGAAATAAGAGATTATCTTTGAGAAACATTTTTGTTAAAGAATTAGCCATAAAGATGACTATTCTTTTTGAAAGAGAGATTTACTTAAAGAAAGCATTACAAATAAGCATAAAGATTAACTTAATGCTAGTTAAACATTAAGATACTTAGGGAAAGCTTGATATGAATAAAAACTAGCATTTTGAAAGCTTCTCAAGCTTGAGAGGGGTTGAGAAGAAGAAAGTAATTAAGACAATTTGAAAAAACCATATAAATCATTTTTTACCTCCAAGTTTGGCTTGATTCTTTATTTAGCAGTGAAGCCCCCAACCAATCAATTGGTCCACCAAGAGGAGAAGAGAAACTTCAAGAATTGTTGGAGAGAGAGAGAGAGAGAGAGAGAAGCTCCAAGCTCCCAAGAGAGAGGAAAATTTAAGGGAAAATAGAAATATGATTATTTTAATATAATACTAGCATGGTATAGCTCCAATATGAAAATAAAAAGGAATGAGGGTCTATTTATAGGTGAGGGAGGCCACTAACCAAGTCGAACTAGGTTCTAGAATTTTCCAGGTTCAGTTTGACTCAATTTGAACTAGTTTGGTTCCCTTTTTGATTTAGTTAGATCCAAGAGAGAGGAGAGAAAAAAATATCACATTTTTTCGAATTAAAAGAACCCTTCCACACATGTGAAAAAGGAGTCTACCTCAAAGTTCCCCCTTTCCTTACCAACATGGCAAAAATGCATCATTTCTCTAAAATATCTTGTTTTTTTACTAATATCTCTTAATTTTTAACTAATAAACCTTATACTTAGTCAACTCTTCATCTTATGTGGGCATTTACTCATTTTTGGGTATTTTCTTTTATTCTTTGGATTTATCTCATCCGAGCACTTGGATTAATCCCATTGGAACCTTAATTGGATCATAATCCAAAAACACCCTTAGACTAAGATCCCTTATACCATTTTCAATTAATTCCTAATGCACATTAGAAAGTTCATTTTGAACTTCTGTTTCAAGGGAATCCATTTTAGAAATTAGGAGGTTTTTTGTATCCAAAGATATCTCTAGACATTTTCACTCTCTAGGCCAAAATAGGGTAAAACAAGATCTTTCTTCTATTTCAGAGAGGGGAATAATTACAAGAACAGAAGGGGAGGTTCTTACACCTTTACATCTAAAAAACTAGAGGGAGGAATCTTACATTTTTAATTTGGGCTACTAGGGATCTCTTATATAAGGAAGACCAAATTTTTTAGGGTCAATGTAATATGAAATGTCAAATGCCGTGCAAATCAAAAGGTAAAGATTCAAATTCAAAAATTGTGAAAACTTATGGACATTGGTAATAACACCGATATCACTGGTATAAACACCAATTTTAAAAATGATTTTAATTATTGTACCAATGTTGATACCGGCGTCCATAAGAATTACAGAACTCTGTTGTGCAACTGTTATTCCTCTTTCTTGATGTTTTGGGTTGGATCCACAGGTGAAGACTCCTCACCCTCTCCTTTTTTTTCATGTTTCCCTCTTATGGCCATGAATTTACTAATTTGTGTTTGTGTGTGTGTGTGTGTGTTTATTTGTATTCTAGTATGTGTGTTTATTTTGTTTTGCAAGTTTATTTCTTATTCTCCTTCTCTTACTACTCAAGGTAATGGTGTGAAAAGTAATGGGTCTTTGTTTCCTTTGCATTTCCCAACTCTAATATGGTCTAATTTACACTTTTTGGTTTGCTTGTGTTGTGTGTATTTTGAGATCAAGTTCTTTACACAATATCTTCACTTTCAGGTATGTAACATAAACCCTTGTTGCTTATGTTTTTGTTTCTCTTTTTTTCTTTGCATAAAAGAGGCCCCAAGATGGGGAGGTGGGTAGATAAACCTTGCGTATATGCTTTTTTCCTTGTATAGATTTTATGCATAAAGCTCATGCATAGAGATTGCTTAGGATTATTGCGTAAGCTCTATGCATAAGCTTCTTGCAAGCTTGCATGAAGCTTATGCATAGAGCTTGCATAGGCTTCTTGTTGCAAGCTCTATGCACAACCTTCCTACAAGCTCTTGCTTAGGTTTACCTCTATGCAAGTCTTCTATGCAAGCTTATGTTTACCTCTATGATGCAAGCTTAGGTTTACCTCTATGCATATTAAGCTAGATGCATCTAGCTTAATTCATGCATTAAGCTCTATGCATAGAGCTGCATGGTTCTTACATTAAGCTCTATGCATGGTTCTTACATTAAGCTATATGCATAGAGCTTAATGCATCTTTCTCTATATATGTTTCTTACAATAAGCTAGATACATAGAGCTAGATGCATGTAGCTCTATGCATAGAGCTGGATGCATCTAGCTCTATGCATATAGAGCTTAATGCATGCATGCTTCTTACATTAATCTCTATGCATACTTCTTGCACTAAGCTAGATGCATAGATCTTAATGCATCTAGCTTAATGCATACATTAAGCTCTATGCATAGAGCTAGCACTACTACATGATAACCTAATACTGGTGCTTATATCGACGTCATTAAAACGGGGTCTAAAAAAGCCCTGTCATCGGTATAAACCTCGGTATCTGCGTCGAAACTACAACATCGATATCTGCATTGGTAATACTCTATATATGTACCGACGCTCTCTCCGAAGGCCATACCAAGGCACATACGGATGCACATACTGAAGCACATACCGACACACATACCGACGACCATAACAATAATCTTTTTTAGACAGAATGGTGTTGCCTCCTACATGGTGCAGTCAACAAGACTCAACAGCAATAAACAGATAGTACCATTTTTTCCAAAATAGAGCACAAAAGACAACCGTGCTCGTTTTTGTATTTTTCAGATAAAGAAACATTACTCATGAATATTTTGATCATATACTAATAGTTTAGAGGACTTACATTATGGTAATGCCTCCCAATTGATGGTCTCTCCTTTTGCTTGAAGCATCTCAAGTAAGGCCACAAGGCCATATTTGTGAGCGTACTTCTCTTCTCGCGTACTTGGTAGGCGACGATTCATGACCAACTCCTACATAAACGATTAACAATTACAGCTTTTAGAAATCAACATTTAGCCCATATACATACATTTAGATAAACAAAATTGCTACAAATACTTACGAATTCATGGCGCATGGTTTCGTAACCACCACTCCCAAGATTAGAAGCCCCTACTGTTTGGAGTCTCGTTCCTTGCCGCCTCTCTTTGTTGTTGAAACCTCTCTGGTGTCTCTGTGAGCTCGTGAGCTATGCCTTCCCACTCCCTATCATCTAACCAAATAGGTTTCTCTTTACCCTCTCTAAATGCATCCCTCGCCTCTGACCTACGATGCCCCATCAAAATGTGAGCTGTATATTGTATCCACTCATTAGAGACGGGATTCCTACGGTCAGATGGCTAACACTCTTGCTTTATCTTTGTATTTATGTAATTTTTCTTCTCCTTATCTTGCTGATCCCATAAAGTCATAACAGAGTTTTGAAACTGTATAGTGCACAGTTGTCGAATTTGTGTCTTCATTGCCTTCCCTGCACTATTCATTATAGGTGCCCCATGCCTAATTATGTATATCTTGTTGTTGTCATGGTCATGTGCACCCCAAGGAGTGGAAGGTGAACCCATGGGTGTGCTATCCATAGATGAGAGTGGACACTCACGTGGTGGTGTCATAGCATCTGTGGCACTACCACCACAACAACCTCCCCCCGAAGACCTACTACGTGCACGACTTGAACCACAAATAGCGAGCGCGGATCTTTTGGATCCGCTTTAAAGACAACCTGCTCACAATGCTTTGGGCGCACAAAAGTATCTCGCTGATCGGTCCATACCTTTGTGGAGTCCACTTGGATGAGGCCACTCTTGTCTCTACGTATAGTTGCATGTGGCCCATTTGTGATTACCTTGAACCACTTCACATCAAAGATAAACAACTCAAAACTTCTAAAGCTAACCTTTAATATGTCTTGAATGGTTCCAAAGTAATCAAGCATTCCACTAATTGTGTTATCATCACTTGCACTTGCTCGACTTTCTTGAACAAATTGTACTGTGACACCACAATCAAAGGTTGCTCTTCTTTGGTCTATTCGTTCTACTCGAAAATAACGTCCATGTGACCAAAACGCCCCATATTTGTGATACTACAAATAGCACATAAAGATTGTTGATGGACAAATAATAACTGAGACATGTAGAGAAAAAAAAGAGAGACATGTAGAACTTAAACACTTACATGCCAATCGCATCCTTTTGTAAGCTCCTCCTCTTCCTCTGTTATAGTTAAACGAGCACGTTTGGCTTCTAGCCATCTACCTATGGGAAAGTCCGGAAGAGCTTGCAGACCTTCTAGATATGGGAGATTTCTTGCAGTGCGATTCCTTCTGAAACTTAAACGATCTTGTACTCATCGTCGCTGTCGCTTGAGAGATTCATATGTCTCAATCCACTTCTCCATTAAATGCGAGTTCAAGATGCAAATTTGTTGATTTTTTCTCGTAAATTGTTATCCATCTTTCTCTTAATGCCTTGGCCTTGAGGTTCCTCACCAATGACTCGCCTGTTAGACTCTTGAGACCATAGTCGAGGTATCTCTGGATCTAATGAACTTAAATATTCAGTGATGTAAACAAGGGACTCTTGTATCAGCCACTCTTCTGACATACTTTCCTCTGGTCGAGCCATTTGGCGAACAAATCTCTTTGATGTCTTCATAAACCTCTCCAAAAGGAACATCCATCTTGAATGGACTGTTCCAGCAACATGAACTAGCAGATGCATCTAGATTGTTAATAAACTTGTAGGAAAAAACTTCTCTACCATGCAGAGTGCCTCTATGGAGTTTAAACGCACTGTCTCCAAAGTGTCTCTCTTTATCTGTTTTGAAGAAATCCAATGCACCAATGTGCTAATCTTATAGATAGTAGCAAAATCTTGCTTTTTTAATAGGATTAGATTTTTCCTTTTTTAGAGATTCTTTCTTTTCAAAGAAAAACCCTTTCTTTTTTTAGAGCCAAAATTTTCTTCATGAGGTTTATATGAAATATTTTATCATTTTCTTTACGATTACCATTATCCATGGTATCGTCAAATTTTTTTATAAATTTTATAGCCTCATCTAAGTTTTTCGGCTCTTTAGAGCGAACTTCCTTCTTGTACTCCCTTTTTATGCCTCTAATGAAGCCTCTTACTTTTTGAAAATTGTCTATTCCCTTAAGTTTTAAAACAAGTTATCTATAGCAAGCTATATATTGAGTGAGATTTAAATTCTTTTGTTCCATAAAATACTTTTTCCACTCTTTCCAATTTCGATCTTCTTCATTTCTACGAAGATATTCCTTTAAGAATAGTTCCTTGAATGAATTCCAAGAATCTGATACTTGTCTTAGTTTTCGCTAAACTCATCCACCTATTATAAGCTTTGACTTGTAAGGATAGGCTAGCTTCAATGGGGCAGCTATGATCAAGCACATTTCTTAAAAGATACAAATCTTACAATTTTTGTAGATAAATATGAACCGCATCTTTATTTATTTCCTCTTCTCCACTAAAAGTAGGTGCCTTTAAATCTTTGAATACCATACCCTCATCTCTAGTTTTGAGAACCTCTTTAAATATGGTTTCATTCAATCCTTTTTTAATGGTTTTTTTCCTTTTCTCATCAATGTTATTTTTAAATATTTCTTTTACTTCCAATCCTTCCCCTCCCATCAAGGAGCTAAGAAGACCCATTACTTTCTTTTACTCCCAATCCTTCCTCTCCCATCAAGGAGCTAAGAAGACCCATTACTTTCTCAATTCTATTCTCTATATTAGAGATTTTTTCTTTCATTTCCTTTATTTCTATATCATCATACTTATAAAGATCTAAATCTTTCCTATCTATTTCATTTTTTTTGTAATATCCTCTTTCATGTGGAAAGAGAACATTGGGTTTTCTCCCTTCTCCCCATTTTTATCCTTTCCACCTTGAGAAGCCGTTTACTCTAACAATAAGTAAAATGAAAAGTTTCTTACAAAGAAAAAAAGTTACTTACTTTGTGTAAGCTCTATGATAGAGCTTACGCAAGAAGCATGCATGCATTAATCTTTATGCATGGAGCTAGATGCATCTAACTTAATGCATGCATTAAGCTCTATGCATAGAGCTAGATGCATCTATACTACTAGAGGTTTAGGGCATACCGATGCTAGAATATCGACGCAAATGTCGAGAGTCGGTATGTACGTCCTAAACTTGGAGGCAAAGAGTATGGGCGGGTAATTTTCAAAAGGGAGTATACCGATGCTTATATCGTATAGCAGATATACCGACGCATATATCAACGCACATATCGACGTAAATTTTGACGCAGATACTGATGCCCATAACTTTTTTACAGCCAAGAACCTCTCATTCTCTATTTGCAAGGCTTGGAGTGTCAAGACAAGGTATGCGTGTCTTTCCCCTCATCTCCCTGATGTGCTCGCCTTGTTCCATTCGACCCACTCTTGATGTGTGTGTGTGTGTGCGCGTGCGTGCATGTGTGTGTGTGTGTGTGTGGAGAGAATTAGTGAAGTGTGTGTGTAGATCTCCCTCTCTCTCCTTGGACATTTTGCCTCTCCACATCTCCTCATCTTCTTATGTGTGTGTGTGTGTGTGTGTGGAGAGAATTAGGGTAAATGTGTGATGTGTGTGTATATCTCCCTTCCCTCTCTCCATCCTTCTTCTTACCTTCTTAATTCTGTATGGAGAGAGGATTTGTATGTGTGTGTTGTGAGAGATGTAGAGAGTGAGAGAGCTTGTGTATGTGCATGTATTACTAATGTATGCAATGTGTGTGTAGGTTTGTTCCTCCTGCGTGTGTCCTAGCTTGCAGATCTGCTTCGAACACGCACGATAGGTAAGCACATTACCAATTATGTTGTTTTATTACTTCTCTTTTTGTTATGTTTTAATTTGTTCTCAATTTGTAATTATTAATTGAAATTATGAGTATGCCAGCTTGTTGTTTTATGCACATATATGCTAATATTAGCATATATGTGAGTGCATAAGAAATTAATGTACGTGATTATTTGTCTTTACACACACACACTTTGCAAGAGAGAGAGAGAGAGAGAGAGAGAGAGAGAGAGAGAGAGAGAGAGATTTTCTTTTTGGCGCATACCCATGGTGTTTCGGTCTCTTTTTCGACTTGAAATCTAATGTCTAAGACATGCATGTCAATGCTATGTCTATATGTATATACTCTAATGTATATGCCTAAAGCACATATCCATAAGCTAATGTATATGCCTAAACATCGCTAATGTATACTTGATCTCCCTCAACGGCTGGGGAAAAGAAGCTGGTTTGACACTTTAAATGTTATTTTTAAAATCTCCCTCACGGCTGGGAAAAAGTAGCCCTCTTTTTATGGTTTACATAATAATGCTTAATGATTTGTGTAATGCGTAATGATTTGCATTTAATGAGCTACATATACATGTTATCCTACTAGATAGAGCCTCTCAATCTTGAAGAGAGAATAGCATGTCGTGATGTAAGTACTAAATATTTCAAAAACGAAGGATTTGCAACCAACATATTCATGACGCTGGCATATTTCCAATGGAGCGCTTACAAAATTTACAGTCGTACAACCAAGCAAGTGTGCAACCACATCTTGATAACAATGCGCCTATGAATTCTCATCCCCAACAAAGGATGAGAATATCGGAGGAGGGAGTGACAGATGGAGCTCAATTAACAGCACCCGAGAGAATGGAAGAAGATCCAATGGAGGAAATGTTTGATGCCTTTCTCGGGCAACAAGAAGGTGTCTTCGAGGAGCATGAACATGAAGATCATCAACCATGACATTCTCAACGGTCAAATTATGAACCAGAGGAAGAGGTCATGCGTAAACTTGCATGCCTTCCACTATACAATGGTGCTAAGATATCTATATTGAGTGCATCTCTTACGATCCTAAATTTACAGTCCATTTTTGGATGGTCTAATACAAGTGTCACTGAACTCTTCAAGTAAGTGATTTATGGAGATTACACTTAATGTTGGAATGATAAATTTTTGACTGAACTCTTCAAGTAAGTGATTTATGGAGATTACACCTAATGCTGGAATGATAAATTTTCAACTTGTATCTGACTAAATCTTAATAGTAACAATCAGATATTGCCATACTTGTAGGCTTTTGAAAGACTAGATATTGCCATACGACAACGAAATGCCTCCATCTCGTGCAGATGCTAAGAAGTTATTGAAATCCATAGGCATGGATTATAATAATATTCATGCTTTTTGCAATGATTGTATTCTCTTCCGCCATGAATACGAGCATTTGCAAGAATGTCCCCATTGTGGCTCTAACAGATATAGAGAAGATGTTCAGGGGGAAGCTATCCCAGTAAAGGTTCTTAGGCACTTTTCAATCATCCCAAGAATAAAAAGCTGTCCCAGTAAAGGTTCTTAGCAATCATCCCAAGAATAAAAAGCATGTTCAGGTGCAAATCTATAGCAAGCTTGCCACAACTCGATCCACAGATGAAGTGAGGCGTGTGCTTGCTGATTCACCCGCATGGAGACACATTGAAGAGAAATGGCTTGCTTTTAGGGAAGATCCTTGTAACCTCCGTCTTGACCTAGCAATGGATGGTGTAAACCCTTTTGGTTTACGGAGCTCTTCATGGAGCACATGGCATGTTGCCTTGTGAATTATAATCTTCCACCATGGCTAGCAATAAAGAAAGGAGCACATGGCATGTTTACCTTGTGAATTATAATCTTCCGCCATGGCTTGCTTTTAGGGAAGATCCTTGTAACCTCCGTCTTGACCTAGCAATGGATGGTGTAAACCCTTTTGGTTTATGGAGCTCTTCATGGAGCACATGGCATGTTTGCCTTGTGAATTATAATCTTTCGCCATGGTTAGCAATAAAGAAAGGTCATTTTTAATAGTTCCAGGAAAGTACAAGGTGAAGAACATGGATGTATATTTGGCACCACTTATTGATGAGTTACGCACCTTGTGGAACGGAATTGAAGTGATGGACATGTCAAAGCAGAGTGGCCAAAGACTTGCATTTGTGCAAGGTATTCTCATGTGGACAATGCATGATTGGCCTGTCTATGGAGAATGCTTAGGTTTGTCTATATCGGGTTATAATGCATGTCCTCTATGTGGTCCTCGACTTGATTCAAGATACTCAAAAGCATTACGAAAGAATGTCTATCAAGGACATGTTAGGTATCTTCCAAAAAATCATGAATTGCGGGATGGTAATCTAGGAAGACCTCCTCCAACAAGTGCACTGAAGGCAAGCCATTGGAAGCTCAAATGGGAGGAATGTGGCAACTTGGCATGTCTTGGGATGAAGAGGCTCTCTATCTTTCACCAACTCCCCTATTGGGGTGATCTTCTTATAAACCATTTGCTCGATGCATATTTTCAAGAATGTAGTTGACATTCTGTGGAAGACCATGACAGGAAAAAAGGAGACTAAAGGCCAAAGGGATGACTTAGAAGAGATAGGTTGCATGCAAGAGTTGTGGGCTCGCACTAGACCCAATAGAAAGGTGCTACTTCCAAGAGTCCCATCGGTTTTTAGTAGTAAGATGGAGGAACAACAAGTGAAGAGGACAATTTCAAAGTTTCAGACTCCTACAGGTTGTATGCATTGCTTGAAAAGTGCATTTACAAAGGATGATGATCTTAGTGGCCTCAAGTCTCATGATTGGCACAAGTTTTTATAAATTGTACTCCCCATAGCAATAAAGGATTGCCTCACTGAAGACATTTGAGAGCGATTAAAGAAAAACTTTGTTTCTCTTGTCTTGAGCCGGGACATGATAAAGAAATTATCCTAAGTCCCAAATACAAGAACTAACTAGGAATGGTAATAATGATAAGCTTAAAGGAAAAATAGTTGAATTATTTTGACTAGGAAAAACACTTTTGAGAAGCTATTTACATAATACACTAACATTTGAGCATAAAGGAAAGTTTATTAGATTGCAAAAGGAGAGCACAATATACCATCTTCTCCTTTGATATGTAATATTGAGCTCCAAAACCTTCATCAAGATAATGGAATAGAACAATTGTTTTTCTATTATGCGATGCCTCAGTTTAAAAACCATTGTGAAAAGTTTGACTCAAGTATTTGTGAAGTAGTTAATTCTTCTTTAAATAATTTATTATAAGAATCTAAATATGTTTTTTTGGAAACATTGCCTAAAGGTTTACCTCCAGATAAAGGGATAGATTTTCCCATAGAAGTTTTAAAGGATTTAAAGTAAACTAGTAAGCCACCTTATAGAGTAAGTTTAACTAAAAGATAAGAAGTTGAAAAGTAGTTGGTTGAATATTTAGGACAAGGAGTAAGTCTCCCTAGGCTTCACCAATATTTATGGTGAAGAAAAAATATGGGATTATCGTGGTTTGAATTCAATTATAATAAAAAATAAATTTTCTATTCCTAGGATAGATGAGTTGTTTGTTTAACTCAAAGGTGCTAAATATTTTAGTAAGATAGATTTAACGTTTGGATATCATCAAGTAATAATTAGAATTGAAGATGTGCTAAAAATAACTTTTAAGACATCTTTTGGACACTTTGAGTTTTTAGTTATGCCTTTTGGTCTAACTAATGCTCCCGCTATTTTTATGACCATGATGAGCACAACTTCATCCTTATTTAGGGAAGTTTGTGGTGGTTTTTATTAATGATATACTAGTCTTTGGTCGAAATGAATAAGAGCATATAAAGCACCTTGGAAAAGTATTTCAAATATTGAGGAAAATATGATTATTTCCTAAAAAATTAAAATTATTTGAAAGTAAAAAGTTGAACAAAGCTCAAAGTAGCTATTCAACTTATGAGAAAGAACTACTTGAAATTGTACATGCTCTTAAAAAACGTGGCATTATTTCTATGGTGCTAATTTTGAAGTATTATCTGACCACCCACGAAAAGCTTAAATGATTAAGTACTCAAAAGGAGTTAAAAGGTAGGAAGGCTAAATGGGTTGAAATCATACAAGAGTTTGATTTTCAAATGAAATATTAAAAAAAATTAATGTCATGGCAGATGCTCTAAATCAAGCACCCATAATAAATGGGTTGAGTTTTACTAAACTAGAAAGTGAGTTGTTGGTTCACTTAAAAGGAAACTGTGCTAATGACTCTAGCTATCAAGTAGTTTGGAATTACTTGATTAAAAAATATAACTCTCAATTAGAGAGTAAAGAAAATGCAACTGCGCTAGTGATAAAAGGATGTCACTTATTTAAAAAAATAGTGGTTCAAAGGAATCACTTAAAGATTGGTCAATAAGTGGAAAAGATCATTGGAAAACTTTTTCCATCGATAATGGATACTTATTATATAAAGGTTGCATTTGTGTACTCAAAGAAGAAAATATTCGTGAGAGTATTTTACTACAATGTCCTAACAATTCAAGTGCAGGGCACTCGAGGATTTTTAAGACCTATGCACTTGTTAAAAGATAGCTTTATTGGGCAGGTTTAAAGAAAGATGTCCATAATTATTGTATAAGCCCTAGATGCCAAGTCAGTAAAGCTAGTACCTAAAAGTAGGTAGAATATTATAACCACTACAAATACCTAAGGGAAAGTATTTCTATGGATTTCATAGTAGGATTATCCCAAACAAGTAGAGGGCATGATTCAATGTGGGTAGTAGCGGATAAGTTAACCAAGTTGGTACATTTTTTACCAACAACTAAAAAAGAAATAAAAATACCAGAATTAGCTAGAATGTTTATCCATCATCTATATAGATTGTGTGGATTGCCAGCAAATATAATAAGCGATCACGATACAAAGTTTACAAGCCATTTTTGGAAAGAAGCGTTCAAAAAGTCGCAGACCAAATTTAGTACGAGTACATCTGAACATCCACAAATTTAGTACGAGTACATCTGAACATCCACAAATTGATGGACAGACAAAGAGTTAATCAATTCCTATAACGACCAAGATGATTCAACTTGGACCTCTTTTAGAGCGAGAAATTTGGGTGTGTAGAGATGGTAGCGAGAAATTTGAGTATGCTCTACACTTAGCTTTTTTCCACGGGCGAGATTATACGTCAATTCATCTTTAAAGGGCTAGATTATAAGTTGATTCATCTTTAAAGCTCCGGTTTAAAATGCCATGGCTCTTTGAATCCCGGATAAAATTTTAAAATACAAGTTTTATTTTGATTGATTGGAAAAAATACTGCCCCATATAGCTTGCGCAAGAAGGAAGTGTATTTCTGCACGCGTGCTCGGGTGACTGCTTTCGGACCGTCGGAGATGCATGGATCATGTGCATGCGCAGATGGCACGGACAGTTGCGGCGGCTGCACTCTTCTAGTTGCATGCAGCGGGCCTTCACGCCTGCTGTCACTATAAATGTGGCCACCGCTGCGAGCCTTGCGTTCAGACGTGGCTACACAAAACAAGCTCGTGTCCGTCCTGCCGGGCGCGATTGCCCAGGAGCCGGCCTTTCATATCCGTCTCGCCGGACGCCCACCGTATCGATACAGACTTCTCTTGCTGCCTCTGCCTCCGGCTTGAAGCTTCTCAGCCCCTTGTGCTGTCGGGCTGCTGGCCGTGCCTGTACGCACTGCAAAATGAGCACGAGAAGCCCAGTGACAACAAAGAAGCAGACGATATAAAAAGATGTGCATGCTTCTGCGCTTTCACGCTCGAAGATGATACCCCCGCGATCTGTACTGAGCTGCAAGATTAGCACAGGAAACTGCGATCAAGCGAGAAGTCACTGCTGAGGAATCGAAGATCTTTTTATTTGCAATGTTCTGGTTAATCATCTAATTTAGGGTGGCACGTGCTGTCAAAGATTACTTCCTTATCTTACTTGTCCGGCTTCTTCAAATTCCTGTAGTACGTATCACTCAAATTGCTGTATTTTATTGACGTGGCATTTAATTGAGGTTACAACCTCAGTACATGAGCCACCCTCTTCTTCCTTGAACAATAGTGGCATATCTAGGTCTGACGTACTAAGAAATTCTGTTATGTATACAAGAGATTCTTGAACAAGCCATCCCATTGCCATATTGAATGTCAAAATTACACCCACCTCTAATAGTGGTGAATGATTAAAATAAATCATGCTATATCAACTTCCTATTATCCACAATGTAAAGGTCTAGAAAAGACTAGTGGATCTTTAGCTAAGCTTCTAGATGCTAAGAAGGAAAGATGGGATGTGCATTTACCAAAATTCCTATAGGCATATACGCTTATAGAACTGCCCAAAATATCTCTCTTGATTTCATGCCCTTTCAGGTGGTTTATGAAGTGGATTATACCCATAGAATTGCAAATCACTCGTCTTTGCACCTCTTTTGCAAGTAGGAATGAAGATGGTGGAGCTCATGCTCAATGCGTGGTGGTGCAATTATAAAACATGGATGAGAAATGGCTTCAAGAACTTCAAAATTTCAAGCCAAGACAACATAAAGAGCCTTATGAATGCATCTAGAGCCCTTATGCAAATGCATAGAGAGCCTTGATGCATTTGGAAAAACCATGTGCATAGATCTCTATGCATAATGTAAGAGACCTTATGCATAGAGCTCTCATGAATTTGGTAGAGCCCTCTATGCATTTACATAAGGGCTCTACCTAATGCATATAGAGCTTGAAGAGACCTCTATGCATTTGCAATAAGGGCTTTACCTAATGCATAGAACTTAAAAGAGATCTATGCATAAAATAAGAGCCCTTATATAAATTCATAGATAACTATGCATAAGGTAAGATCCTTTATATAAATTCATAGAGAGCTCTCATACATTTGGTAAAGTCCTCTATGCATTTTCATAAGGGCTATCCCTTATTCGTAGATCTCAAAGAGAGATATATGCATAAGTGATCTACTTTGTGCATAGATTCCTCTTTCTATTTGCGTAAGGGCTTTACGTTACTCATCGACCTCCAAGATAGCTTTTAACATCAGGGTTCCACCTTATGGATAGATCTCGATTCATAGAGCTCACAAAGATATTTTCAAATGCTTAAGGGTTCCACCTTATGTATAGAGCTCAAAAAAGGAGCTCTATGCATAAATTAAGATCCCTTATACAAATTTATAGAGAGATTTATGCATAAGGTAAGATCCCTTATGCAAATGCATAGAGAGCTCTCATGCATAAGATAGAGCATGCTATGCAAAATGCATAAGGGATCTACCTTATGCATTAAAATTGACGAGAGGTTTATGCATAAGTTAAGAGCCCTTATGTAGATATATAGCTGTCATGCATGATAAGGTAGAGCCCTCTATGCAAATGCATAAGGTAGAGCCATTATGTAAATAAGGTATATAGCTCTCTTGCATAAGGTAGACCCTTCATGCATAAGGTAGATCTCTCTATGCAAATGCATAAGGTAGAGTCCCTAAATGCGAACATATAGTTCTTATGCATAAGTGCAGACTGTTCTTGATGCTTTACCTGAGTCATATCAGATTTTTGCTTCCACATGGAGACTTGTTACTGAGGACAGACCTGATGTTGTCAAGTATGATACTTTAGTCAACAAGCTCTTGCAAGAAGCGCAGTTCAGGCAAAACAGGGCTAGGCAGCGTACATTTGATCAGGCATTTGTTGCTGCCCCTCTAACAGAGAAGAAGTGGTAAGGCAGCCCCTTCCATTGTTTCTTCTCATATTAATAGGTCTGCAACTTCTTCTCCTTCCACAGGTAGCAACAATAAGTCTGAGAAGGCTCTTGATAAAGGCAAGAAAAAGACCAGGTGCAACTATTCTAAGACAACTGATCATGTCATTAAGAATTGCCCTAAGCTAAAGGCTAAAGAGGCAAAGAAGAAAGAGTCAAATGTAGCCACAATAGCATATGCTTCTACAAATGCAGATTCTGTAATGTTGTGCAGGATACAGAATGGGTGTTTAGCATGTATTGCCAGTATGCAAGAAGAGTTTTCGTCCTTGAAAACAAACTGGGGAAACCTCTTGGAAATTGCACTACAGCGTTCCTAGGTAGCTACCTCCTCATCTCTATCTGTCCATTTAACAAGTACCTCTTGGTACACTTTATGTCGGGTTTGTCTGTCACGATACTCTAGAATCTTTTCAAGTTCATGTGGTATCTCTGGTGGCTCTATTAAGTTCACCAAAATCTCTAGAGAAACTACGTTCTCTAACCCGTGAGAACTGATTTCTTCAGTGTACTGATGGAAGATAGGATGGACTTGAGAACTCTCCGGTCTCAAGTTTATATGCTACGTCCCCAATCTTCTTAAGGATTTTAAAAGGACCACAATATCTCGAGGAAAGTTTATCACACTTTCCTGTTTTCATGGTTTGTGACTGTGTAGGAACCTTGAGGAATACAAAGTCACCTTTTGCAAAGGTCACCTTTCTACGTCCTTTATCCGCATAAGTTTTAGCGCGATCCTGAGCGCTACGAATGCTCTCATGTGCGGCTCTGAGCATATCATTCATATCTTCAAGAAAATTCTTTTTGATAGATTGAATCTTCTCCTTTTCTAGGCCTAGAACCATCGGAGATCTCAGCTCTGGAATCCATACATTAACATGAATGGTGTAAATCCAGTCGCTCGTTCGCTGAGTGTTTGGAGCTGTTATAGGCAAACTCCAATAAGGGCAAGTACTCTTTCCAATTAGATTGCTTCTTACTAACATAAGAACGCAACATATCCTCTAGAATTTGGTTAACTCTTTCAATTTGACCATCAGACTCCGGATGATCTACCGTACTCATACTCAGAGTAGTATCCAACTCAAGTTGAAATACCCCATGTGTACATGCTTGCCTAAGCAAGTTGGGAGGATTAATTGTATTATGGTGCATCTTTGGACTCAAGATGGAATACCCCATGTGTACATGTGTACCTAAGAAAGAAATGATTAAATGTCGTGTTATAATATTACATAAACTGCACTTCAAGTTGTAACCCACGGGATGGCTAGCCGTTATGTGAATCCAACATCCCATGCACTGACACTCTTCTATCTAAATTAGACTAAGGTCTACTTAAGCACCTAACAATCAGTGAAGTCTCTGGATACCCAAGATTAATAAGTGACCTATATATAAGTGAGTTTTCTTAATGAGAAAGGGCAATTCCCATGGGTTGGATTAAGGACTACGTGAGTCTTACCTCTTATGCTCTTGCTCTCTCGAGCTCTATGCTTTCTTGCCTATCAAATTAAGAACTATGCTCTTTCCTCTTTTGCTCTTTCTAAATCTACCTCTATGCTTTCTTGCCTATTGCTAGTTCTATACTTGTGTGTGTGGGTGTGAGAGTGTGCAGTGTGTCATTCTTCTTTCCCATGTGACTTGCCATTAATGCAAGTGAGAGTGTAAGGGTGTGTATAAGGGGGGAGCTTTTTTCTTGAAGATACCGTGGAGCTCTTCGGGCCCTTGGAGTCTCCATCTCAACATAGACAAATCACATGGTGACAATGGGAGGCAGTCTTTTCGTGTGCTAGATTACTACAACACAATCTTCTCAAGTGCTAGCTTGCTCTACAATGCATTTTTTCTCAAGTGCCAAGACAATGAGAGAAAGAATCTAAGTCCCCGTGACAAGAGAAAGGTAATAGGTTAGTCTTGTGATACTAATCATGGTGTATTTGGGTTTTCCATTAGCGCCACCACTACTACCAAGGAGCATGGTTGCTTTGCCTTAGCTTTTGTGATAAGAATCTTGTGTAGGGATTTTTTTCTTATTAACCATTTGGTCAAAGACCCAAGTGTTGGTTGCATGTGCTGTTGCATTTGGTGAGAGATCCAGTGCTAGGTTTGATCTAGTTAAAAAGAGGATTATAAATTATTTTTTGTGAATTTGTTGTGATTGTTATGATTTTTTCATAAATATTGTTAGTATTAGTTAGTGTGTAAGATTTTTCTAGAGATTTTACACATTCAGCATGTGTGTTTGAGTGTTATAGGATTTTAATTAGTAGTTTGGTAGTTTTATGAAGGAAGTTCATTAGGTTGTGCATTAGGCTTGGGAAATTTATTGTATTAGGTAGTGCATTAAGTTGTAGTAATTACATATATAAATGAGTTAATAAACTTACATTAGTTAATATGTTAGGAATAGTACTTATTAGTGTATTGGGGTTATCATTAAGGTACTACATTAGGGACAATATTAAATTGAAGCATTAGGAATAGTATGTATCACTAATTAGGGTTAGTATTGATGGCAATAGCTTGGGTTAGATAGAGATTAATATTTTTTCAAAAAAACGTACACACATACAAAAAAAAAGGGGAAGGAGGAAGAGAGTGTGCGTTAGTGACTTTTCACTATGAGAGAGAGAAATGGTCTACTATTGAGAGAGAGAGAGAGAGAGAGAGAGAGAGAGAGAGAGAGAGAGAGAGAGAGAGAGAGATGCTGGTTTTCAACTGAGAGAAAGAGAGTAATCTTTGAATCAAACTGGAGAGAGAGAGTGTTAGGGGACTTTGATTATGGGGAGAGAGTGTTAGGATATTTTGATTGTGAAAGAGATGCTGATTTTGAGATAAGAAAAAGAGTGAGATGGTGATTTTCTATTAAGAGAGAGTAATCTAATCCTTGCTCCAAATTGAGGAGAGATAGAGAAAGGAAGGAACCTTCAAGCACTATATAGGCAAGTCCATCTCACAATCTATGAGACCCACCTCACAATCCACCTGACGATCAAGGTGATCCACCTCCCATCTTACTCTTTGCACCCATCTTTCTACCCCATTTTTTACATAACTAGCTAGCCCCCTCCCTATGTGCTGTACCTTGCTTTCTTGATGTTGTTGCCCTCAAAAGTTCAAGTTGTGTTGGGTTACAAGGGGGCTACAAGAAATGGTTATTAAACTAGAAGTGAGGAAAACCAAAGAAAAGGATGTTGTTGCCTAAATAGCCTCATAAATGTTTAATGACCAATAGTCCTATATTGTTGTGAATTTTGCATTTCCTAATGAGATAAGACATGTGTAGTTAGTGTGTGATATTGCTTGTGTTTTTCTCTGCTACCGAAGTTTCTTGTGTTGTGTTGTAGCTATGGCCTTATGTGACACCAACATCCCTTGCATCGACACTCTTCTATCTAAATTAGATTAAGGTATACTTAAGCACCTAACAATAAATGAAGTCCATGGATGCCCAAGATTAATAAGTGACCTATATATACGTAAACTTGCCTAATGAGAAAGGGAAATTCCCTTGGGTTGGATTAACGACTATGCTAGTCTTGCCTCTTGTGATCTTACTCTCTCTAGCTCTATTCTTTCTTGCCTATCGGATTAAGTACTATTCTCTTGTCTCTTGTGCGCTTGCTCTCTCTAGCTCTATGCTTTCTTGCCTATTGTCAGTTCTATACTTGTGTGTGTGGGTGTGAGAGTGTGAAGTGTGTCATTTCTTCTTTCCCATGTGCCTTGCCATCAATGCTACTACTGAGAGTGTAAGGGTATGTGTGAGGGGAGGCTTTTTATCTTAAAGCTACCTTCGAGCTCTTCGGGCCCTTGGAGTCTCAACCTTATGATAGACAAATCACATGGTGACAATGGGAGACAATCTTCTCATTTGCTAGCTTACTATATAAAACAATCTTCTCAAGTGCTAGCTGTCTATTCTTCTCTTCTCTAAGACAATAAGAGCAAGCATCTAAGTCCCCCATGACAAGAGAAAGGTAATAGGTTAGTCTTGTGCTACTGAGCATGGTGTATTTGGGCTTTCCAATAGCACCACCACTACCAAGGAGCATGGTTTCTTTGTTGTAGCTTTTGATAAGAATCTTGTGTACGGCTCGTTTTTCTTATTTCTATTTGGTTGAAAGACTTAGTGCTAGTTTCTTGTGTTGCTACACTCGGTGAGAGATCTAGTGCGATATTTGATTTGGATGAAATGAGAATTAGAAATGGATTTTTGTTGAATGTGTTGTTCTTGTTATGATTTTTGCTAAAATATTGTTAGTATTAGTTAGTGTGTAAGATTTTGTTAGAGATTTTACACATTCATCATGTGTGTTTGAGTGTTATAGGATTTTAATTAGTAGTTTTGTAGTTTTTTCAAGGAAGTGCATTAGGTTACACATAAGGCTTGGGAAATTTGTTATGTTAGGTAGTGCAAATTCTAATCTTAAAAGCCTTAAAATTGACAAAGCTTAAAAAACATGTAAAAGCATGAAAGAAGAAACATACAAGAAAGAGATCTCTTATGAGTCTTGTATGTGTTGAAAACCTACAAAATTAAACCAAGTGAAGGAAAAAAAATATTAAGAAAAAATCAAGATCTCTTACCATTTGAAGCTTTAATGGAGAGGTGTTAATTAGGGAAAAATAAGAAGGAAAAATACTCGTAATGGTTAAGCTTTGATAAGAAGGGAAAAAGAAGAAAAGAGAAACTTAAAAGAGAGGAAAGCTTTCCTTTCTCTTTCCTCTCTTTTTATGAGTATTTCTTTTCTCTTTTTCCTCTCTAACATTTTACTTAGAAAATCGAAGGATTTTCACATACCAGCCTTGGGGGATGCAAGGAGGGATCTTACAAAAGAAGTCCTAAATGGGAGAACAATCTTGCGCTTAAAATCCCTAAATGAGAGAAGCCTCTTGTGCTTTAAATCCCTAAAAATAAAAAAGAAAAAAGATCATATCATTGTTCCAAAAAATATTAGATTTTTAGAGCATGTGATTAGCTCATGGATAAGAGGAAACGTAATGCACAATATATCTCATTTACAAGATCAAAAGAGCTTATAAATAGCTCTAAGCATATGAGAGTGCACATAAGAACTAATAATATACATAAGAGCATGAGAGATATGCATAAGTGAGCCCTTTTAGGTATAAAATCTCTCAAAATACAAAAGAGTGTGAGAGATATACACAAGAGGTCTCATGCATAAGAGCTCTTAATATATGTAAGAGCATGAGACATGCATAAGAGCTCTTAATATATGTAATTGCATGAGACATGCATAAGAGCTCTCAATATATACATAGAGTAGGAGAAATATGCATAAGATAGCTCCATCATACATAAGCGATATCATGCATACAAGAATAAGAGCTATGCATAGTCTATGTACATAGCTCTCTCTATGCTTAAGAGCATGAGAGATCATATGTACAATTATGCTTCAAAGCCCTAAAATACTAAAAGGAATGCAAGTGTGTGATCAGTTCCAAAAAAATACAAAAAAGAATACTAAACATTAAAAAAATACAAAAAAGATCATTGTCCAACTAACCTGAATCAAAAATATACTTATCAAGGAAGAAGTAGAGAAAGATATAGTTAAGAAGAAACCAAGGGAAAAAAACTATCAAGAGGTGAATCAGACTTTGTTTTGTACTTTATTTTGAAATGTTTTATAAACTTGATAGATTTAGGGTTTCTTTCCCTTATACTAAGTCTAATGCTAATAGTGCTCAATACAATCCATAATACCTCTAATAGAATTAGAAAAACATGCACAACATAATGCTATTAGGGATAGAAATGAAAGAAAAAGTTCACAGAATGAAAGAGCATCACCTTCATATGTATTCATGTATGCTTTTATTTTTCTTGTCCTTTGTTTGAGCATGCTTGAAAAAGAGGATATAGATTAGTGGGAAGATGAATCCCTTAGTGTGGGAAGAAGAGGATATATATTAGTGGAAAGATGACGAATCCCTTAGTGAGGGAAGAGGAGGATATAGATTAGTGGGAGGACGATGAATCCATCACGAGGAATACAATAGCCACAGGTGGGTGGAAAAAAAGATCTTACCTTTTGAGCCTACCCAGAGAGAAAAGTTGGCTCTCACAGATGACAAGTGGGACACTTTGGCCACCTCAACGCCAAAGTTTACAAACCCTATGAAAGAAATATTTAGCAAAACAAAGTCAAGGAAGGGTAAAGCATTGGCACCAAGGAATACAATATGTTACTAAAAATCCTTCTCTTAGCCAAGGAGGTAGGCTATATATAATTTGGAGCAATTTTGGGCATACTTGATGAACTGATCAAGGGGATTATGGACAAATTCTTAGCACTTACTCTCTATGGGACAACAACTATACCCCTTGGCAAGGATTTGAGAATGATGAGGATTATGAGAATGAGGATTTTTGGCCAACTATACCCCTTGGCAAGGATTTGAGAATGATGAGGATTATGAGAATGAGGATTTTTGGCCATCAACAATGGAATTAATTGCGTCGAAGAAAGTGTCAAAGCAAGCTTTGCATGAAGCAGGTGATTGTATACGTCTTGAGGCACAGGTAGAGGAGAAGCGTAAAAGGGAAAATGAGGAAGGAGGGCCATCAAAAAGAGTTACACGTGGAAGTGAAAAGAAGGATCCTGGGCCATCACATATGCCTCCACAGCATAGCAGACCTCCACAGGATGTTTCAATGGAAGAAGTGCCAGCAAAAATGAAGGAGAAGGATAAAGGGAAAAGTCCACTCTACAAGCTTCAATCTGATATTGAAGTTGCAACAGATCTCAAAAAGGTGCTTGAAGAGAGGATTCTAAACAGCACGGTGGAATTCACACTAGGGGAAGTCTTGGGGATTGCAAAGAAAGAATTTCATGATGAGATAATTGATATTATACGAAGGAAAAGGCAGTCCATAATTGAATCTATTCCATCACAAGGGGAGGCAAGCACTTCCAAGACTCATGGAGTACGGGTACAGAAAAAGGAAGAGAGAGAAAATGTGGTGGAATGTAATCACTCTGCTGATGGGGCACGACAAGTGCGCTTTGTGGAAGAGGATGATGAAAAAGAAGTTCTTACAAAGAGTCATTACTCTAGGAGCCATTGGGCAAGAGCAACCACTGAAACCCTTGTCAAGATAGGTGATTTGGAAGAGCCATATGTCACTCTAATTGATCATGGGTCTGAAATAAATCTTATGGCTAAAAATCTCTACAACAAATGTAAGTGGCCAATGGATGTGGATCATGGGTGGATGATTAAGGCAGCTAATAACTCATCTGGAGAGCTTTATGCAGCATGTCCAAATGTAAGGGTAACTATAGGGGATGTGAAAGATGATCAGAACTTCTTTGTTCAGGAGATGTCATTGTATCCCTCATTCTTGGGCAACCCTACATTACAGCTGTAAGGATGGAAACAAAGGTTTTGGATGATGGTTCAGCATATGCAAGAATAAGGAGTAAAGATGGCAAAAAAGCTGTTCAGTTTTTGACAGTTTGTATTAACCATGAAAGAAATCGTGAGTCTCTTCGGGCACAGTCACTTCCAAAGATAAATAGAGAATTCATGAATTACAGGGAGATGAGGGATTTTGGCCAGGTGCCATTGTAAAGCGGGATTCCAATGGTACAAGGGGAAATGAGTTCTTGCGGGACTCAATCAATGTAAATAGCTTTTCAGCAAATTTTCAGGGATTCTCCAGCTATGGGTCATTGGTTTTTGTAAAAAGCAAGGATTTGAAGCGTGGCATGCGAAAACATATACAAAATAAACAAAAAAGTTTTGAGCAGTGTGGTCTTTTTGGGAAGAATGAGTTTATTTCAGGGGTGCTTGATGAGGTGTCATTTGTAGATACTATGGATGTGCTTTTTGATATGGGAAGAGCATGCTTACAGGGTGGAAATGAAATGATAGAGGTGTCATTTGTGGAGATGTATGATATAATCCAGGAATTTGAAGGGGTGTAATGTAAAAACATGAATTGCGAGATGGATGCTCATGTTGATACAAAGTACAAAACGGTTGCAAAGAAGGTGAAACCAGTTGCCTTGCCCTTGCCACCAGGAAGCAAGGAGAAGATAGATGAAGCTTCTATGCAACCAAATCTTAGGGATCCGAAGAAAATTGGGCATAAATTTACCCAAGAAACTCTAAAAGAGCTGAAGATTGGTGAGGAGGAGTTTCTGTTGCCAGTTGAAAGGGAATGCTTTGAGGAGATGCTTGTAAAACATGGGAAAGCCTTTGCTTTTCAGCCGCATGAAATAGGGTGTGTTGATCCAAGTGTAACAGCACCAATGGTGATCTTTACTGTTCCACATGTGCCCTGGAACCTGCGGCCAATTCTAGTACCAAAGGCTCTCTTGCCAAAGTTGATGGAATTACTAAAAGAAAAGATCAGGATGGGAATCTTGGAGCCATCATGTGCCCCATATTCTAACAGATGGTTTACTGTACCAAAGAAAAATGGAACATTGCGCTTTATCCAAGACATGAAACCTGTAAACAAAGTCACAATCAGGAATGTGGGAGCAGGTCCGATTGTAGATGAGTTTGCGGAAGCATTTGCAGGGAAAGCTATATACTCTATAGGTGATCTGTATTCAGGATATGATCAGTTCCACAAAGCAGGGACTTGACCACAATGAGAACTCCTTTGGGATTAGTAAGGATGTGTACCTTACCACAGGGAGCCACCAATTCAGTGGCACATATGATGAATGGAATGAATAAAGTCTTACGAGACTTCATACCACAAAAAAACTATGCCATTTTTGGATGATGTGCCAATAAAGGGTTGTGATGAGAAAGATAAAGATGAGGATTTGGATTCAAAGGGGTGCCGCAAGTTTGTGGCAAATCATATAAAGGATTGTGACATGATTCTATCCAGGCTTGAAGAAGTGAATCTTACTTTATCTGGGCTGAAATCAGTGTTTGGAGTTGGTGAAGTGCTAATAGTGGGACATCTTTGTAGTACTAGTGGACGTCGACCTTGTCCAGCCAAGATAGATGCAATACAAAGAATGAAAGAGACATGCATTAATGTTACAGAGCTGAGGAGATTTCTTGGAGCATGTGTCTTTTATGTTATTTGGATCCCACATTATGCACATGTAGCAGATCCTCTTTATCAACTTTTGAGGAAAAATCAAAAATTTCTATGGAGTGCAGTACATATTAAAGCTATGCGGAAGCTGAAATGTTTGCTCCAATCATCACCCACTCTGAGAAAGGCAGATTATGAGTGTGGCAGGCCTGTGATTGTTACAATTGATACTAGTCCTACTGGGATAGGATGGGCAGTAGGGCAAGATGATGAGGATGATCATAGGTATGTAATTAGTTTTGGGGCAAAGGTATTAAGCTTTCGGCAACGAAAGTATCCACAGATCAAGAGAGAGTTATGGGGAATAGTCACTGCTCTAAAATGTGAAAAAGAGTATCTTATTGGGGCATCTGTACTTGTGGAAACAGATTGCTTGCCACTTCTTGGGATGATAGCAAGTTGTACCACTCCAGATATTGCTATGCTTAGGTGGATTGCTTATATCAAGTCACTAAATCCTGAGTTTGAGCATATTGTGGGAAAAGATAATCCAGTTGCAGATATGCTATCAAGAGCAAGGTATGAAGATGAGAAAGAGATGATAAGTGACATTGATGATGTGGATACAAAGTTCTATACTACAGCATATGCAAAGGGGGACCATATTTGCCTATCAAATGCACTTGAGTCTTTTATTGAGGAAATATATGAAGGAGATTGGTTGCTTATTGGTCAATATTTGAGTACTCTGACAAGGCAAGGAAATTGGTCTGACTCAGAATTTAAGAGGATCCGCAGAAAAGCATATGGTTATTTCCTAAAGGATGGGTACCTCTGGAAGCATCCTAAGCAGAAGAATGCTATGCCACAGAGAGTCATATGTGATAAAGAGACTCAAGGAAAGCTTATGAAAGAATTTCATGAGAGTCTCTGGGCTGGACATAGAAGTGTGTGGGCCACTTTTACCAAAATAAAGGAAAAATATTGATGGAAAGGAATGTACAAGGATATTTCCCAATATGTGGAAACATGCATGGTATGCCAAATGTACTCAAATGTGCGGCACCGTGATGGCTTGCAACCAACCTACCCACCTGCCATACACTATAAATGGGTAGTGGATCTAGTTACAATGCCTTTGGGAATTTGGCAGATGCGGTATATAGCACTTGCAAGAGAAGATTTGACAAATCAGGTAGAAGGACGTGCTCTTAGAATAAAGAGTACGGAAACAGTATGCAAATTTCTCTTGGAAGATGTGATCTGTCGGTATGGTTGTATTGGGAAAATAACAGCTGATAGGGGTGAGCTAGATGTTGAAGAAGCAAGGGAATTCTTCTCTAGAATTGGTATCAAACTGTCCCTAACATGTGCTTACAATCCTGAGGGCAATGGAAAAAGTGAGCGAGGACATTCTCCAATCATTAAAGCTTTGGCTAAGGCATGCAGAGAAAGAATGCGAGAGTGGCCAAAGCTGCTACCATATGCCTTGTGGGCTGACCGTACAACTCATAGCTCAGTGACAGGATACATGCCTGCAGAATTAATGTATGGTCAGAAGCCAGTGATGCCAGTTGAAGAAGTAGTTCTAACTTGGAATGTATTGCCCTGGAAGGATTGAGCAGAGATGACCTCCTTGCATTGCGAATAAGACAGTTGGAGAGGAGGCCTGAAGATGTAGAGCTTGCTAAAGCTCGCTTGAAAGATGCAAGGCTGAAAAATAAAGAAAGATTTGATAGTAGACACAGACTCCGGCCAAAACCTATTGAAGAAGGTGATTGGGTTCTAATGTATGATAGTAGCCTTGACAACCAATTCACTGTTCAAAGAAAATTTGCGAAAAGATGGTTTGGCCCTTACATTATCAAGCATGTGCATGGAAATGCCACGTATACTCTGTGTGAGCTTGATGGAACACAAATAAAGAATCTTGTGGCAGGCAAAAGAATCAAGATATTTAAAAGAAGGCATGATAGTGATCCTTTTGATTCACAAGAGACTCAGGATGAGAGGCTTGACAGTGGTAGTATGGATATGGTTGAAGAGGAAGAGAATGATCTTCCTGGTAATGCAGAAGATGAAGACGACATCCAGTTATATGTGGACCTTGATGATGATTTGGCACATACCAGAGGATGTGCAGGTTTAGAGGGGGTGGATGTCGTGCCATGGCACGTCTATGGTGTGAAACCATGCATGTGAGGCCATCAAATACAAATCCAGATGCATGAGTTAAGTGCCATGATGAGTCATTATATGATGCCATGTACATATGTCATATTTTAAATGAGGTTCAATAAGATGAGTTGAGGCAGAGCCAGATCTAGGAGTTTTTGTACATGAGTGTGGTGTGAATTATGGAGCTTTATGCATATGGTGGACCTTGTAGTAGGGAACACCCTTCTTGACATGTATGGAAACGCAAAGGTTTGATGCTAGATGAGTTAAAAGAAATTCAGTGGGAGCCAGTGTTGTGAGAACTCATCCAAGTCCGTCGAGCCATCAAAAAGAGCTTCTCTCAGCTTGTTGGTCCAGAGCTGGTAGTGGCAGCTTTGACTATGAGTATGTTAATGAGGAATATGAGGAAGAGGATGTGTCTGAGTTGGCTTCAGTGCAACCACCACTTGAGCTTGGTCTCTCGCTTGCAAGCCACCCGGAGGATGAAGATGAACAGGAGGAGGAGGAAGAGGCGGTTGATGGGTCCCTTATGAAAATGATGAGCTTAAAAAGGTCTATGCATAAGGGCTTAACCTAATTCATAGAGCTTAAAAAGGTCTATGCATAAGGTAAGATACTTTATATAAAATCATAGAGATCTCTCATACATTTGGTAAATCCCTCTATGCATTTGCATAAGGGCTCTCCCTTGTTCATAGATCTCAAAGAGAGCCATATGCATAAGTAATATACCTTATGCATATATCCATATTTGTACTTGCATTATAAGGGCTTTACCTTATTCATCAATCTCAAATAGAGATTTTAACATAAGGGTTCCACCTTATGTATAGAGTTCAAAGAGAGATTTTAACATACATAAGGATTCCACTTTATATATAAAGCTCAAAGGTAACTCTATGTATAAGGTAAGAGCCCTTATACAAATTTATAAAGAGATCTATGCATAAGGTAAGATCCCTTATGCGAATTCATAGAGAGCTCTCATGCAAAGGTAGAGCCTACTATGCAAACTACATAAGGGATCTACCTTATGAATAGAGATCAAAGAGATGTCTATGCATAAGGTAAGAGCCCTTATGTAAATATATAGCTTTCATGCATAATGTAAGAGCCCTTATGTAAATATATAGCTTTCATGCGTAAGGTAGAGCTTTCTAAGAAAATGTAAATATATAGCTCTCATGCGTAAGATAGAGCCCTCTATGCAAATGCATAAGGTAGAGCCATTATGTAAATAAGGATATAGCTCTCATTCCTAAGGTAGAGACCTCATGCATAAGGTGAGACCTCTATGCAAATGAATAAGGTATATCTCTCATGTATAAGGTAGAGATCTCTATGGAGATGCATAAGGTAGATCTCTTATGTAAATATATAGCTCTCATGCGCATAAGGTAGAGATCTCTATGGAAATGCATAAGGTAGATCTCTTATGTAAATATATAGCTCTCATGCATAAGGTAGAGCCCTTATGTGAATATATAGCCATCATATATCAGGTAGAGCCCTCTGTGCAAATGCATATAAGCTCTACCTTATTGAAAAACTTATAAAGCTATAATTGGCATAATATCTTATAGCTTGTTTATGGCCTAGATGATATCACCCCTATTGACATATTTTTCCCTTTACTAAGGGAGCCAAATGTTGATGGGCATGGTCTGTCTGAATGATTACTAGAGTTGGAAAATCTAGATGAGGCAAGAATATATGTAGTAGTGGTGGGAATTTGGACAGACAAGTTCCAAAGGAAGCATTGGTTTAATACCAATGTAAAGATATACAATTTTCATGTGGGTGACCTAGTATTGGTGTATAACAGTATGAAAGGAAAAAAGAAACTAAAACTTTGTGGACTAGGATCCTACAAAGTGGTTGAATTCTATAAAAGTGTTGCAGTGTACTTAAAAATTTCTAGAAAGTGTTGAGGTGTCCAAATGGGAACTTTCATTAATGGTAGCAAGCTCTGCCATTAAATGGAGACTAAGAATTCTAGAGGACATCCAAATGCAGACTTTCATTGAATGGTAGCAAGCTTCACTATTACTATGGGTCCTTAACTCAAGTTACTCATGGGAATACATGAGCCCCAAGAGAGGGATAATAAAAGGAAGGAGATTTAGAGGGAATCACAAAAAGAGGCCAGGAAAAGACAAGAGAGACTCATACAAAGATGTTGGACATTGCACACAAGTATGGCTAAGTTTGTAAAGGCAAAGTGTTTCTACTATAATAAGCCCACTCACATGTTCAAAGCATGTAGACTAAAGGAAGAAGTTGAGAAATATGGCAATTTCAAGCCTTAGAAATAAGGAGTATGGGAATAGTGCTAAAGAGGAATTGGATTTGTTTGTGTCAATTGAATAAATCTATGTAAAGCAAGAGCATTCATCAACACTGGATGATCATGGATCATCAACAGAGGATCATCCTAATAGGACAAGGGCTTAAGCTTGAGCTATGTTTTGAAGCCTTAGAAAGAAGGAGTTTGGGAGCATTGCTAAAGAGGAATTATGGTTGTTTGTGTCAATAGAAGAAATTTATGTAAAGCTAGAACACTGCTCAGTGCTGGATGATTCATGGGCATCCATAGCAGTGGAGCATCATGATAGGACAAGGGCTTAATCTTGAGCTATGTTCTAAAGTGAAAAGCACATATATTTAGTAGAGAAAAGAAATTATTTAAATAAAAAGGATTTCATTTTTTAGGTTTTGATTGATTTTTTAGAACTATCCTTGGACATATTATATTAATATACATTCTCCCAAAAAAGTTTTCCCAAGTCATTACAAGTTCTCATCATGGCTTGAGTTTGTCTTCAAGGTCCCTCGAATTTCTTATTTCTTCAGAGATATTTTTTTTTATTAATGGGTAGCAATCACTTGAGCACTTAGATTTCTTGGCAAAACTCTTTCTTATATCAGAGGCATTGTCTAGATCAATGACCTAGTAATATTCAACCACGGTGTTGCCTCTAATTCATGGCATATTATCACATTATGATTTACTATATCTATATTCCAGATGGGAAGTTGGATATAATAAATCATTAAGATCTTGCCAATTCTTATGGCCTTATAATAATTCTTCTCATGATGACAAATGTGAAAGAGAGCTTCTTGGGTGATCTCCTTCTTGCTCATAAACTCTTATCGCATTTTGGGAGACTTTTGAGAAGGGTATCATCATCATCATTAGATGACATGGTCCTTGTAATTTATTGTACGAGTATCTCAGTGTTTCTTAAAAGAGTCTCATATCCAATTTTAGAGACAAAAAGAAAATTTTCATTTCTTCTTTTACATATAAGATATTATCATCAGACTCATGGAATAATAATAGTTTCATAGAGGTATACCATGGTAGACTAGCTTAGTGGTATTATCATGATATACAGATATAGTTTCATGATGTAGTACATAGAGGAAAAGGACTATGTATAGTCAAAATACACCAACACCTCCTATTACACACTATTGTACCCTAAGGACCATCTCTTGAACTATAGCCTCAAAATCATAGTAAGATAAATGTTCTCCTAGGAGCGCTAGTAGGTCATCCCAACATAAGCATGGATTCTCTTGCCAAAATGACACATAAGCCATTAGTTAGCTTAGGTTAGAAAGAAAATGTCTTTTAAGTTATCAATTACTATATCTTATGGTCCTCCCTTTGGCCGCCCTTGGAAGCAACATAAGTAAAAGAAAAGGCTATCATCTCATCCTCTAGAAAAAGGTTGGGTATCACAATTTGGGCCATCTAAACAAAAGAAATACATTTCTTGGTTAGAAATCAAACAACACTCTAATACTAGTCGTAAGGCTCGTGCCTTGTATTTTTAATTCTAAGTGGTCAACAGAATGGAGTTCTATTCTAAGGGGGCAGAGCATATTACTTGGGGGCTCTCCTACAATTATCTATCCTAGTGGCTCCCTTTGATGCGCAACAACAAAAATATCTTGTAGAGAAATGTACAGGATCCTTCAAGGTTTTCTAAGGATTAAACCAAAAATGATTCTAAAATTCCTTTTTGGTGAAATGTAGATGATTCCTTTGGCTTTTTGTTGTGCTAAGATTTTGTAATCTAATTACATTACTTGAGTTTTTCTTTTCTTCCTTCTTCCCGAATCCACTAATTCATCCTAGCCTTATCCAATTGTCATGGGTCTATCCGTTTGCCCAACCAATCACACTATGGATTTGGCATTCTAAATTGGGTTATTAGGGAAGTTCCCATGTGT
This sequence comes from Cibotium barometz, assembly GCF_041138505.1. Classification (NCBI taxonomy): domain Eukaryota; kingdom Viridiplantae; phylum Streptophyta; class Polypodiopsida; order Cyatheales; family Cibotiaceae; genus Cibotium; species Cibotium barometz. The sequence goes on from NC_141073.1 coordinate 25,533,397, forward strand.
AAGGGAGTTCTTCTCTAAGCCTTAGCATTGGTATTAAGGGTTCATGCACTCATCAAATAGAGGCATACCGATTTATAAAAATAAAACTTTATATTGAAAATAACACTCTTTTATCTTTGTATTACTCATTATTATAGCCATCCTTCTTCCTTAACCATTAATCAACATGTCAACATAAAACCATCACTTTCATATGCAAAAGACAATTTACTCATGGACAATTTGTTTGGGCTAAGACAAATCCCATTAGGCCCCACAATCATAAGTGACCAATTACTTTAGGTCTCTCAAATGATAGCCTTGTCTAGTTTTGGAATTATAACATGCACATTGTAGAGGAAACTCCCTCTCCAAAACTTGCCTGGTTTTGTGGGAACATGTCCACTAATGAGTCACTCTATGAATGGCTTGATCCACAAATGACCACTCCTTGATTGCATCAATGGCCTTTTTCCCCTCAACTATGCAAAGACCACACCAATGGTCTTTTTCCCCTCAACTATCCACAAATGACTTTATCATCACCAATCCCACAACCATGCATAGACCACACCAATGGTCTTTTTCCCCTAAGTTCGCTATAAATTGTAAGACCCCATGGTTAGACCTCCACCAATATCGATCACTCAAAGGATGATTCATTTCTCTTCATCCAACTATTTGTGAGCACACCCTTAGTGACATATTGAGGAGGATCACTACCTCGATAGATGGATCCATTTAAGGCACCACTCGGGTGAAAACCATATGGAAATATTCATTAGTGCACTAGATCTTCATTATCATAAACACTGGGACTGTAATGCAACATCCATATTCTAAGTCATGCTTGTAATCACTTTCCACATAATTGCATAAATCATTCTTTTTACAACCAATTAGGAATACATCCTTTTGAATCAAACTAAGCATCATATAGTCAAGACCTTAAATCTAAATTTAAGCATTATGTTTACCTTTATTTTATAAAGAAAATGATTTAGAAGTCATCAAAAGATCCAACCTAGTCTTAGGTCAGGTGGGCTGATAGTGATCGAGGTAGCCTTGATCTTGGCCCTACTTGTACCTTTTGAGTAAGCTACCTCCCCGCTCATAAAATGACACGTGTACTCATTCAAGAATGTTCCTCTAGCCTTTTCATACAAGTTCCCATCAATAAGAGGAGAGAATTAAAACCATTCTCTAATATTTTTCACACTCTTGGCGATAAACACACCATTGATAGGCGATATATTTACTTAGGAGACTTGTACGTAAGATAAGGTAGGAGTGTTAACCAGATTCAAACCCATTGTCTTTTAGCAAACTAAATTAAACAAGAATTCAAGCAACCATCTTCCCTATCTTAGAAATTCACTTCTTAATGAATGATCGAAAAGATCAAGGGTTCCTCCGTTCATTAAAATGATAGACCCTTGGTTACCTCTCCTAGAATTCAAGATCCTATAATATCCATAAGTCAATACTTACTAGTCCTTGAGATTACCCCTACTCTTAATAATAAACAAGGAGACAATCTCCTTATTCTGGTGTCTTCAATTTATCTTACGAAAACTACTTAAAGAGAATAAAGAAACATTGCATATTAAGGGTTACATATTTTTGCTATCTTTCTATGAGAGTTTTTCCCGATTTCTCTAGAGTTACTTATCTTAACCATAAACCCTCAAAAGTGCATACTTTTATGAAAAGAAAAACCTACCATTAAACCTCTTTCTCATATCTCTAAATTGGTATCAAGCATTACTTTATGGAGGATAAGCATACTTTCAAATATGAGAGAGACATTCAGATGAAAGCATGTATAGGTGGCCCTAAAAGTAGTGTCAAGGACATTGATTTTTTGGTGCTTAAAAGTGACTAACAATACAATTAAAAGAAAACGCAATTTAAAATTAAAGTATATTATTAACTTTTTAAATTGCCAACTCACAAAGGGTAGTAAGCATTAATGACCTCCCACCCACCATCCAAATATTTACTCCCGCCCTCTGAATCCCCCCTTTATCCCTCTCTTTGTGTGTTTAGGATTCACTTTTCTCATATATGCTCTTCTGCAAGCCTCTCTATGTACACAAGCAAGTGTGCATGCCTCTAAATGTACCTAAGCACTTTTGTGAAGGTCTTCTCTATGTACGCATGCGCTTTTGTGAAGTTATTCTTTATAACCCTCTCTTGTTGAGTGTTCCTTATGGATACAAACTGTGTAGCTACATATATGAATTCTCAAAGGAATCTAGATTTTAATTACATAATTACTAGGGAGTTGTGGTGGATACCTAGAGAAAATATTAACTCTTCTGAAAATGGTTATGTATTGGTTGGCATAGGGAAATGGAGACATCTCCATCACAATAATTGAACGAAGATACGCCCTGTGCAACTACTACAAATTTCTCAAGAACATGCAGAAGAATGTAACCATGAAGCTTATAAATCTAAGAGGAATAATTCAAGATAAAATTGGGTAGAACACAAATGAAAGCAATGAGAAATATTTAATAATACAGTGACTCAAGACATTGGTGTGGTAGATGAGCAAGAAGACGCAAGATATGCCATGCTATGGTGCAATCAAGAGACTATGGGAGTGGACTCAAGTATTTGAAAGGAGATTTTCCAACAACTTCTTCCTCAACCTTGCTTTGCGAGTACGCAGGACAAATCTTCAAAAGTTGAACCTACAATTCTAAGTAATGTTCGCAACACCTTAAACCGAGTGAGGGTGACAGGGTTGTCAACTGAGCTTTTCATGAAGAAATCAGCCCTCATGATGGTGGTGAATGGTAAAGGTAGTGAAGCATATGACATGAGTCTTCCACGAGTCTTCCATAAGAGAAATTTGTAATCGGCAAAATCTTGGTTATTAATTGATGAAGATAGATTATTGCCTTTAGCGGCATGCCAAAAACATGGATGCAAAACCCATATCACTCAAAAGGTCCTGGACCTTGTATTTGCTTTTTGGTCAAGTGATAAAAGGGTCTCCCCCAACAAGAAAGATTTTTGTCACAAGGTTGGCTAGATCTCCATATGTGAAGCATCCACCAGTTCATCTTCTTGATGAGCCTCAGGTGAGAAAACTTTCTATTGGCATCTAGTAAGAAGTAGTTAGTACATGTGGATTTCTATTTGTGTTTTCAACTTGAGTTTTGTTGAAGATGCTAATTTCTATTCATTTTATGGTTTTCAAGGGCTTTAAGTCATATATGGATATTGCAGGTTGAAATTTTCTTAAGATTTAAGGCATCATATCTAGGATTGAAGATCTCACAATGCTGTTTTGAAAGGTTAAAGCCTTTTCTTGTTCGAAAATTGAAAGACAACTACACCTGTTGTTGTATTGCACATGTACAAATGATGTTTTTAAAGGATTTAGTTAAGTAGATGCGTCATCACTAGTTTGGAATCCATGCGGCATCATGTGGATGTACCTTCTTGATACGTCTTACAGTAAAGAGAGCCACTCATGGCTGTTCCACCTCATGCAATACATATACAAGTGTTACATCTGTTTAGGAGCCTATATTGTTACCCATCCCTAATGGGTCTGCCTTTCATGTATACAAATTTGTAATGGGAACATGTGATACATGTGGTGTGACACAATTGGGCATGTGTCCTAGAGAGTGTGTATACTTGAATTTGTAGCTATCTATTAAGGTTTTTGAAGATAAAGAAATAGGGCAAGATGAGGAAGGGAAGAAGAAAAAACGTAAAGATATTTTTCACAAGAAAATGATATTCTATAGTTTTTTAAAGACCACCTATAAAAATGTATTATGGATAACTTTATATACAAGTGGCAAGCTCATCAATTCAAGGAATGTCTATCATAGTTTCCTAATGATTATGTGGTCTCTGTAGTAGACTTATGGAGAACTACTCCTTCAAAGAAGAAAATGTTCGGTCAATGTATTGGTTCACAAGTCAAATAACCATTTTTGTCATGATTAAATATTTTCACATTTCTTTGGGTGAGGTCAAGAAGACCATGTGTTTCTTTGGGTGAGGTCAAGAAGACCATGTGTTTCTTCATTTCAAATGATAAAGTGCATAATACCTTGGTTGGGCATAATTATTTCCTATTACATGTCAAATGACTAAAAGATCAAGGGCTTGCAGCACTGGGTGTGGTGTGATGGAGTAGCTTCACAGTTTAAAGAAAAGAAACCTTTTTTACTTTGTTGTTAGATACTAGGAGCTCACAGGTATGGAAATGACATGGAATTTCTTTTGTTTAGGCCATGGAAAGGGGGAGCATGATGGCAGTAGTTGTTAAAAGAGCTCTAACACGAGAAATTAAAGATAGATAGTGTCATCCTTACATGTGCAGCTGAAGTTGTGGCTTTCTTGAGGGTCCACCTCAGTAATAGAGCCACAACCTTTTATGATAAGCAAAGAAGGGAAATAATCTGAGTTTTTGGGGAAGTAAAGGAAGGTGATACCCATACAATCCACAATTAGACTTATATGATGGTAAAATGTCAATGGTCTATGCACTCTATAAATAGATATTCTAAAATTGATACTATTGCACTACGATCAAGGATATTGTCATGCTTTGTGCTCCTTGTATGGAGGGTAAATGGAGAGGATGCAAGAGTGGGTCGCATATGTAGAGATTGGCAAAACCACACTTTGGTCCCCATATCAGATAAAGATTAAAATGAGACAAGACAAAAAAGACTTGAGATTTCTATTGATAAAGATAAGTTTTTACATAGCAACACTATTGATGATGAGATTGGCAAAACCACACTTTGGTCCCCATATCAGATAAAGATTAAAATTAGACAAGACAAAAAAAACTTGAGATTTCTATTGATAAAGATAAGTTTTTACATAGCAACACTATTGATTACAAGTCTTGACGATGCAAAAGCCTAGCTAATTTAAGATCCTTTGTCATTATAGTAACCCTCTTGGCATGGATAGCACAGAGGTTTGCATCCTCAAAAAGGTTACCAGAAAAGGTCCTTCGTCTACTACTTAGACTTCCTCTCGTGTTGGAAGGGGATGCATATTGGTAGGGAGGGTCTTCCCAGAACATTGTCCTCATGGAGGTGAAATATTTTGTCCTTCCCATAGTGGAGGACCCTACTCCTGCTTTTGCTCCTGCTCGTTGTTGTCAGTTGATAATTCCGTGCTATTAGGATCGCAAGGATGCTTTACTACCAGTAGCAACATTGGCAAGACGAGGTGGTACTTTACACACAATATTCTTTGTTCGAGCCATGGGTGAGAAAGTGAGGAGAGTCAAAGTGAAATGATAAAAATGAGGCGATAGAGTCTTATTATAGGCACTTCAATATTAGGTCAAATTTTCAAACATGAAAATTTAGTGTGAAACTTAAAAAATTAATGTCCTTTAAAATTAAATGTTGTTTCAACCAAAATTTGTCATTTCTAACCATCGTAGCATGCAGCATGGCATTTTAGCCCACTACTTTGGTTTAATATCTTTGATAGGGTTTCCTTTATACTTGACCAAATATCCATAATAAATGTTTCCTCTAATACGTCTCTTTGATTCTAATGCAAAGTCAATGTACAATTTGAACAACTTATCAAATATTCTCATCATGGTATGTAATGTGCAGAAGTGAATTTTTTCACATGGGAATGAGATAATGCGATTCCATGTATTATCCTTTGCATCTCTGTCTGGCGGTGCTTCCAAGTTGCATGATATGACTCCATCAATTCATCTGCCTTCTTGCACTTTTACTTTGATTTCTTAATGCACCATGAATAAGAAAGTTTAATTCATACTAACCTTCATGAGAGACTTTATAAAATTTGATCATTGCTTGTTGAAGTCTCTTTAAATCCATGGGAATGTTGTTTAAGGCATCGTAATCTACTTCGATATTGCCCTTTGATTTGTCATTCAATACTTTTGTTCCTTGCACATGGAAATACACTGACAAGTGATCTTATATGTGCATTGTTTGTCTTCTTTACCAATGCAACTTTGTACGAAGGTGGAAGTAAGTGGCTTTTGATCTCTTACTTTTGTTCTGTGAAGACCCTCCTTTGTGATGGCATGGATGGACTCATAGCCTTTGCGACTTATACCAGCTTCATCACAAGCACTTCGAGTATCATCTGCACTCAATATCCCTTCAATGTCCTTCATAATATCTTTCGTCAAAACATCATGAAATTTCCTGTAATTGGAGTCACAAAGAATAGCCCACATGCCATCCTTCTTCCTAATGCAAGATTTTAAAAGACTCTGGGTATGTGTTTGTGAATTCCCATCGATGCAAAAATCAAAAAGTTCCTAAAATATAAACATTGCAGAAAAGAGTTTTATAGAACTCTTATTAAAATTATTCAACACTCAATTATTTTTAATCACCTTATTGCCATGGTTCGCCTTTTCCTAACACCATAGCATGTTGTAAGCCTATTAATTTCTAATAGCTCTTTGTTGAAATTAGGGTTGCAGGAAAGCACACAAATCTTGGAGAAGAAGAAGCAAGAATGCACACAACACAAAGTGTATTAGATTGTGTCAATGTACAAAAGATAAGTTAGCCCTAGAAGGATGGGCGTATATACAAGCCGGGGGAAAAAACCTCCTAAAGAGGGAAAAAGTGCCCAAGCGGTCCTAAGTGTGTTCACACACATCACTGCCTATATATATGGCAACAAATCCCCCCTGGGAGTGATGGTGTGAACGAGAGCTAGCACTCATGTATAGGGGAGTGCCATGCCCGAAGTAGATCAATCCACAAAGGGGAGCAAGCCCAAAGCTTTGCGGAAAGCTTCAAACTTCTCACGAGGAAGTGCCTTTGTGAAAAGATCAGCAAGGTTGTCCTGTGTTGGCATATAGGCCAAGCTGATCTCTGCTGACTGCTGAGAGTCTCTCCCTGACATAGTGATAATGCACCTCAATGTACTTTGTGCGAGCATAAAAAATTGGGTTTCTTACAACTACCAATGCGCTCTGACTATCAGTGAGTGAAGATAGAGGTAGCAGACTCTTGTTCAACACCCAAGTCAGCCACCATAAGCCGTCTGAGCCACACACACTCAACCGTAGTTGTGAAAGCTGCCCTGTACTCAGCTTCACAACTAGAAGTTGCCACAATAGGTTGCTTCTTACTCAACCAAGATATGCATGAGCTACTGAGCATGAAACAAAAACCACTTGTGGACACTCTTGTGTCATAGCAACCAGCCCAATCTGAGTCCGAAAAAGCATGCAAATCTGGCGGGCAATCCCAACGATCCCTCCTTGGGATAAAACAACCCAAGATGTATGGTGCCACTCAAGTAGCAAAAGATGCGTTTAACTGCCTTCCAATGCTGAGACCCTAGGCTATGCATAAACCTGCTCACCTGTGAGATTGCAAACTGAATGTCCGGCCTCGTAATGCATACCCGGCCTCGTAATGCATATATAAATGAGGCAGTGTAACATCAAAGTGATCTCCAGCATCCTGAAGACTCAACTTCAAACCTGTCTCCATTGGAGTAGCAATAGGCTTGCAGTCTTCAAGGCCAAATCTCCGTAACAATGTCTCAATATACTTTGTTTGGCACAAAGCAATACCTCCATCACACTTGTCATGTAGGCTGTAACGCCTGTGACGGACGGCGACAGACCAGATGGCCAAGGACGTGGTCATCCAGGGTTTAGTGGGAGAGGACGCCCATCCGGGGTTCAGTGGGAGAGGACGCCCATGCGGAGTCCTGGACGGCCAGGCTAGTGTGGACGGCAGGCCACACACTATATAGCCTGGGGGATGAGGGGCAATCCTCATTCTTCCTCTATGGCTGGGTGGTGAGCCAGAGGCCGTCCCCTCTCGTGGTAACACCCATAGTGGCGTTATGGGTATCTAACATTGGTATCAGAGCATCGGTTCGGTTGGGTCGTCAAGGTTTGTGCGCGTGACCGGGGACCGGAGCCCACTCAATGGTTTTCAACCATTCAAATCTCATCCTTATCTCCACAATGGAGTGTGTGGAGGGAGGCGGCCAGAATTGAAAGGAAGAACTCTCTCTCTCTCTCTCTCTCTCTCGGTAGCGAATCTGCAGACAGCAGAGCAGGTAAGCATTTTTTGTTTCTCTTTTGCCGTTGAAGCTTGTCTGCAGAAAACGTTTTGTTTTGGTGGAGGAGAGTAGAGCAGATAACGCGTTTGTCCCACTGTGTGGGGGCAGCGAAGACCAGCCCCACGAGCAAATACTGCGTTTGTCCACTGTGTGGGGGGGCGAAGACCAGCCCCACGACCTCTTAACGGCTGCTGGAGTTGTGGGGGGGGGGGCGAAGACCAGCCCCACGACCTCTTAACGGTTGCTGGAGTTGTGGCCTCCGAGCTGTGAAGAGAGTTCGGCTGCTGGAGTTGTGGCCTCCGGGCTTGAGTCGGCTGCTGGAGTTGTGGCCTCCGGGCTTGAGTCGGCTGCTGGAGCTTGTGGCCTCGCGGTTGTGAATACCCGACTGCGGCGGCCAAGCCATACCCGACCAGCCAGGCCAGCGCGGCTAGCAGCACGGCGACAGCCAGCGCGGCGGTGGCCAGCCAACCAGCGTAGCAGGCAGTGGCCAGCCAGGCGACGGCCACCAAAGCAGCCGACGGGCGAGCCACAGGCAACCAGTCAAAAAAATAAATTAATAAATAAATAAATTATTAATTTTTTTTCATATTTTAATTATTCATTTTTAATAAAATGAAAAATGAAAGTAAATTCACACGGATCCTCTCTCTTGGCTGGGGAGGGATAATCCCGACAAGGAATAATCCGAGTGTTTCAGGCACAGCTTCCTGAGCAAATTAAATTTTTTATGAGTTGCAGGCACTTTTCTCTCGGATCGGAGCATCCCGGAGTAGCGACGCTTGTAGAGGCTCGTAGCGCAACACAAATCTACAGTCGACGACGGTGGTGGCAGGTGACCGTAAGGGGGGTGACTATTCTCTCTCTCCACCACTGCTCATTTTATTAGCGTTTTTCTTTTGTAATTTTTGAGTTCTCGCATTGTCATTTGTGCAAGAATTAAAGATGTCTGCTAGGCATAGTGTGTCCCCACCGCCTTCTACTTCTGTAGGGTTTTCAGGTCTCTTGTCCTCGGTTGACCCCGACCGAATTGTCAGGCCATATACGCCCGCGACCGTTGTTCGGTCCGGAGTGCGCTCGTTGATCACGCGTGATCCGCCAGTGCCCTCCTCGTCTATTGACCCCACCTTAGAACCCAGCGAGCCCGCAGTGGTCGCATTAGCAAATGACTCCTTTCTGGTCGATGAGCCAAAGGACATGAACACCGACGTCGCCGAGGGGACCAAAGAGGACCTCTTGGAGTACGACGACGATGATTATGACCTATTGGACCCTACCGACGTCCTGACAGAGACGGAGCTCTCTAGTGGACTGTTTAAATATCTTAATGCCAAACTGAACAATATGGGTAAAGTCCAGGCTGATTTAGTCACGATGCTATAGAGCATCTCCACATGGTTAGATGCACTAATAGCCGCCTCGGCTAGTACTGCGACTCCTCGTGGTAGCCGAGCTCCTGCGACACGGGTGAGCGTAGCCTCGCCAGTGGTTGCAGAAGTACATGTCGACGCGCCTCCGTCGGGGCCGTCCGAGCGATAGCTTCATCATTATTAAAAGACTTAAAGCCGCCTAGTTTTGGTGGCGAGGAGAAGGAGATAAACAAGGACTCGGTCAATATGTTTCTAGCGAAGTGGTCAGATTTGCATGCGCTGCGATAGCAGCCTAGCCGTATACAGCCCGTATAGAGGCTAGCCTCTCAAGTGGTGGATGAGTTTGACAACTCGTCCTGCCACTTGGACGGAGTTTGAAACGATGTTTCGAAAATAATTTTTTCCTGTCAATGAGGCAGAGAGAAGCTGGGAGTTATGGGACAAGTTCTCGATGGAGAACAAATCCCTAACTCAGTACATCTCAGACTATAGGGAGATAGTACTCAAGCTAAAGGGAATCGATGCATTCCAGACATTGCGAGGCTTTAAGAGAGGCTTCAAAGATGATTACCTTGAGTACGTAGAGCCCTTACAGCCTAAAGACTTAGCAGAGGCAATTAAGTATGCGCAGATATTTGATGACATCAAGCGCCGTAGTGCGCGTGGTGGTTCTAGCAGGGCCAAGGGTAGTGAAAAGAGGAGGTCAGGCCTTAAAAGAAAAGGGTTCCACAGTGATAAACAAGGGGATAGGATGCACCAGGAAGGACAGGGTGGTCATTGGTCTAAAAAAGCACGACCATCCAAGAAGAAAAGAGACAGCGAAATCCAAAAGAAAGAGCAGTATATTAAAGCGCGAAAGGAAAATCGCTGCTTTAATTGCAATGATGTAGGGCACACGAAGGCTGAGTGTCCAAAGCCTAAAGCCAGCACGAGTGGCAACGAGCCCAAAAAAGATGGTAAATCTTCTAGGCAGTTGCATACAATGCAGAGACTCCCTCTCAGTTCCGCAGAGTTCAGAGAGGTGATAGTGTGTCATTGTGATGAGCATCACGCTAGTTCAGTGACACCAGCGATGTGGTAGCCTACTGTAGGTCCGCATTGGTGCGCATGTATGGCACCAGGTGGCCGTAGAGTCATAGTTTTTATTGATGATGGAGCTAGCCACAACTTCTTGAACTACTTGTTAGTCAAGAAGTTGGGGTTGATTGAGACCCGGAGTGATCATGAGTATACTGTTGGCCTAGCCAACGGATATGACAAAACGGTATGGAATACCGTAGTATTGGGGGTCCCATTATCTATGCAGGACTACGAGGCTCCGCTTGACTTTCAGGTCATGCACTTAGCCAGAGCAGACGTATATCTAGGCAGGGAGTAGCTATATGGCTTGGGCCCTAGTCCAGCTCGGGATTACTTACATAATACGCTATGTTTTGAGCACGGAGGTAGAGTCATTACCCTACAGGGCGACTATACTGTCCCTGCCACACCACTTATTTCCTCCATGGAGCTGTGTACAGCAGTCCGTAGAGACCAGATAGCAGAGGTATATGCTTGTTACCCTCTTTTGAATTCTGTTTCCATAGATGAAATAATAATTGATGTTTGCGTAGACAAACAAGGAAAACAAAATAGCCTTGGCGAGACCCACTGTTTGAAAACTCTATTTGGCATGCATGCGATTCAAACAAGAAAAAATCCAAGGTGAAAGAGACATTGAAGAAAAAGTAGGTAGATACTTTAATGAATTTATTAGAGGAATTTCAGGATGTTTTTCCTGATGATCTACCATGGTTTACCACGATCTAGAGAAGTAGACCATGGCATCGAAGTTATGCCAGGATCCAAATCTATAAGCAAACCTACTTATAGATTAAGCCACTCCGAGGCACAGGAGGTGGAAAAACAATTAACAGAATATTTAAACAAAGGCTTTATTCGGCCTAGTTCAAGTCCGTGGCATCGCCTATTCTTCTGGTAAAGAAGAAAGACGGATGTGCATAGACTATAGGGCTCTTAAATCAGATAATGATTAAGAACAAGTATCCAATGCCATGCATGGATGAGTTGTTTGATCAACTCTATGGATCGAGATACTTTACAAAAATAGACCTGAGATCTGGGTATCATCGTTAGGATAAAAGCAGAAGATGTTGCGAAGACAGCATTTAGGATCCGTTTCGGGCATTTTAAGTTTTTGGTTATGCCATTTGGGCTAACCAATGCTCCAGCGACGTTTATGACGCTGATGGACAGCATTTTACATCCACATCTAGGAAAATTCGTAGTAGTTTTCCTAGATGATATTCTTGTGTACAGTAAGACAAAGAAAGAACACATAGAGCATTTGTGTCTAGTGTTCGAGTTATTGCGAGACCACAAACTATTTGCAAAAAAGAGCAAATGTGAATTTTTTGAAACAGAAATTCACTACCTTGGCCATATTATATCCGTCGATGGTACACGGATGGAGCCAGAAAAAGTAGAGGCTATTCTTAAATGGCCAGCGCCGAAGAATCTCGAGAAACTGCAGATTTTTCTTGGCATGTTGAGGTTCTACCGACAGTATGTAAAGGACTACGTAAAGATCGCAATCCCGTTGTGACTGACCAGTTACGGTCAAAAACTAAAAACATTAGTTGAGGGGATGCCCAACAGAAAAGCTTTGATAAGCTCAAGGTGACCATAGCAGCTGCACCTGTTTTGACTATTGTCGATCCAAATGAGCCGTTTGTTTTGGAAACAGACGCTAGTAATGAGGCCATTGGGGCCGTACTTATGCAAAGGGGACGCCCAATTGCATTTGAGAGTAGAAAGTTAGACCGTGCATAGCGTAACTACTCGGCTTATGAGCTAGAGTTACTAGCGATAGTTCATGCACTGAAAAAGTGGAGACACTATTTATATGGTGCTACTTTTGAGATCCGGACGGACCATGAAAGTCTGAAATGGCTTTCAAGTCAAAATGAACTGAAGGGTAGAAAATCTCGGTGGGCAAAGATTCTACAAGAGTTTGACCTTCAGATACGTTACCAAAAAGGTAAGTATAATGTGGTGGCAGATGCACTTAGTTGCATGCCACACAGATTAATGAACTTAGTTTCACAGTCTTCAAGAATGATTTCTTGGAATCACTACGTGGTTTATGTGAGCACGATCCATCTTTTACAGAGGTATGGGATGTACCTTGGGGTTCAATCATGGCATGTACCTTAGATGTATTTATGCCTATTTTATAAAGGGAACTAGAGTGGTTCATGGCATGTAAGTTGGGGTGTACACTCTAGCACATAACAGAGATATGAACTCATCACTTGAGGGGGGGGTGTTGGAAATATTGGTGATGAAGGGTGTAATAAATTTGCATTAAGGGGGGGATATGCAACCTTATGATAAAATGTAGATGGATTTGATGTAGCTTATAGCACAAAAACAAGTGCAATGTGAACTAGAATTAACCCCAAACTAGTTCAAAAGCCTCATGTGGGCCAATAGATGAGTTGTACTCAACAATCAACATTTACGACACCTCAAAGTGGGGGGAGGTTGCCCTTAATTAGTGAGATCTTGAATAGGGATGATTATTGAGCCATGTTAGTGCTAGCGTGGATGTAATCTCTGCCTATTTAAGAGACACCCATTTAATGTGTGTGTGTATTGCATTGTTATTTTACTAATGTAGTTACTACTAAAACCATGAGTTTAATCCATTTCTACAATTCATAGTTTACTCCCATGTTGGATTCTTACATATCTAAGATCCTTTAATAATGCATCAATAATAATGCTCATATAATACACCAGTACAAATGCTAATAAAGTAGTCCACAATGGCACCTACACGGATGCAAAAATAGTGATGTTTATATCCATGCTTAAAGCCTTGCAGTTTTTCTTTTCTCACTTCACTAGAGTGCCAATTTAAATGTTGGGAAGATGAATATCTCTTCTAGTGGATTCAATCAATAGAATAAGAAGAGGAGAAAGAAGAATTCCTTATGATTATCTTCTTCTTCTCCTTTCGACATATAAGGCAAAGAAGAACAAGACTAGGTAGCCTTTTGTGATTGTGTTTTTTGGTGGTTATGCTTCTTTATTGATTATTGTAGACCCTTTCTAATCTAACTTTATGCCAAAATAGGAGATCAAAAAATCAAGTTCTCTCCTCTACACTGATACTTTACTATAATATTAATAAACTTTATATCCATGCATTCTAAGTTTTTTCTATATTATTGGGTCCCACTTAGAGGTCAAAGAGCTAAGATAAATATTATACTTTAGTATAATATTTATATCCATGCATTCTAAGGTTTTTTTATATTATTGGGTCCCACTTAGAGGTCAAAGAGCTAAGATTGGATTTATTCTCATTCTTCTTCACCTAACTTTAGGGAGAGACAAATAGTATTAAAACTATGAAGAAGAAGAAGAAGAATTTCTTATTTTTTGCTTTTAGATATAAAAAACAAAACTTTTATTGCGTAGACCATAGAGAAAAGCTTGCATGTGTGACTAGTGTCTCTCCACAATCTTAAGCCAAACAACGCTGACATTACTCAACACTCAAGAGCATCAAGATGTTGCATTTTAAATTTTTCATTCACAAAAAAATTTACCATATCATAAAACAAACCCTTTTAAAAGTTTTTTTATGTATCATCGATTTGGAAGAGTCGAATTATAGATCTTCACATGTATTTAAAGTAGTGCGATTAAATTACTAGATTTCTATAAGTAAATCTAATATTTATGATCATTCCACCTTTGTTTATGACCATTTTACTTGTGCCTTGACTATTCTAGGAAATTTATAAGTAGGAAATATATATATAAGAAATATTTATGATCATTCCACCTTTGTTTATGACCATTTAACTTGTGCCTCGACTATTCTAAGAATTATAAGTACGAAATATGTGGTCCATGATATACAAATGACCTTATGAATGAGCTCTAATTTTCCTCAATAACCTCTCGTGGATGTTTTTCATGAAATATAATTACTTATTACATGTGGGTGTGTGTGACGTGTATAGAGGCAAGCCTTCTTTAGTTCTTCATTGGATTATGGTGAGGAGATACTCATGCATGAATATGGGTGTCAAGGTAATTCAATTCTAGACTTAAATCAACATATAAATGTTATTCATTTTTATTAATTGTGATTGTGTATAGTTCTTATCGCCAGTGTATTTTTGCATGTGTGCTGGGGTGACTTTTGACTATTAGAGATACATTTGAGTGATAACTTGGGAATCCAAATGGATTAGTTGTAGGGTGGTAGTAGCCTTCAAATTACAAAGACTATGCCCCCTTTTTTTAGAAGGTTACATTAAGCTCATCCCTTCAAAGAAGAAGGGAAAATTTCCACATTACCATTCTTTTGTAGGTTAACCCTTGTCCTTCTTTATTACAACTCTATATACACATAATTTGGAAATTTTTGTTATACCTGCTCAATCTTACAAATTTAGACAATTGAATCGGGTTAAAGATTTAATTCATACCAAAAATATCAATTACAAATTACTCTAGAAAGAGGTACTCCTTATTAAATTTTGATATCTTCTATCCTTTTTTGACTTCCACACACATCAAATATGTGATCCCAATTCACATTTTCAAGATTCTCTTCAATAGATAAGGGCATGAACATGAGCACATCTGAGGTTTTCAAGCTAAGACAAGACCTATAATAGTGACTCTATATTTTGTTTTTTTTTGAGAACCCTCTTTCACGCATGACTGAACTAGCAGTATGACAAGGACAATTTTTCATAGCTTCAACATTTCAGGAAACACTTTCCTCCATTCAATCTCAGTACTACATTGTACCCAAGAGTTAAAATACGCCTAGTTAGATAAGACCACTAATTTAGGCACAAAATGAGCAAGTTCTTCTTTGCAAAGCTCTTTGTTAAATAATGAAGATGAGCCATCACCATCAATCGATCGCATAATCAATATAAAAATTTCCTTGCAGAACGTTATCCTTCTACCTTATTGTCTGGATTTTTTTGGTAAAAATATCCTCGTTGCATTAAACAAGTTACAATCATAAAATCTTTCATCAAAATTTGACACAAGTTTTTGAAAGAACTCCTTTGCTAAAAAATACACCCTTCCATGTCTTCTTCAGGAGTACTAATTGGAAGACGTTCCTACTTGAGAACATGTGCATTTCTCAAGACTTTCATACTTGAGAACATGTACGTTTCTCAAGTCTTCCTTGTCTTCCCATTCTAATACCCCACCCCTCGATATTTTAAAATCCTTAAGATTTTTGGAGTCATGACCAAATACACTTCCGAAACACGTATCTTTTAATGCCTCAATCACAGTATTTATGTCTCTTGCAATAGTTGTGATATCTACATATTTATAAAAAAAAATAAGTTCACAAAATCCACTTCTATAAATACATCAACCAAAAATGAATAATAAATTGAACTTGAAATATCTCCCCTTGTGCACACAATCTCTCATTCTTTTGCTTCCAAAATAAAAGAAGTGTAGGCATTATTTCTACCCTTTCCTCTTGAGAGCCATCTAGCACCATGGATTTGCAAAATTTGATAATGCTTTGTATCAAATGCATCATATATATCAATTAGCTTTTTTCATCGTAGGGAAGATTCACCTAACCATTCTCTCGCCTAGTTAGCAAACTTATATCAAGATACACGAAGTCTACAAAGTTCTCAGATGCATCTTTAAAACAGGAATATTCTCGTAGTGGTGCAATGTAATGCAAACCCACAAGATGGGAGGAATCTCGTCAAATCTTTGCAAACAAGTCCTTCATTCATGCCAACCAAGGCACTAGTTCGAGCTAAAGCAAACCCAAACATCTTATCCTCTCTTAATTGCATATCTTTAAGCAATGGTTTCACTCCTTCATACATAGATTGGTCCCTTGCACCACATGCATGTGCATAAGCCTAACAAATAAAGTTTTACACACACCACATCCTTCATTAGATAAGGATGTTATATAAATAATTAGATATTTCTCATGACTATGATCTGTGCTTTCATCCACCAACTGTAGAAAAGAATGGACTTGCATGAATTTTGTCTTTGAGAATCTTCCAATATACTTCATAGCTTGCTTCTAGAAACTCCTTCCTAGATTGTGAATCAGTATAAGAAGAGTATTCACTTGACAAAGATATATTAGGTGTACACATATACATATGATAGGATTACTCTCTCTTAAATCACCATCTCACTCTCTTTCTTGGTTGAAAATGAGCATCTCTTTCATAATCAAAATCCCTTAACAAACTCTCTCTCTCTCTCTCTCTCTCTCTCTCTCTCTCTCTCTTTAATTTGATTCAAAAATTGCTCTCTCTTTTTGAATTGAAAATGAGCATCTCTCTCTCTCAATCGAAAAACCATTTCTCTCTCTCAAAGTCAAAAAGTGACTAACATTCTCTCTCTTCCTCCTTCCCTTTTCTTTTCCTTTTGTGTGTGTGTGTGTGTGTATGCACGTTTTTTTTTAAATCTTAAGCTCTATCTAACCTAAGCTATTACCATCCATACTACTCCTAATTAGTAATTAATACTATTCCTAATGCTTCAATTAAATATTATCGCTAATGTTTTACATTAATGCTAACCCTAATACACTAATGACTAATAAACCTAATATAGTAGCTAATGTAAGCTAATTAAGTCATTTAAATATGTAGTTACTATAACTTAATGCACTACCTAATAGAATAGATTTCTTAATACACAACCTAATGCACTACCTTGATAAAACTACAAAACTACTAATTTAAATCCTATAACACTCAAACACACATGGTGAATGTCTAAAATCTCTACCAAAATCATACACACTAACTAATACTAACAATAGTTCAGCAAAAATCGTAACAACCACAACAACTTTAACAAAAAATCATTTCTTATCCTCCTTTCAACCAAATCAAACCTCTCATCAGATCTCTCATCACCAAATAGAACAACACATGCAACCAATGCTAGGTCTTTCATCAAATGGCAATAAGGGAAACAAGCCCTAGAGAAGAGTCTTATCAAAGGCTAAGGCAAAGCAACTATGCTCCTTGGGAGTGGCACTGATGGAAAGCCCAAATACACCATGCACTCAGTAGCACAAGACTAACCTATTACCTTTCCCTTGTCATGGGAAATTTAGACGCACACTCTCATTTTCTTGGACAAGAAGCATTGTAGAGAAAGAATCAAGATAGAACTTAAGAATAATGCATTAGAGAGAAAGCTATCAGTTGATAAGAATGTGTTGTAGTAAGCTAGCACATGAGAAGGGTACATCCCATTGTCACCATGTGATTTGTCTACATTGAGCTTGAGACTCCCACAGCCTGAAAAGAGCTCCAAGGTAGCTTCAAGACAATAGCCCTCTCCTCACACACACCCTTACACTCTTACTAGCATCAATGGCAAGACAATAGCCCTCTCCTCACACACACCCTTACACTCTTACTAGCATCAATGGCAAGGCACATGGGAAAGAAATGACACACTGCACACTCTCACACCCACACACACAAGTATAGAACTACCAATACACAACAAAATCATAGAGCTAGATAGAGCATGAGTAGAAGAGGCTAGAGCGTCATTCTTTATCCAAGAGGCAAGAAAGCATAGAGCTAGAGAGATAACGAGCACAAGAGGCAAGAGTGTAGTCATTAATCCAACCCAAGGGATTGCGCTCTCATTCGACAAGTTGACTTATATCTAGGTCACTTATTAGTTTTGGGCATACACATACTTCAATGATTGTTAGGTTCCCAAGTCGACCTTATTCTATTTTAGATAGAAGAGCGCAAGTGTATGGGATGTTGGCTTCACATAAGGCATGGCCATCCATCAAGTTACAACTTAAAGTGCAATTTATGCAGTATCATATCTTGCCTAGGCAAGCATGTATACATGGGGTATGTTATCATGAGTCCATAGCTACAACACAATACAGTTAATCCTCATACATTACTTAGGCAAGCATAAACACATGGGGTATGCCACCTTGAGTCCATATCTACTTCATAGCCTATGTGGGCTTGATTACTTTGTTATATTTGCCTTTGTTCACTCTTTATGATGGTGGATTCTTCTTCTCCCTTCACTTCGTGTTGATGTGGCCCATGAGTGTGGAAGTCGACCTATGGTTTACCTTGGGTTAAATTGTGCGCAATCACATTTTTGACTTGAAAACATCAAAATAATGCTAGGATGAATTGGAAAAGGTTTTTTTGGAAAAAAGGAAAAAAATCTAATAAATGATTACATATTAAGAACTTTGGCCTTGACAAGAAAGACGAGGATTCATTCCCATACATGTTAACAATATAAAAGGCATAAGTAATTAACTTACAAGCATCGGTGCACTGGTGGAAGAGGAGGACGCAAAACTAATCCTTCTAAAAATCACGACTTTGGAAGAGTATGGGCCATTTGTGTGGCTACTATCAAGAACCTTTGGGGGACCTAACATTTAGAGGAATAGAAGTAGATCTTATGGAGGAAGAGAAGGCACAAAAGCAAGGATACATCATGAACAGCTACAGAGATAGCATTTCTCTCAAGTAGAGGACCAAAGTACAGAGGATCAAGGAGCAAATTCATTTGCCACTACTTCAGGAAGGTAGGCCATGTGCTTAAGGATTGTTGGCATAAGAAGTAGGTTCACTAGTACAGGAAGGTAGGCCATGTGGTTAAGGATTGTTGGCATAAGAAGTAGGTTGAGGAGGCTACCATTGTGGCAGGAGACATCAATGAGGCTTCTCAGGAAGGAAGAAATCCCAATCAACTCTTCTAGATGTAAAAAAAGGCCATGACCATCACCTTGTTAATTATAATGCTAATCCCTAGGTCCTTATGTAAAAATCCCATGTCATAGCTACATGGTAGGCCTATTTTATAGAGGCAACTAGATTAACCCATTCATGTACCTTGGGGTCCATTGCCATCTGATAACTTGGGGCCATTCATGGTATGTACCTTATGTCCATTATGCCTATTTTATAATAAAAACAGAGTGGTTCATGGCATGTACCTTGGGGTGTAGACTCTAGCACATAACAGAGATATGAATTCACCACGTGAGGGGGTGTGTTCGAAATATTGGTGATGAAGGGTGGAAAAAATTTATACTAAGGGGGGATATGCAACCTTAGGATAAAATGGAGATGGATTTGATGTAGCTTGTAGCACAAAAAAGAGTGCAATGTGAACAAGAATCAACCCCAACCTAGTTCAAAAGCCCCATTCAAGTGGGCCACTACATGAGTTATACTCAACAATCAACATTTTGTACACCTCAAAGTGGGGGGAGGTGACTCTTAGTTAGTTGAATAAGGATAATTATGGAGCCATGTTAGTTGCTAGTCCTGATGTATTCTCAGCCTATTTAAGAGCTTGGGGAGTGCACTAGTAAGAAACCGTGTGTATCACGTGCGTTCAAGGGATATTTAAAAAAACTCTTCTGTAAATGTATCTTTGTAGATTTTCTTTTTAAGAAATAAATTAAAAACCCCTTCATTTGAACTCACGTGGTATACTTACATATTTTTAGGTGAACCCCCCGAGTTTCAGACATTGTGTGTTCATAAAACACCGGTACAAATACCAACAAAGCACTCCACAATGACACCTACACGGATGCAAAAATAGTGATGTTTATATACATGCTTAAGGTGCTACCCTTTTGCTTTTCTCACTTCATTAGAATGTCAATTTAAATGTTAGGAACATGTCTCTCTCTTGTAGTGGATTCAATCAAGACAAGACTAGGTAGCCTTTTATGCTTGTGCTCTTTTTTTGGGGGGGTATTTTTGTGTATCGATGTCGTATTAGTGGTGGTTATACTCAGGTGGTTCACCTTAAAAAAAATTAGTGTACCACGTGTAATCAAAAGAAGGGGTATTTTAATTCAAAATTTAGAAAAATTTTAACAGGATTACAATAACAGGAGGGGTATTTTAATTCAACTTCAAAAAAAAAATCCGTTAGTTCATAAGTAAAGAGCGGTGGTTTTATTGGGGGAAAAATTTTAGCTAAGGGATTTTTTAAATTCCCCTTGAACGCACGTGATACATATGATTTTTTAGAAATGTACCCCCCAAGTGGTTATACTCCTTTATTCATTATTGTACGCCTTTTCAAATCTAAGTTTAAGCCAAAGCAAGAAGCCAGATAATCATGTTCTCTCCTCTACACTCATACTTTAGTAGAATATCAATAATCTTTTCTTTATATCCATGCATTCTAAGTTTATTATATATTATTGGATGCCACTTAGAGGTCGGAGAGCTAAGATGGGATTTATTATCATTCTTCTTCACCTAACTTTAGGGAGAGACAAATAGGATTAAAACTATGAAGAAGAAGAAGAAGAATTTCTTATTTTTCTAACTTTAGATGTAGAAAAAGGAACTTTTATTGCATAGACCATAGAGCAAAGCTTGCATGTAGGACTAGTGTCTCTCCACAATCTTAAGCCAAACAACAGTCGCATTATTCAACACTCAAGAGCATCAGTTTCTGCATTTTAAAATTTTCATTCACATAAAATTTAACCATACCCCAAAACAAACCCTTCTAAAAGTTGATTATGTATCATCGATTCTAATTATAAATCTTCTCATGTATTTAAAGTAGTGCGATTAACTTACCACATTTCTATAAGTAGATCTAATATTTATTATCAGTCCACCTTTGTTTATGACCATTTTACTTGTGTCTTGACTATTCTAAGAAATATAAGTAGGAAATATGTGGTCCATGATATACAAATGACCTTAAGCATGAGTTCTAATTTGCCTTACTAACCTCTCATAGATGTTTGTCATGAAAATATAATTACTTATAACATGTGGGTGGGTGTGATGTGTGTATAGAGGCAAGGCTTCTTTAGTTCTTAGTTGGATTATGGTGGGGAGATGCTCATGCATGAGTATGGGTGTCAAGGTAATTCCATTCTGAGCCTCATCAACATGGAGATCTTATTGATTTTAATTAATTGTGATTGCATATGGCGACCCGTATAACTTATTTGTGCAAGAAGGAAGTGTCGCGTGTTGTCGGAGATACATGCTAGTGATATATATATATATATATAGATGGGTCGTGTGCATGCGCAATGCGCATAACATAGCTTGGGATCTTCGCTCTCTCTTAATAATAAAATGGCAGACGGCACGGATTGTTGCGGCGGCAGCACTACTTCTAGTGCCTTAACGTGTCCCATCTGCATGGAGCGCGCCTTCACGCCTGCTGTCACTAGATGTGGCCACCTCTTCTGCGAGCCTTGCGTTCAGAGGTGTCCGTTCTGCCGAGCGAGACTGCCCAGGAGCCGGCCTTTCATATCCGTCTCACTCAACGGCCCCTGCTCGTACCCGCCGGACGCCCACAATACAGCCTTCTCTTGCCGCCGCTGCCTCAGGCTTCACGCTTCTCAGCCCGTCGTACTGTCGGGCTGCGGCCACCTCTATTGCTGGCCGTGCCTGTACGCACTCCATAATGAGCACGAGCAGCCCAGCGACGACAAAGAAGCAGACGATAGAAAAAGATGTGCATGCGCATGCTTGGTGTGCTTCTGCGCTTTCACGCTGGAAGACGTTACTCCGGTTTTCATCGAGGAGGAGACATGCATGGCAGTTGCAGAAATAATACCCCGCGATCTGTACTGAACTGCAAGGTTAGCACAGGAAACTGCGTCTCGGCCGACGTAGAACGTGCCGAGCTCATAACCGGATCAAGCCAGAACAACCAGTCACTTCTGAGGATCTCAGCTGAGATGCAGGACTTCCTCCGCTCCATGGCGGAGCTGCGACGCGCCCTGGATCTAGGGAGGCTTTAGCACATGAACGGACGCGATTACTTCATGATCCGGCCTCTTCAAATTGCTGAAGAACCTTTTTGTCTATTTACCTTTTTGTCTGTCTGCATTAATTTGTTGCGTGCTTCAGTGGGCACCAAATTCGTGACGGAATTTCAGAAGGGGTGAGGTTACACGAAATTCGTGACGTGAAAATAAACGAGACAAGAAGCAGTTTATCACAACGGATTTTTAGAAACGAAAAGGTAACGTGGTGAACGACAAACAAGTGTCGTAGAGAGAAAAAAGCAACAAGATCAAAGTAAAACCACACAGTTCTTCTAAACAGAACTATAACCACCCTACAAGAAGCACGCTTCTTAAGCCCAACAAATTTACAGACACATTGGGTGATAGCGGCACAAAGTCATCGCCATTGACGATGGTTTTTCTGAAGTTCTCAGTTTTCTCCCATATAGAAAAATATGATGCTTGTTGGCATGATCGTTCTCATCATCATCATCAATGGTGATAGGATTGCTATGACTGCTCGACTGTGCATCACAACATACATCTTCACTTTTGTCATTCTCATCTTTATTTCTGTCATTCTCATCTTTATAGACCTTGGAGTGCCCATACAACGGATTGAAGTATCTTGCAATAGGAGTATCCATGAAGAAAATTTCATCTATGTCTATGCATTCACTACAACAGAATGATGGTCTAACATCGAAAATAGCATCGTTTTTATAACTAGAAGGGTAGCTAGGTGTCGGGCCATTTTCGTTGCTCGAAACATTGCTATTTTCGTTATAACGGGTTCACTACTCAACAACAACATATCGATGCTCAACGATGACATTTTGTTGCAGAATAACGAAATATCGCAACTGAGATCGTTGTGCTCAACAACAATATTTTGCTACTATTTTCATTGCTAAGCACAACTTATATTTTCATTGCTAAGCAACGACTTATATTTTCGTTTGCTGAGCAGTGAACGCTCTACACAGCAAAAAAAGAGCTTGGGTAGACTGGGGAGTCTACATAGGACTCCCCTATCTGCCCTAGCTCTTTTTTTTTAAATTACAACAGTCACAATTTTAGATTTATAACACAAACACAAATATAAAAAACACATACATTGTGGAGAATGCAATTGAGCCCAAAAAGTTATTATATTTCAGAAATTGTTGGGCCTTTGGCCTTATATAGATAAGGCTTTCACAATAAAGAGGTATAAAGAGGTGTCTAACTATAATCCTCATCAAGGGTCTCCTTGGGGCTGGCTCATAATGTGTAGATAAAGAGCCTCCCTTTGGGGAGACATCGAGAGACCTAGTGTTACTTTTGCTAAAGCAAAAGTAGCCTGCCCCCCCTCTAGCACATCTACTACCCCCCCACACTCCCTACTACATTGTCCTCATGTGGTGAAGATGGAAGTGAGGAAGCGGGGATGGCACAAGTAGAGGAAGGTGGTGTAGGCTCATCATCTCACAACCATATCGTGATGGGCCTGCACCACTCGGCTCCGCACCTATCAAAGGCGTGGCCTGCCTGGACTGAGCAAGTGGGGTAGATTTTTCCCTCCACGGTGTCGACAAAGAATACAACATATGATATAAGAACATTGTTAAGACCTTCTACAATATTGCTTAGACAATTAGGCTGGAAAGTTCTCCTTTTGGATGATAGCTCCTAAGGACTTTCCACATGCTCCCCACTATTAAAGCCAAGGGCAACTCTTTTTTTGAAAGAGAAGGATAGTGAGAAGATCGAGGGCTCCCCCTGCACTATAACCACCTACTCGCAGTGCATAAACCATAGCGTATGCATAGGTCGTATACATATACGGCGTATGCATAATACAGCCTATGCATAGATGATATGTATAGACCATAGTCTGTATGCCATATGCATATGCTGTATGCATATGGTATGCATAAGGCCTATGCATATGGCCATGCATAAGGCTATGCATACGGCCTATGCATATAAAGTATGTATAAGGCCTATGCATACGACATATGGCCTATGCATACAGCCTATACATACGCTATGCATAAGGCCTAAATGCTCCTGACCGAAACCTAATTCGTGGCACCCAAGGGTGCAAAAACACAAAGAGAAGAAGCATAAAAAAATAGGCCTTACCTCTACGAGAGCCGAATCTGTATAAACCGTATGTGTGGCCTATGCCCTTGGTGGTTGTTCACTTGAATAGACCTACAAAAGATTATCATAATAAATCAAAACATTAGTTCATTTAGTTCATAAGGCCTATGCATATGGCCTATGCATAATAGGGCTATGCATAAGCCCTTTTACATAAGTGGGCTATGCATAGGGCCTATTGCGCATATAAGAGGGCTATGCATAAGGCCTATGCATAAGGGTATGCATAAGCCCTATGCATAAGCGTATGCATAAGGCCTATGCATAAGGCTATGCATAAGCCCTATTGCAGAAGAGAGCTATGCATAAGCCCTATTGCATAAGAGGACAATGCATAGGGCTTATGCATACCCTATGCATAGCCCTATGCATAGGGCTACGCATAAGCCCTATTGCATAAGAGGACTATGCATAAGGGGGTTATGCATAAGCCCTATGCATAGCCTATACCTATTGCATAAGAGGACTATGCATAGGGCTTATGCACACCCTATGCATAGCCCTATGCATAAGGCTATGCATAAGCCCTATTGCATAAGAGGGCTATGCAGAAGGGGGCTATGCATAAGCCCTATGCATAGCCTATACCTATTGCATAAGAGGGCTATGCATAATAAGGGATTTGCATAAAGAAGCCTATTGCCTATTGACCTAACCCTAATCCCCAGCACCCAAGGGTGCAAAAACAGAAAGACAAGAATCACAAATGAGGAAAGAGGGCTTACCATACGAAAGGCTATGCCCAAAACCTTGCTCACTTGAATAATCCTACAAAAAAGCAACATAATAAATAGAAAAGTTACTCCTCACATTAACATATTAGTAAGCAAGAAGAAGAAGTGAAAAAAGAGGTGACTACCCTAAACCCTACTCTTAATGCATAAGTGAATGTAAACACTAGTTTATGTTAAGCATAAACCCTAGCATAATGCATAGAATGCTTTGATGGAGAGTTCTGCATTAAAGCTCTCTATTAGAGCTCTATGCATTAGGCTAGGGTTAGGAAAAGAGAGAGGAAAGAGAGGGGAAGGGAGAAGAGAGAGGGGAAGGGAGAGAAGCTCACATAAAACTATTTTCAAGCTTTCCATGAAATCTTGGAAGAAGACATGAAACCATGAAAGACGAAAGAAAGCAAGAAGTTCTTACCTTGGAGAGGGAGACTTGATTGATCCGATACCCTTCAGGGATGAGTTAAGGTGTGAGGAAAACTTGAGCGCTACAGGTGTGGGTTGTGCATGTGAAGGATAGGGGAACTAGGTAGGTATTGACACTTGTCGGCTGGCGATGTAGGCGAGAGTCATAGTCACCAAAAGTTGGATCTGAGACATGGTTGAGAGAAAAAATTTGATGTGTGTGTGATCGATGCAAGATCAAGTATATACAATGTCGTATAACAATTGAGCATGTCCAAACATATGGTGTTCATGAGGCAGTGGCACGACCAAGTGAGGATGATGACATGGAGGAGAACCATAGTCGAGTTCTAGGTAACATGTCACACCATTTGGTGACATCAAGTAGAGTGCGGAAGGTGGCAAGGTTTCATATGGAAAGCAAAGCTTTAGTGGGCACCAAATTCGTGTGACGGAATTTGAGAAGGGGTGAGGTTACACGAAATTCGTGACGTGAAAATAAACAAGACAAGAAGCATTTTATTACTTTAGAAATGAAAAGGTAATGTGGTGAATGACAAACAAGTGTCCTAGAGAGAAAAAAGCAACAAGATCAAAGTAAAAACACTCAGTTCTTCTAGACAGAGAACTATAACCACCCTAAACAAATCACGCTTCTTAAGCCCAACAAATTTACACACATTGGGTGATAGCGGCACAAAGTCATCTCACCATTGACGATGGTTTTTTTGAAATTCTCAATTTTCTCCCATATAGAAAGATATGATGCACTGTAGTCTTGTTGGGCATGATCGTTCTCATCATCATCAATGATGATAGGATTGCCATGACTGCTCGGTTGTGCATCACAACATGCATCTTCACTTTTGTCATTCTCATTTTTATTTTTGTCATTCTCATCTTCATCGACCTTGGAGTGCCCATACAATGGATTGAAGTATCTTGCAATAGGAGTATCCATGAAGGAAATTTCATCTATGTCTATGCATTTACTACAACAAAATGAGGGTCTAATATCGAAAATAGCATTTTTTTTATAACTAGAAG
This sequence comes from Cibotium barometz, assembly GCF_041138505.1. NCBI lineage: Eukaryota > Viridiplantae > Streptophyta > Polypodiopsida > Cyatheales > Cibotiaceae > Cibotium > Cibotium barometz. The sequence goes on from NC_141073.1 coordinate 25,560,006, forward strand.
GGTATCTAGGTGTCGGGCAATTTTTGTTGCTCCAAACATTGCTCTTTTCGTTGTAATGGGTTCGCTGCTCACCAACAAAATATTGATGCTAAATAGTGACATTTTGTTGTAGAACAACGAAATATCACTGCTGAGATCACTGCTTAGCAATGATATTTCGCTACTATTTTTGTTGCTAAGCAGCGACTTATATTTTTGTTAATGAGCAGTGAACTCTCTTTGCACAGCAAGAAAAGAGCTGGGGTAGACCGGGGAGTCTACACAGGACTCTCGTGTCTGCCCTAGCTCTTTTTTAAAAAATTAAAACAGTCACAGTTTCAGATTTGTAACACAAACACAAATATAAGAAACACATACATTGTGAAGAATGCAATTAAGCCCAAAAAGTTATTATATTTCAGAAATTGTTGGGCCTTTGGCCTTATATACATAAAGTTTTTACAATGAAGAGGTATAAAGAGGTAAGGATGATGACATGGAGGAGAACCATAGGAGAGTTCTAGATAACATGCCACACCATTCGGTGACATCGGGTAGAGTGTGGGGGTAGAGTGTGGAAGGTGGCAAGGCTTCATATGGAAAGCATGTCTAAGACTCATCTTCCCCAATCAATGAATGATGTGCCTCCACCATTGCCACATGAGGAGGAAGAGAATCTCATCATGGATGACATGGTGAAAGACTTCTTTGGACGGGAGGTCATAGTTAGATGATGGTGAGCAAGCTCCAATGACACAAGAGGAGGAAAACTTGCATAGAGAGGCAAGCACACCTTTTTATGAGGGGTGTTCATACTCCACACTCCGAGCAAACTTGAAGATATTGAACTTGCAAACAACTTATGGATGGAACGATGCAAGTGTCACAAGTCTTCTTCGGTAAGACCGCCTCATTCTATTGAAAATATTTCATGTTCTATATACTCTCCTTGCTAATATTTTGACATATGATTTCTTACCCTATGTTGTAAGCTTCTCAAGAAGATTCTTCCCCCTCAAAATCTATTACCGAACTCACGATATGGGTGTTGTAAAATGCTCTCTCTGCTAGGCATGGATTACATAAAAATACATGCATGTCCCAATGATTGCATACTATTTAGAGGGGTTAATAAAGATGCAACAAAATGTCTACAATGTGGGGAGAGCCACTATAGGGATGATTTGCAAGAAGATAAAGTTACTCAAAAGGTTTCGAGACACTTCCCTATCATTCCTCGCATCCAACACGTTTAAATGTAAGGGGATTGTAGAACTCATGACATGGCATGCTACACATCGCTCGACCGATGGCATCATGAGAGGATCGTGCTAATTCACTATCATGGAAACATGTGGAGCATCGATGGACAGAGTTTAAAGAGGAGCCTCGTCACTTACATCTTGGCTTAGGCATGGATGGTGTGAACCCATTTGGCTTCAAGTCCACATCATGGTCTACTTGGCCTATTGTATTGGTGAATTACAACCTCCCTCCATGGGTGATAATCAAGAAAGGTCATATCATGCTTGCTCTCCTTGTACCAGGCAAGGTGGCAAACATGGATGTGTACCAAGAGCCTTTGATTGAGGAGCTTGAGACACTGTGGCGAGGTGTCAAAGTCCATGACATTTCAAGGCCATAAATAGGAATGACACGGAGGTGAAAGGAGTTTTACTTTGGATGATGCATGACTATCCTGGTTTCTCGGAGTGCTCAGGTACCTACTTGAACCTTATATCCATGACTATCCTAGTTTCTCAGAGTGCTCAGGTACCTACTTGAACCTTATATGCATAAGATTTTAGCCTTTAAACTTTAAGTTTATATCTCTATCTCAATCATTAAATTTTAAAATAGGTCTGGCAACCTTCGGACATCATGTCCGATTTGTGGACCAACACTTATTCTGGAAAGACCCTCTACACTTAAGAAGGTGGTGTATGACAAACATCATCGATTTCTCCCTCCTTCACATCCGAAGTATGTGCCATATGATGTCTCACCACTTGTGATGAGAGGGAGAGATTGGTTTGAGGCATGGAGAAGCACTGCCAATCCACCACCAAATGGGATGTCTAGACACTCAATCATCTTTCGACTTAAATATTGGTGTGACATGATCAATCATCTCTCTTACATCCCATGCATATTTTCAAGAATGTGGCAACAAATATTTGGGACCATTTAATTGGTAAAAGAGATACAAAGGGTGTAAGGGATGACTTACAAAACATTGGACACCTTCAAAGTGCATGGCCAATTGAAAGTGAGAGTGGCAAAATAGTCCTACCAAAGGCACCATGGGTATTAACTAAGAGGGAGCACAATAAGGTGAAAAGTATGATCTTCTCCTTTTTTACACCAACAAGAGTAATGCATTCATCGAAGGGTGTCTTCACAAATACCAAAAAGAAATGAGAGGAACAATTATATGGCCTCAAGACACATGACTGGCACAAGATATTATAGATATATAAATATTCACTTTTTCATTTTCTTTTTGTGGTACATAATTTGTAAGCTCATATACTAATTTTCAATTTTTTCTATGCATAGTTTATTCTTTCAATTGCTATAGTTGGTTATGGAGACAAGAAGGTGAGAGAGGATATTTACAAATGGGAAGCTTGGTTAGGTATAAATATTCTCTTACATTCACTTAAGTTATATTGCTCATTTGGAATTCTCATGCACTCACAAGTTATGTATTGGTGAATAGTATACATAATTGCTATGTATGTAGGTATATATCCTTAAAGGAGATATATCCTACATCCATTGAGATGGCTTATCTCAATGCTGTTGAGGCAATGCTGTTCTCAATGCTGTTGAGGCAATGTGTATGATCGAGGAGGACAACTTTCCTAGAACAATTCTCACTAGCCAATTGCATCTTGAGGTGCATTTGGTTGATGAAGTGGTGTTGTTCATGTTTGATGGATGTTTTCTCTTGAAAGCCTTCATGAGAACCTTAAGAACTTTGTGAAACAAAGAGCAAGGCCAGAAGCAGGCATGGCACAGGGATGGTTGATGAAAGAGTCTCTTGTGTATATCTCAAAACATCTATCTCCAATAGATCCTTCCATGCCATGATTGTGAAGGAATAAGGAGAATGACAGACTAATGTGCCTCAGGGAAAAATGAAGGCAACGAAGACTCGATGAAGCATTAAACCACAAGATGAATACATTCTGCATTCTGAATAGTCCCATCATGGATAAGTGGATTGGGAGATACAAGGATTCAATTAATAGACGAAAGGATGGGAGAAGAGCAAACATACGCTTGCCACTCCCGCCTAGCTTGGAGCCTCTACCAAATGTGATCAATATAGAATGGCTTTGTATGGCAATATCAATGGCATCGTAAAATGGAGAAATGATCACAAAAGAAGAGCATGAGTATGCAAGAGGATATGTTCCTCAAGTAAGTACATTCTTCATCTCTATCACACGTATATACCTTGTTTAATGCACTATACTAAATGTCATGCTTTTTTTTAATGTCAAGAGGATATTCCTGAGGTTGGATTTAGAGCATTCAGTCTATTCATCTTTGATGTCAAATGGTTCAAGGTGATACAGAGAGGTGCTCAAGAAACCGTGAAGAAACATCCAAATGGGTTCTTTCAAATTGATTCCACCAAGTTTTCGAATGATGCAAAAGATACCTTCATACTACCTCAACACTATCCACAAGTTAGTAACCCAATCAATCCTAAATTAAATCTTGATGTAGTATAATAAAAGTGTAACCCCTTTACTTTGTGATATTAGGTTGTGTTTTACGCTGATTGAATTGATCCAAAGTGGTGGTATGTTATACAAGTTTTCCCTCATTCAAAACATATCTTTTAAGATCAAGATGTGGAGGCCGAATCTTTATATGAGATTCAAGTACTACCTCAAATAGGCTCATTGTTTGTTGGAAGAAGATAATAAAAAAAACATTTTGGATGGGGCCGATAAAGAGCATGAGGAACATCAATCGGAAGAAGATGATGAGTCACCTATCAATCATGACAATGCTTCATTGGATCATTATAGTGATATTGATATTGATATAGAATCCCATCTTTTCATTGAGCTTCCATTAAATATAGACATTAGTGAAGAAACACATATGGATTTATTACAAGATGGGATAGATTCATGATCTTGACATTGTTTCGCTTCTCAAAAGTTTTCAACTATTTTTTTTTAACTCAAAACATAGCTCCAAGGGTTTTAATGGACGTTTTTTTAAAACTATATATCATTTTATATGTGTATGTGACATGTATTTGCAGAATTTGGCATCCAATAACTCTCTAGAATTTCATGCAGCAAAAATGGCAACATAATTTTGATGTTATCTTTGTTGTTCAGCAGCGCAATCAGAGTATACCAGTGAAATTTAGTTGCTAAAGGCACTACCTAGCAACGAAATTTCACTACTATAAACGTTGTGGAACAGGCAAATTTTGCTATTAGGAGCGCTGTTCAAAGTGAACAGAATCCCCAACATCTCGCCAAAAAAAGTACCGCTAAAACGTTGGTAAAAAACGCTGCTATGGCCCCAACATGGTGTAATGATTGTGTAAGATAAGGGAGCTTCATTAGTTTGCAAATTTCAAAAGACCTTCTACTACTCATCTCATTTCCCATCTTTGGTATTATTCAAGATACAGCTAGATAATATTTACCAGTGTGCAGACCATTCTTAGGAGAGTGCTTTGGAGTGAGGCACCAAGCTTGTTAGCAATGTAATTATCCATGAAAACATAAGGCCATTAAAAAAGATTAACAGGCAATAAGAAAACCTTGTTCTTTAAGTTAGTCTATCCATGGTGAGCGTAAAGTTGCCACCCTCTTGTTATCTCTTCTGTGGAGATGTTATTATCAAGAAGAACTTAAAATGTTGTGTGTGCAAGTCTTTCATGTGCAATAGCCAAGCATGTCTTCTGATGTATGCATTCTTATTTTCGGTAAACCTCTGTACATGACTATATCACCCTCTAGTTTGAAGAGGTCCCAACCCATGTATCGGTTAATGACCTTGTGATGGAGCTATGAGAGTGACCACCATCTGAAAGTGTAAATGATTCAGAGTGCCTCCTTTCTCCAGTGCAAACAAACCCTTTAAGCACTCCATTCTGATGAACTCTTCCAGTGGTTCGCAACACAGCACATTGATGTTTGAATTTCTAAGTGGTTTCCTTCTAGGAGGCATGACGAGGACAATAGAGGAGGAGTAAACATCATTAAATAAGCAACAAAGAAGTAGTAAAGCTCATTAAATAAGTAACAGAGAGTCCAAAAAAGAACGACGCACCATAGTATGGCAACACGAACAGATACCAATTATATAGAGACATGTAGGGCATGGATTTAGAACGTGCCATGTGAAGGAAGAATACGAACCAAAAACGAAAGACACACTATAGTATGGACAACACCAACAGATACCAATCACACAACGACATGCATGTCGATGATGTAGAAGCTGCCATGTGAAGGAAGGATATTAATGTTAAAGAACCAAACAAATAACATCGACGCAACGACAACCACGACCATCAAAAACCGTCGAGAAGGATGGCATACACAAAAGAAGTCCAGAAGCACGTCGGGGAAGGTTGTCCAAAAGTAGTCTAGAAGCATGCGCCCACGAAGGTTCTCGGTTAATAACTAGGGAAGCTAATGACACAATGATATGTAGAGGGTGCCATCTGAAAGCACGAGCAATGAAACATCTAGAAGCATGATAAGTGAAGAAAAATGGCTAGTTGCACAAGAACACTTGAACATGCAAGGAAGATCACAAGGCCAGAGCTGGTCCACAAATAGAGAAAATCCATGAACATGGACAACTGTCGAAGAAGACAGCAGTGCCGAGAGCACAGTGGACAATCGATGAATGACACGAACACCCATGTGACCAGTGATAAAACAAAGAAGAATAAGTGCTATAGAACATGTGAAGACATGGACAAAGGACATGTGTCCACTCATGCGAAAGATATGATTCGGAAGAACAAGACACGTGTACACTAATGCATGGCAAGAAATTAATAAAACCTTAGAAATTGTTTTGGGCCCTCATTACTCAAATTATTATATTTGTATTAATTAAATGCCAGTGATGTGGCATTTAATTAATATAACTTCAGTACATGATCCCCCCTCCTCCCCTCCTCCTTCTCTTACTACTCCCTCTACTCTAAAATAATGCAGCTGAGTATAATGTAATTATTTATGAAAAAGAAGATTTATTAAAGGATAAAGTGAAATAGATAGAGGTAATTTGGGTGAAGGGTAAGGAATTTCCTAATCCTAGATCAAATAATGTGGTTGAATATAATATAATTATTTATGGAAAAGATGATTTATTGAAGGATAAAGTGAAATAGATAGAGGGGATTCCTAACTCGTCAAAGGTAGTGAGATGACACTATAACATCATTTTTCATGGAGTGCATATGTACTCGTTTTGGATGTCCATTGGAAATACTTAAAGATGAAGGAAGAATTTTTAGGAATGAATTAATTGTATCATTGTTGCATAAATTTAAACAAATCATGCTATATCAACTTCCTATTGTCGCCACCATTGCAATATAATGGAGTGGAAAAGAGTTGTGAATCTTTACTTTTTCTTGTGGATGCTAAGAAGAGAAGATAGGATGTTCATTTACCAAAAGTCTTATAGGCTTATAGGCTTATAGAACCACCCAAAATGTCTTTCTTTTCCTGTACAGTGTAACCGATTGGAGGTAAACCCAATTATCAGATTTGAATTCATTAAAAATCACATTACCTGGTGCAATTAGAGCATCACTCTGCTTGTCTCTCTCTCAGTTTCATCCCTTTCAGGTGGTTTATGAAGTGGATTATATCAATAGAATTGGAAATCACTAGCCTTCGCACCTCTTCGCATGTAGGAATGATGATGATGAGGCTTATGCTTAATGTGTGTTGGTGCAATTACAAATCTTGGATGAGAAATGGTTTTAAGAACTTCAAAAATTTAAGGCAACACAACATTGAGAGCTCTATGCATGCATATAGAGCAATTGTGCGAATGCATAGAGAGCCTTGATGCATTTAGTAGAGTTCTCATGCATTTGTTAGAGCCCTCCATGCATTTACATAAGGGCTTTACCTAATTCATAGAGCTTAAAAAGGTCTATGCATAAGGTAAGATACTTTATATAAAATCATAGAGATCTCTCATACATTTGGTAAATCCCTCTATGCATTTGCATAAGGGCTCTCCCTTGTTCATAGATCTCAAAGAGAGCCATATGCATAAGTAATCTACCTTATGCATATATCCATATTTGTACTTGCATTATAAGGGCTTTACCTTATTCATCAATCTCAAAGAGAGATTTTAACATAAGGGTTCCACCTTATGTATAGAGTTCAAAGTGAGATTTTAACATACATAAGGATTCCACTTTATATATAAAGCTCAAAGGGAACTCTATGTATAAGGTAAGAGCCCTTATACAAATTTATAGAGAGATCTATGCATAAGGTAAGATCCCTTATGCGAATTCATAGTAGAGAGCTCTCCTGCAAAGGTAGAGCGTACTATGCAAACTACATAAGGGATCTACCTTATGAATAGAGATCAAAGAGATGTCTATGCATAAGGTAAGAGACCTTATGTAAATATATAGCTTTCATGCATAAGGTAAGAGCCCTTATGTAAATATATAGCTTTCATGCATAAGGTAAGAGCCCTTATGTAAATATATAGCTTTCATGCGTAAGGTAGAGCCCTCTAAGAAAATGTAAATATACAGCTCTCATGCGTAAGATAGAGCCCTCTATGCAAATGCATAAGGTAGAGCCATTATGTAAATAAGGATATAGCTCTCATGTCTAAGGTAGAGACCTCATGCACAAGGTGAGACCTCTATGCAAATGAATAAGGTAGAGATCTCTATGGAGATGCATAAGGTAGATCTCTTATGTAAATATATAGCTCTCATGCATAAGGTAGAGATCTCTATGGAAATGCATAAGGTAGATCTCTCATGTATAAGGTAGAGATCTCTATGGAGATGCATAAGGTAGATCTCTTATGTAAATATATAGCTCTCATGCATACCTTATGCATTTCCATAGAGATCTCTACCTTAGTAAATATATAGCTCTCATGCATAAGGTAGAGATCTCTATGGAAATGCATAAGGTAGAGATCTCTATGGAAATGCATAAGGTAGATCTCTTATGTAAATATATAGCTCTCATGCATAAGGTAGAGCCCTTATGTGAATATATAGCCATCATGTATCAGGTAGAGCCCTCTATGCAAATGCATATAAGCTCTACCTTATTGAAAAACTTATAAAGCTATAATTGGCATAATATCTTTTAGCTTGTTTATGGCCTAGATGATATCACCCCTATAAATATATTTATCCCTACACTAAGGGAAGCAAATCTTGATGGGCATGGTCTATCTAAATGATTAGTAGAGTTGGAAAATCTAGATGAGGCAAGAATATATGTAGTAGTGGTGGGAATTTGGACAGACAAGTTCCAAAGGAAGCATTGGTTTAATACCAATGTAAAGATATACAAGTTTCATGTGGGTGACCTAGTATTGGTGTATAATAGTATGAAAGGAAAAAAGAAACTAAAACTTTGTGGACTAGGATCCTACAAAGTGGTTGAATTCTACAAGAGTGTTGCAGTGTACTTAAAAACTCTAGAAAGTGTTGAGGTGTCCAAATGGGAACTTTCATTAATGGTAGCAAGCTCTGCCTGCATTAAATGGAGACTAGAAATTCTAGAGGACATCCAAATGCAAACTTTCATTTAATGGTAGAAAGCTTCACTATTACTATGGGCCCTTAACTCAAGTTACTCATGGGAATACATGAGCCCCAAGAGAGGGATAATAAAAGCAAGGAGATTCAGAGGGAATCACAAAAAGAGGCTAGAAAAAGACAAGAGAGACTCATACAAAGATGTTGGACATTGCACACAAGTATGGCTAAGCTTGTAAAGGCAAAGTGTTTCTACTATAATAAGCCCACTCACATGTTCAAAGTATGTAGACTAAAGGAAGAAGATGAGAAATATGGCAATTTCAAGACTTAGAAATAAGGAGTATGGGAATAGTGCTAAAGAGGAATTGGATTTGTTTGTGGCAATTGAATAAATCTATGTAAAGCTAGAGCATTCATCAACACTGGATGATCATGAATCATCAGCAGAGGAGCATCCTAATAGGACAAGGGCTTAATCTTGAGCTATGTTTTGAAGCCTTAGAAAGAAGGAGTTTGGGAGCAATGCTAAAGAGGAATTATAGTTGTTTATGTCAATAGAAGAAATTTATGTAAAGCTAGAACATTGCTCAGTGCTAGATGATTCATAGACCTCGGCAGTGGAGCATCATGATAGGACAAGGGCTTAAGCTTCAGCTATGTTCTAAAGTGAAAAGCACATATATTTAGTAGAGAAAAGAAATTATTTAAATAAAAAGGATTTCATTTTTTAGAACTATCCTTGGACATATTATATTAATATACATTCTCCCAAAAAAGTTTTCCCAAGTCATTACAAGTTTTCATCATGGCTTGAGTTTGTCTTCAAGGTCCCTTGAATTTCTTATTTCTTTGTTATCAGAGGCATTGTCTAGATCAATGACCTAGTAATATTCAACCAGGGTGTTGCCTCTAATTCATGGCATAGTATTACATTATGATTTATTATATCTAGATGCCCGATGGGAAGTTGGATATAATAAATCATTAAGATCTTTCCAATTCTTATGGCCTTATAATAATTCTTCTCATGATGACAAATGTGAAAGAGAGCTTCTTGGGTGATCTCCTTCTTGCTCATAAACTCTTATCTCATTTTGGGAGACTTTTGAGAAGGGTATCATCATCATTAGATGACATGGTCCTTGTAATTTATTGTACGAGTGTCTCAATGTTTCTTAAAAGAGTCTCATATCCAATTTTAGAGACAAAAAGAGAATTTTCATTTCTTCTTTTACATATAAGATATTATCATCAAACTCATGGAATAATAATAGTTTCATAGAGGTATACCATGGTAGACTAGTTTAGTGGTATTATAATGATATACAGATATAGTTTCATGATGCAGTACATAGAGGAAAAAGACTATATATAGTCAAAATACACCTCCTATTACACACTATTGTACCCTAAGGATTACCTCTTCAACTATAGCCTCAAAATCATAGTAAGATAAATGTTCTCCTAGGAGCACTAGCAGGTCATCCCAACATAAGCATGGATGCTCTTGCCAAAATGACACATGAGCCATTAATTCGCTTAGGTTAGAAAGAAAATGTCTTTAAAATTATCAATTACTATATCTTATGGTCCTCCCTTTGGCCCTTGGAAGCAACATAAGTAAAAGAAAAGGCTATCATCTCATCCTCTAGAAAAAGGTTGGGTATCACAATTAGGGCCATCTAAACAAAAGAAATACATTTCGTGGTTAGAAATCAAACAACACTCTAATACTAGTCATAAGGCTCATGCCTTGTAATTTTAATTCTAAATGGTCAACATAATGGAATTCTATTTTAAGGGGGCAAAGCATATTACTTGGGGGCTCTCCTACAATTATCTATCCTAGTGGCTCCCTCTGAGAGGCACAACAACAAAAATATCTTGTAGAGAAATGTAGAGGATCCTCCAAGGTTTTCTAAGGATTAAACCAAAAATGATTCTAAAATTCCTTTTTGGTGAAATGTAGATGATTCCTTTGGCTTTTTGTTGTGCTAAGATTTTGTAATCTAATTACATTACTTGAGTTTTTCTTTTCTCCCTTCTTCCCGAATCCACTAATTCATCCTAGCCTCATCCAATTGTCATGGGTCTAGCCATTTGCCCAACCAATCACACTATGGATTTGGCATTCTAATTTGGGTTATTAGGGAAGTTCCCATGTGTAAGGGAGTTCTTCTCTAAGCCTTAGCATTGGTATTAAGGGTTCATGCACTCATCAAATAGAGGCATACCGATTTATAAAAATAAAACTTTATATTGAAAATAACACTCTTTTATCTTTGTTTTACTCATTATTTTAGCCATCCTTTTTCCTTAACCATTAATCAACATGTCAACCTAATACCATCACTTTCATATGCAAAAGACAATTTACTCATGGCCAATTTGTTTGGGCTGAGACGAATCCCATTAGGCCCCACATGGCCAATTTGTTTGGGCTGAGACGAATCCCATTAGGCCCCACAATCATAAGTGACCAATTACTTTAGGTCTCTCAAATGATAGCCTTGTCTAGTTTTGGAATTATAACATGCACATTATAGAGGAAACATCACCATACATCTCCCTCTCCAAAACTTGCCTGGGTTCATAGGATTTTGTGGGAACATGTCCACTAATGAGTCACTCTATGAATGGCTTGATCCACAAATTATGACCACTCGTTGTTTGCATTAATGGCCTTTTTCCCCTCAACTATGCAGAGACCACACCAATGGTCTTTTTCCCCTCAACTATCCACAAATGACTTTATCATCACCAATCCCACAACCATGCAGAGACCACACCAATGGTCTTTTTCCCCTAAGTTGGATATAAATTGTAAGACCCCATGGTTAGACCTCCACCAATATCGATCACTCAAAGGATGATTCATTTCTCTTCATCCAACTATTTGTGAGCACACCGTTAGTGACATATTGAGGAGGATCACTACCTCGATAGATGGATCCATTTAAGGCACCACTCGGGTGAAAACCATATGGAAATATTCATTAGTGCACTAGATCTTCATTATCATAAACACTGGGACTGTAATGCAACATCCATATTCTAGGTCATGCTTGTAATCACTTTCCACATAATTGCATAAATCATTCTTTTTACAACCAATTAGGAATACATCCTTTAGAATCAAACAAAGCATCATATAGTCAAGACCTTAAATCTAAATTTAAGCATTATGTCTACCTTTATTTGATAAAGAAAATGATTTAGAAGTAATCAAAAGATCCAACCTAGTCTCAGGTCAGGTGGGGTGATAGTGATCGGGGTAGCCTTGATCTTGGCCCTGCTTGTACCTATTGAGTAAGCTACCTCCCCGCTCATAATGACACGTGTACTCATTCAAGAATGTTCCTCTAGTCTTATCATACAAGTACCCATCAATAAGAGGAGAGAATTAAAACCATTCTTTAATATTTTTCACACTCTTGGGGATAAACACACCATTGATAGGCGATATATTTACTTAGGAGACTTGTACGTAAGATAACGTAGGAGTGTTAACCAGATTCAAATCCATTGTCTTTTAGGAACAAACTAAATTAAACAAGAATTCAAGCAACCATCTTCCCTATCTTAGAAATTCACTTCTTAATGAATGATCCCAAGGATCAAGGGTTCCTCCGTTCATTAAAATGATAGACCCTTGGTTACCTCTCCTAGAATTCAAGATCCTATAATATCCATGAGTCAATACTTATTAGTCCTTGAGATTACCCCTACTCTTAATAATAAACAAGGAGACAATCTCCTTATTCTTGTGTCTTCAATTTATCTTACGAAAACTACTTAAAGAGAATAAAGAAACATTGCATATTAAGGGTTACATATTTTTGCTATCTTTCTATGAGAGTTTTTCTTGATTTCTCTAGAGTTACTTATCTTAACCATAAACCCTCAAAAGTGCATACTTTTATGAAAAGAAAAACCTACCATTAAACCTCTTTCTCATATCTCTAAATAGGTATCAAGCATTACTTTATGGAGGATAAGCATACTTTAAAATATGAGAGAGACATTCAGATGAAAGCAGGTATAGGTAGCCCTAAAAGTAGTGTCAAGGACATTGATTTTTTGGTGCTTAAAAGTGACTAACAATACAATTAAAATAAAAGGCAATTTAAAATTTATGTATATTATTAACTTTTTAAATTGCCAACTCACAAAGGGTAGTAAGCATTAGTGACCTCCCACCCACCATCCAAATATTTACTCCCGCCCTCTGAATCCCCCCTTTATCCCGCTCTTTGTGTGTTTAGGATTCACTTTTCTCATATATGCTCTTCTGCAAGCCTCTCTATGTACACAAGAAAGTGTGCATGCCTCTAAATGTACGTAAGCACTTTTGTGAAGGTCTTCTCTATGTACGCATGCGCTTTTGTGAAGTTATTCTCTATAACCCTCTCTTGTTGAGTGTTCCTTATGGATAAAAACTGTGTAGCTACAAACTGTGTAGCTACATATATGAATTCTCAAAGGAATCTAGATTTTAATTACATAATTACTAGGGAGTTGTGGTGGATACCTAGAGAAAATATTAACTCTTCTGAAAATGGTTATGTATTGGCATAGGGAAATGGAGACATCTCCATCACAAGAATTGAACGAAGATACGACCTGTGCAACTACTACAAATTTCTCAAGAACATGCAGAAGAATGTAACCATGAGGCTTATAAATCTAAGAGGAATACTTCGAGATAATATTGGGCAAAACACAAATGAAAGCAATGAGAAATATTTAATAATATAGTGACTCAAGACAGTGGTGTGGTAGATGAGCAAGAAGATGCAACATATGCCAGGCTATGGTGCAATCAAGAGACTATGGGAATGGACTCAAGTATTTGAAAGGAGATTTTCCAACAACTTCTTCCTCAACCTCGCTTTGCGAGTACGCACAAGATAAATCTTCAAAAGTTGAACCTACAATTCTAAGTAATGTTCGCTGCACCTTAAACCGAGTGAAGGTGAGAGGGTTGTCAGCTGAGCTTTTCATGAAGAAATCAGCCCTCATGATGGTGGTGAATGGTGAAGGTAGTGAAGCATATGACATGAGTCTTCCACAAGGTGCAAAGGTTTTAGGGGTCCATAAGAGAAATTTGTAATCGGCAAAATCTTGGCTATTAATTGATGAAGATAGATTATTGCCTTTAGCGGCATGCCAAAAACATGGATGCAAAACCCATATCACTCAAAAGATCATGGACCTTGTATTTGCTTTTTGGTCAAGTGATAAAAGGGTCTCCCCTAACAAGAAAGATTTTTGTCACAAGATTGGCTAGATCTGCATATGTGAAGCATCCAGTTCATCTTCTTGATGAGCCTCAGGTGAGAAAACTGTCTATTGGCATCTAGTAAGAAGTAGTTAGTACATGTGGATTTCTATTTGTGTTTTCAACTTGAGAAAGCTGTCTAGTAAGAAGTAGTTAGTACATGTGGATTTCTATTTGTGTTTTCAACTTGAGTTTTGTTGAAGATGCTAATTTCTATTCATTTTATGGTTTTCAAGGGCTTTAAGTCATATATGGATATTGCAAGTTGAACTTTTCTTAAGATTTAAGGCATCATATCTAGGATTGAAGATCTCACAATGCTGTTTTGAAAGGTTAAAGCCTTTTCTTGTTCAAAAATTGAAAGACAACTACACCTGTTGTTGTATTGCACATGTACAAATGATGTTTTTAAAGGATTTAGTTAAGTAGATGTGTCATCACTAGTTTGGAATACATGCGGCATCATGTGGATGTCATTGCTTGATACGTCTTATAGTAAAGAGAGCCACTCATGACTGTTCCACCTCATGCAATACATATACGAGTGTTATATCTGTTTAGGAGCCTATATTGTTACCCATCCCTAATGGGTCTGCCTTTCATGTATACAAATTTGTAATGGGAACATGTGATACATGTGGTGTGACACAATTGGGCATGTGTCCTAGAGAGCCTGTATACTTGAATTTGCAGCTATCTATTAAGGTTTTTGAAGATAAAGAAATAGGGCAAGATGAGGAAGGGAAGAAGAAAAAACGTAAAGATATTTTTCACAAGAAAATGATATTCTATAGTTTTTAAAGACCACCTATAAAAATTTATTATGAATAACTTTATATATAAGTGGCAAGCTCATCAATTCAAGGAATGTCTATCATAGTTTCCTAATGATTATGTGGTCTCTGTAGTAGACTTATGGAGAACTACTCCTTCAAAGAAGAAAATGTTCAGTCAATGTATTGGTTCACAAGTCAAATAACCATTTTTGTCATGATTATATATTTTCGCATTTCTTTGGGTGAGATCAAGAAGACCATGTGTTTCTTCATTTCACATGATAAAGTGCATAATACCTTGGTTGGGCATAATTATTTCCTATTACATGTTAAATGACTAAAAGATCAAGGGCTTGCATTCAAGCAGCACTGGGTGTGGTGTGATGGAGTAGCTTCATAGTTTAAAGAAAAGAAACCTTTTTTACTTTGTTGTTAGATACTAGGAGCTCACAGGTATGGAAATGACATGGAATTTCTTTTGTTCAAGCCATGGAAAGGGGGAGCATGATGGCGCTGGGTAG
This sequence comes from Cibotium barometz, assembly GCF_041138505.1. Classification (NCBI taxonomy): domain Eukaryota; kingdom Viridiplantae; phylum Streptophyta; class Polypodiopsida; order Cyatheales; family Cibotiaceae; genus Cibotium; species Cibotium barometz. The sequence continues at coordinate 25,575,333 of NC_141073.1, forward strand.
TTATTAAAAGAGCTCTAACACATGAGCAATTAAAGATAGATAGTGTCATCCTTACATGTGCAGCTAAAGTTGTGGCTTTCTTGAGGGTCCACCTCAGTAATAGATCCACAACCTTTTATGATAAGCAAAGAAGGGAAATAATTTGAGTTTTTTGGGAAGTAAAGAAAGGTGATACCCATAGAATCCACAATTGGAATTATATGATGGTAAAATGTTCATCGTCTATGCACTCTATAAATAGATATTCTAAAACTGATACCCATAGAATCCATAATTGGAATTATATGATGGTAAAATGTTCATCGTCTATGCACTCTATAAATAGATATTCTAAAACGGATACTATTGCACTATGATCAAGGATATTGTCATGCTTTGTGCTCCTTGTATGGAGGGTAAATGGAGAGGATGCAAGAGTGGGTCGCATATGTAGAGATTGGCAAAACCACACTTTGGTCCCCATAGCAGATAAAGATTAAAATGAGACAAGACAAAAAAGACTTGAGATTTCTATTGATAAAGATAAGTTTTTACATAGCAACACTATTGATTACAAGTCTTGACGATGCAAAAGCCTAGCTAATTTAAGATCCTTTGTCATTATAGTAACCCTCTTGGCATGGATAGCACAGAGGTTTGCATCCTCAAAAAAGGTTACCAAAAAAGGTCCTTCGTCTGCTACTTAGACTTCCTCTCGTGTCGGAAGGGGACACATATTGGTAGGGAGGGTCTTCCCAGAACGTTGTCCTCGTGGAGGTGAAATATTTTGTCCTTCCCATAGTGGAGGACCCTGCTCCTGCTCATTGTTGTCAGTTGATAATTCCCTACTATTAGGATCGCAAGGATGCTTTACTACCAGTAGCAACAATGGCAGGACGAGGAAGTACTTTACACACAATATTCTTTGTTCGAGCCATGGGTGAGAAAGTGAGGAGAGTCAAAGTGAAATGATAAAAATGAGGTGATAGAGTCTTATTATAGGCACTACAACATTAGGTCAAATTTTCAAAAATGAAAATTTAGTGTGAAACTTAAAAAATTAATGTCCTTTACAATTAAATGTTGTTTCACCCAAAATTTGTCATTTCTGACCATCGTAGCATGTAGCATGGCATTTTAGCCCACTACTTTGGTTCAATATCTTTCATAGGTTTTCCTTTATACTTGACCAAATATCCATAATAAATGTTTCCTCTAATACGTCTCTTTGATTCTAATGCAAAGTCAATGTACAATTTGAACACCTTATCAAATATTCTCATCATGGTATGTAATGTGCAGAAGTGAATTTTTTCACATGGGAATGAGATAATGCGATTCCATGTATTATCCTTTGCATCTCTGTCTGGCGGTGCTTCCAAGTTGCATGATATGACTCCATCAATTCATCTTCCTTCTTGCACTTTTTACTTTGATTTCTTCATGCACCATGAATAAGAAAGTTTAATTCATACTAACCTTCACGAGAGACTTTATAAAATTTGATCATTCCTTGTTGAAGTCTCTTTAAATCCATGGGAATGTTGTTTAAGGCATCGTAATCTACTTTGATATCGCCCTTTGATTTGTCATTCAATACTTTTGTTCCCTGCACATGGAAATACACTGACAAGTGATCTTACATGTGCATTGTTTCTCTTCTTTACCAATGCAACTTTGTACGGAGGTGGAAGTAAGTGGCTTTTGATCTCTTACTTTTGTTCTGAAGAGCCTCCTTTGTGATGGCATGGATGGACTCATAGCCTTTGCGACTTATACCTGCTTCATCACAAGCACTTCGAGTATCATCTGCACTCAATATCCCTTCAATGTCCTTCATAATATCTTTCGTCAAAACATCATGAAATTCCCTATAATTAGAGTCACAAAGAATAGCCCACATGCCATCCTTCTTCCTAATGCAAGATTTCAAAAGACTCTGGATATGTGTTTGTGAATTCCCATCGATGCATAAATCAAAAAGTTCCTAAAATATAAACATTGAAGAAAAGTGTTTTGTAGAACTCTTATTAAAATTATTCAACACAATTATTTTTAATCACCTTATTGCCATGATTCGCCTTTTCCTAACACCATAGCATGTTGTAAGCCTATTAATTTCTAATAGCTCTCTTTGGCATTCCCTTATACCAACTAGGGTTTTCTTCAAATGATCTAATTTGAGTCTAAAATTATTTAATTCTTTTCTTGTTCCTTAATTTATACCTCCCGGTCTTTATTATTATTCTCTAAATTTTACACTTGTTTTATTAAATCTTCAATATTTGATTGAAGATGCATATTTGATGTGCATATATTTTGCTTAAAAGCCCCTCCACAAACTGTTAGATGTTTACAATATCCAGGAAGCCCATTTTTCCCATCACCAATGTGACGTACTAAACTAGTTAGATCAGTGAATCAACGTTGGGTTATCTAAGGTTAATGGGTCACGTGGATTGAGTGCACCATCAACCCATAAGTCTAGATGTTTCTTTCCCTAAGCCCTAAGTAAAGAAATGGATGTGTTATCCAAAAGTTTTCTTATGTAAGGACGTTTCATTGATGCATGTTCCTCTTCTACACGAATATGAAGATCTATCTTATGTTTTCTTGTGTTAGTAATATCTCCTAAAGGAGGCATGGTTTAGACAAAGGTCAACAAAATGAAAGAAGGATTAGATTAAAATGGAAGGATGAAAGTTATTGACTTAAAGTGACCTTGGAAAGGTACTTTTGGAGGTTACATATGATTGAGGGACCTTTATTTGATTTAAAAATGTTGAAATTTCAAAATTTCAAAAACAAACCATAATTTTAGGGTCCCTTTTATACGCGTTTTTTAAATTTTTGGAAGAGAGAAGTGTGGGACCACATAAAAAAGGCAAGTTGTTCGAGGAATCTCAAACATAAAAAATTCAAAAATGAGAATGGACTCTAAAAATAGTGGTAACTTTTTGAAAAAGTGAGTGGACCCTAGAGTAACAATAGGAGAGGATCTAGGAGTTACTAGTCTAAAAAGGGACCCAAAAGTAGGGTATTCATTAGCTTGTCTCCTACTATGGAGCCGAGTTTAGCATTCTAAACCCAAAAAAAATAGCAACTTAAGCTAATCCATATTTTCCCTAATGCCTGGCCAATCTTGCATAGTCCACATTAGTATACCTTGCATAGTTATCACTCTTTGCCCATAGGGCCTGGACATATCGTGAACTTGAATGCCATCATAAAGTGTTTGAATCTCCTCTACCAATGGTGCCAAGTATACATCCATTTTTTTTACTTTCTACTTCTGAGGAACTATCAATGATAGTAAGAGGTGTCCCTTCTTTATTGCCAACCATGGTGGACGGTTATAATTTACAAGGCAAACAGGTCATGTGCTCCATGATGAACTCCGTAGACCAAATGGATTCATACCATGCATTTACAGCCCTAGATAAATGTCACGAGACTCTTCCTTGAAAATACGGCACTTCTCCTCAATGTGTTCTGGGAGCGAATCAACTGAGACTCGCATGACATTGTCCGTGGATCTAGTAGACTAATGCCATGTCATTAAACTTGCTATAGATTTTCACTTGAACATATGTTTTATCTGAGGTATGATAGGGAAGTGTCTTGCATAGGAAACTTTTTCCCTTGAACATCTTGCTTGTATTTGAGTGCCCCACAACTTAGACATTCCCTGAGATGTGTGTATTTGTGTCAGTATAGGATATAATCGTTGGGACAAACATGGATACAATTGTAGTCCATGCCATCACACTTAACAATATTTTGGCCTCTATGTGAGATCTCAGCATCTCATTTTCCTCTGGCAAGATTTGGTCCTTTAGTAACCTGCCCAAGATGAAATAGGTATGCTTAATCAACACTGTGTACATTATACACATAAGAAAATTACATCATACTCATGTCATATATAATTGAATAGCTCTATCAAGCTTTAGACCACCCAAACATTGATTGTAAGTTCAATATAGACAGGAACGTGCATAATTTGGATATTCGAGCTTGAGGATAAAGTGGTAGTTGTGAAAGCTTACACAATTCCTCTTCTTCATGTGTTGTATCTTAACTTCGTGTTGTGGTATTCTTCTTCTCACCATGACTGTTTGTTATATTGCCAAGTGATTCTGTAAATGCATCCAACATCTCGTCCATCGTAGCCTCCTCTAACATGTACTCTCATTGTTGATGCTGTTGGTGGATGGGTTCCCCTGGATTACTTTCTTGTATACTTTGGTTTGTTTGGTTTTTTGCCCTCAAAATTATAGTTGGTAGTGTTCTCTCGGGATGGATTTCTAAATGCTCGACATGATCATTGATATTAAAAAGATATTGGTGAGAGTGAAAATGTAGATGTTGTAGATGTTCCATTGGATATATACCATACATGCGTACATGCTTATTACAAATTCTCCATTTTCGAGTGACTTGATACTTACAACGTGTGCACGAGCACATGCATCTCTCTCCAAGATTGCTAGTGTTTTGTGGCTCCACAATACCAGTGTTAGGCAGTAGCACATATCATCACATCTCATCACATTCACATCTACATCCATTAACATCCCATCGTATCTCACCACATTCACATCCACATCCATTTATATCCCATCAAATCTCCTCACATCTCAGATGTCACATTCACATCTAGTATGGATACTACTCTATTTTCGATATACTGATAGAACTTTTCTAAGTTTCTGCCAATTGCTTGACTTAGTTAAAGATACTTTTTCTCGATACCATTAAATCTAATTAACAGAGTGTTGTTAAATGTTTAAAAAGAAAACATAAACCTTATCAAAATTATAAATCTAAAACTGTGATTGTTGTAATTTTTTAAAAAAGAGCCAGGGTAGACAGGGGAGTCCTGTTTAGACTCCCCAATCTACCCCAGCTCTTTTTTTGCTGTGCGGAGCGTTCACTGCTTAGCCCAACGAAAATAGTAGCAAAATATCGTTGGCTGAGCAGTGATCTCAGTAGCGATATTTCGTTGTTCTGCAACAAAATGTCATTGTTAAGCATCAATATGTTGTTGTTGAGCATCGATATGTTGTTGTTGAGCAGTGAACCCATTACAATGAAAATAGCAATGTTTCGAGCAACAAAAATGGCCCGACACCTAGCTACCCTTCTAGTTATAAAAACGATGCTATTTTCGATCTTAGACCATCATTATGTTGTAGTGAATGCATAGACATAGATGAAATTTTCTTCATGGATACTCCTATTGCAAGAAACTTCAATCCGTTGTATGGGCACTCCAGGGTCGATGAAGATGAGAATGACAGAAATAAAGATGAGAACGAAAAAAGTGAAGATGCATGTTGTGATGCACAGTCGAGCAGTCATAGCAATCCTATCATCATTGATGATGAGAACGATCATGCCTAACAAGCATCATATTTTTCTATATGGGAGAAAACTGAGAACTTAAAAAAAGCCATCGTCAATGGCGATGACTTTGTGCCGCTATCACCCAATGTGTGTAGGCTTAAGAAGCGTGCTTCCTGTAGGGTGGTTATAGTTCTCTGTTTAGAAGAACTGTATGTTTTTACTTTGATCTTGTTGCTTTTTTCTCTCTACGACACTTGTTTGTCGTTCACCACGTTACCTTTTGGTTTCTAAAAATCCATTGTGATGAACTGCTTCTTGTCTCGTTTATTTTCACGTCACGAATTTCGTGTAACCTCACCCCTTCTGAAATTCCGTCACGAATTTGGTGCCCACTGAAGCACGCAACAAATTAATGCAGACAGACAAAAAGGTAAATATATAGACAAAAAGGTTCTTCAGCAATTTGAAGAGGCCGGATCATGAAGTAATCGCGTCCGTTCATGTGCTAAAGCCTCCGTAGATCCAGGGCGCGTCGCAGATCCGCCATCGAGCGGAGGAAGTCCTGCATCTCAGCTGAGATCCTCAGAAGTGATTGGTTGTTCTGGCTTGATCCGGTTATGAGCTCGGCACGTTCTACGTCGGCCGAGACGCAGTTTCCTGTGCAAACCTTGCAGTTCAGTACAGATCGCGGAGGTATCATTTCTGCAACTGCCATGCATGTCTCCTCCTCGATGAAAACCGGAGTAACGTCTTCGAGCGTGAAAGCGCAGAAGCACACCAAGCATGCGCATGCACATCTTTTTCTATCGTCTGCTTCTTTGTCGTCGCTGGGCTGCTCGTGCTCATTATGGAGTGCGTACAGGCACGGCCAGCAATAGAGGTGGCCGCAGCCCGACAGTACGACGGGCCTGAGGCAGCGGCGGCAAGAGAAGGCTGTATTGTGGGCGTCCGGCGGGTACGAGCAGGGGCCGTTGAGTGAGACGGATATGAAAGGCCGGCTCCTGGGCAGTCTCGCTCGGCAGAACGGACACCTCTGAACGCAAGGCTCGCAGAAGAGGTGGCCACATCTAGTGACAGCAGGCGTGAAGGCGCGCTCCATGCAGATGGGACACGTTAAGGCACTAGAAGTAGTGCTGCCGCCGCAACAATCCGTGCCGTCTGCCATTTTATTATTAAGAGAGAGCGAAGATCCCAAGCTATGTTATGCGCATTGCGCATGCACATGACCCATCTATATATATATTTACATCACTAGCATGTATCTCCGACAGCCAGCACACGCGAGCAGAAATACACTTCCTTCTTGCACAAATGAGTTATACGGGTCGCCATATGCAATCACAATTAATTAAAATCAATAAGATCTCCATGTTGATGAGGCTCAGAATGGAATTACCTTGACACCCATACTCATGCATGAGCATCTCCCCACCATAATCCAACTAAGAACTAAAGAAGCCTTGCCTCTATACACACATCACACCCACCCACATGTTATAAGTAATTATATTTTCATGACAAACATCCATGAGAGGTTAGTAAGGCAAATTAGAGCTCATGCTTAAGGTCATTTGTATATCATGGACCACATATTTCCTACTTATATTTCTTAGAATAGTCAAGACAAGTAAAATGGTCATAAACAAAGATGGAATGATAATAAATATTAGATCTACTTATAGAAATGTGGTAAGTTAATCGCACTACTTTAAATACATGAGAAGATTCATAATTAGAATCGATGATACATAATCAACTTTTAGAAGGGTTTGTTTTGGGGTATGGTTAAATTTTCTGTGAATGAAAATTTTAAAATACAAAAACTGATGCTCTTAAGTGTTGAATAATGCGACTGTTGTTTGGCTTAAGATTGTGGAGAGGCACTAGTCGCACATGCAAGCTTTGCTCTATGGTCTATGCAATAGAAGTTCCTTTTTTTACATCTAAAGGTAGAAAAATAAGAAATTCTTCTTCTTCTTCTTCATAGTTTTAATCCTATTTGTCTCTCCCTAAAGTTAGGTGAAGAAGAATGATAATAAATCCCATCTTATCTCTCCGACCCCTAAGTGGCATCCAATAATATATAATAAACTTAGAATGCATGGATATAAAGAAAAGATTATTGATATTCTACTAAAGTATGAGTGTAGAGGAGAGAACTTGCTTATTTGGTTTCTTGCTTTGGCTTAAACTTAGATTTGAAAAGGCCTACAATAATGAATAAAGGAGTATAACCACTTGGAGGGTACACTTGTAAAAAATCATATGTATCACACGTGCGTTCAAGGGGCATTTATTAAAAAATCCCTTAGCTAAAATTTTTCCCCCAATAAAACCACCCCTCTTTACTTATGAACTAACGGATTATTATTTTTTAGTTGAATTAAAATACCCCTCCTATTATCTTTTGATTACACGTGGTACACTAATTTTTTTTGAGGTGAACCACCTGAGCATAACCACCACTAATACGACGTCGATACACAAAAATACCCCCCAAAAAAAAGAGCACAAGCATAAAAGGCTACCTAGTCTTCTCTTGATTAAATCCACTACAAGAGATAGACATGTTCCTAACATTTAAATTGACATTGTAATGAAGCGAGAAAACAAAAAGGGTAGCACCTTAAGCATGTATATAAACATCACTATTTTTGCATCCGTGTAGGTGTCGTTGTGGAGTGCTTTGTCAGCATTTGTACCGGTGTATTATATGAGCATTAATATTGATGCATTATTATAATAGGCACTTATATATGTGAGAATGTAACATAGGAGTTAGCTATGGATTGTAGAAATGGATTAAAGCCACGGTTTTAGAAGTAACTAGATTACTAGAATACCAAGGCAATGATATGAGATGAACACACAACGTCTGAAACTCGGGGGGTTCACTTAAAAATATGTAAGTATACCACGTGAGTTAAAATGAAGGGGTTTTTTAATTCATTTTTTAAAAAGAAAATTTACAGAGATACATTTATAGAAGGGTTTGTTTAAATACACCTTGAGAGTAAGCTATGGATTGTAGAAATGGATTAAAGACATGGTTTTAGAAGTAACTAGATTAGTAGAATATCTAGGCAATGACATGAGATGAACACACAATGTCTGAAACTCGGGGGGTTCACCTAAAAATATGTAAGTATGCCACGTGAGTTCAAATGAAGGGGTTTTTTAATTTATTTCTTAAAAAGAAAATTTACAAAGATACATTTACAGAAGGGTTTTTTTAAATATCCCTTGAATGCACGTGTTTCCTAGTAGTGCACTCCCCAAGCTCATAAATAGCCTGAGAATACATCAGGACTAGCAACTAACATGGCTCCATAATTATCCTCATTCAACTAACTAAGAGTCACCTCCCCCCACTTTGAGGTGTACAAAATGTTGATTGTTGAGTATAACTCATCCAGTGGCCCACTTGAATGAGGCTTTTGAACTAGGTTGGGGTTGATTCTTGTTCACATTGCACTCTTTTTTGTGCTACAAGCTACATCAAATCCATCTCCATTTTATCCAAAGGTTGCATATACCCCCTTAGCGCAAATTTTGTCCACCCTTCATCACCAATATTTCGAACACACCCCCTCAAGTGGTGAATTCATATCTCTGTTATGTGCTAGAGTCTACACCCCAAGGTACATGCCATGAACCACTCTATTTTTTTAAATAAAATAGGCATAATGGACCTAAGGTACATATCATGAATGGCCCCAAGGTATCAGATGGAAATGGACCCCAAGGTACATGAATGGGTTAATCTAGTTGCCTCTATAAAAAAGGCCAACCATGTAGCTATGACATGGGATTTTTACATAACGACCTAGGGATTAGCATTATAATTAACAAGGTGATGGTCATGGCCTTTTTTTACATCTAGAAGAGTTGATTGGGATTTCTTCCTTCCTGAGAAGCCTCATTGATGTCTCCTTGTTTGATAGCCACAATGGTAGCCTCCTCAACCTACTTCTTATGCCAACAATCCTTAACCACATGGCCTACCTTCCTGTGGTAGTGAACCTACTTCTTATGCCAACAATCCTTAAGCACATGGCCTACCTTCCTGCAGTAGTGGCAAATGAATTTGCTCCTTGATCCTTTGTACTTTGGTCCTCTACTTGAGAGAAATGCTATCTCTGTAGCTATTCATGATGTATCCTTGCTTTTGTGCCTTCTCTTCCTCCATAAGATCTACTTATATTCCTCTAAATGTTAGGTCCCCCAAAGGTTCTTGATAGTAGCCACACAAATGGCCCATACTCTTCCAAAGTCATGATTTTTAGATGGATTAGTTTTGCATCCTCCTCTTCCACCAATGCACCAATGCTTGTAAGTTAATTAATTATGCCTTTTATCTTGTTAACATGTATGGGAATGAATCCTCGTCTTTCTTGTTAAGGCCAAAGTTCTTAATATGTAATCGTTTATTATATTTTTTTCCTTTTTTCCAAAAAAAGCTTTTCCAATTCATCCTAACATTATTTTGATGTTTTCAAGTCAAAAATGTGATTGCGCCCAATTTAACCCAAGGTAATAAACCATAGGTCGACTTCCACACTCATGGGCCACATCAACACGAAGTGAAGGGAGAAGAAGAAGCCACCATCATAAACAGTGAACAAAGCCAAATATACCAAAGTAATTAAGCCCACATAGGCTATGAAGTAGCTATGGACTCAAGGTGGCATACCCCATGTGTTTATGCTTGCCTAAGCAAGGTATGAGGATTAGCTATATTGTGTTGTAGCTATAGACTCAAGGTAACATACCCCATGTATACATGCTTGCCTAGGCAAGATATGATTAATTGTATTTGTGTTATAATACTGCATAAATTGCTCTTTAAGTTGTAACTTGATGGATGGCCAGGCCTTATGTGAAGCCAACATCCCATACACTTGCGCTCTTCTGTCTAAAATAGACTAAGGTCTACTTGGGAACCTAGCAATCATTGAAGTATGTGTATTCCCAAAACTAATAAATGACCTAGATATAAGTCAACTTGTCGGAATGAGAGCGCAATCCCTTGGGTTGGATTAATGACTACACTCTTGCCTCTTTTGCTCGTTCTCTCTCTAGCTCTATGCTTTCTTGCCTCTTGGATAAAGAATGAGGCTCTTGCCTCTTCTACTCATGCTCTCTCTAGCTCTATGCTTTCTTGCCTCTTGGATAAAGAATGAGGCTCTTGCCTCTTCTACTCATGCTCTCTCTAGCTCTATGATTTTGTTTTCTATTGGTAGTTCTATACTTGTGTGTGTGGGTGTGAGAGTGTGCAGTGTGTCATTTCTTTCCCATGTGCCTTGCCATTAATGCTAGTGAGAGTGTAAGGGTGTGTGGTGAGGAGAGGGCTATTGTCTTCAAGCTACTTTGGAGCTCTTTTCAGGCTGTGGGAGTCTCAAGCTCAATGTAGACGAATCACATGGTGACAATGGGATGTACCCTTCTCATGTCCTAGCTTACTACAACACATTCTTATCAATTGATAGCTTTCTCTCTAATGCATTCTTCTTAAGTTCTATCTTGCTCTACAATGCTTCTTGTCCAAGAAAATGAGAGTGTGCGTCTAAATTTCCCATGACAAGGGAAAGGTAATAGGTTAGTCTTATGCTACTGAGTGCACAGTGTATTTGGGCTTTCCATTAGTGCCACTCCCAAGGAGCATAGTTGCTTTGACTTAGCCTTTGATAAGACTCTTCTCTAGGGCTTGTTTCCCTTATTGCCATTTGTTGAAAGACCTAGCGTTAGTTGCATGTGTTGTTATATTTGGTGATGAGAGATCTGATGAGAGGTTTGATTTGGTTGAAAGGAGGATAAGAAATGATTTTTTGTTGAAGTTGTTGTGGTTGTTACGATTTTTGCTGAACTATTGTTAGTATTAGTTAGTGTGTATGATTTTGGTAGAGATTTTAGACATTCACCATGTGTGTTTGAGTGTTATAGGATTTAAATTAGTAGTTTTGTAGTTTTATCAAGGTAGTGCATTAGGTTGTGTATTAAGAAATCTATTCTATTAGGTAGTGCATTAAGTTATAGTAACTACATATTTAAATGACTTAATTAGCTTACATTAGCTACTATATTAGGTTTATTAGTCATTAGTGTATTAGGGTTAGCATTAATGTAAAACATTAGCGATAATATTTAATTGAAGCATTAGGAATAGTATTAATTACTAATTAGGAGTAGTATGGATGGTAATAGCTTAGGTTAGATAGAGCTTAAGATTTAAAAAAAAACGTGCATACACACACACACACACACAAAAGGAAAAGAAAAGGGAAGGAGGAAGAGAGAGAATGTTAGTCACTTTTTGACTTTGAGAGAGAGAAATGGTTTTTCGATTGAGAGAGAGAGATGCTTGTTTTCAATTTGGAAAGAGAGAGCAATCTTTGAATCAAATTAAAGAGAGAGAGAGAGAGAGAGAGAGAGAGAGAGAGAGAGAGAGAGAGAGAGAGAGTTTGTTAAGGGATTTTGATTATGACAGAGATGCTCATTTTCAACCAAGAAAGAGAGTGAGATGGTGATTTTCAATTAAGAGAGAGTAATCTTGTCATATGTATATGTGTACAGCTAATATATCTTTGTCAAGTGAATACTCTTCTTATACTGATTCACAATCTAGGAAGGAGTTTCTAGAAGCAAGCTATGAAGTATATTGGAAGATTCTCAAAGACAAAATTCATGCAAGTCCATTCTTTTCTACAATTGGTGGATGAAAGCACAGATCATCGTTATGAGAAATATCTAATTATTTTTATAACATCCTTATTTAATGAAGGATGTGGTGTGTGTATAACTTTATTTGTTAGTCTTATGCACATGCATGGTGCGAGGGACCAATCTATGTATGAAGGAGTGAAACAATTGCTTAAAGATATGCAATTAAGAGAGGATAAGATGGTTGGGTTTGCTTTAGCTCGAACTAGTGCCTTGGTTGGCATGAATGAAGGACTTGTTTGCAAAGATTAGACAAGATTCCTCCCATGTTGTGGGTTTGCATTACATTGCACCACTACGAGAATATTTTTGTTTTAAAGATGCATGTGAGAATTTTGTAGACTTTGTGTATCTTGATATAAGTTTGCTAACTAGGTGAGAGAATGGTTAGGTGAATCTTCCCTACGACGAGAAAAGCTAATTGATATATATGATGCATTTGATACGAAGCATTATCAAATTTTGCAAATGCATGGTGCTAGATGGCTCTCAAGAGGAAAGGGTAGAAATAATGCCTACACTTCTTTTATTTTGGAAGCAAAATAATGAGAGATTGTGTGCACAAGGGGAGATATTTCAAGTTCAATTTCTTATTCATTTTTGGTTGATGTATTTATAGAAGCGGATTTTGTGAAGTTAATTTTTTTAAAAATATATATAGATATCACAACTATTGCAAGAGACATAAATACTATGATTGAGGCATTAAAAGATAGGTGTTTCGGAAGTGTATTTGGTCATGACTCCAAACATCTTAAGGATTTTAAAAAAATATCGAGGGGTGGGGTATTAGAATGGGAAGACAAAGAAGACTTGAGAAACGCACATGTTCTCAAGTATGAAATTCTTGAGAAATGCACATGTTCTCAAGTATGAAAGTGTTCCAACTAGTACTCCTGAAGAAGACATGGAAGGGTGTATTTTTTAGCAAAGGAGTTCTTTCAAAAACTTGTGTCAAATTTTGATTAAAGATTTTATGATTGTAACTTGTTTAATGCAACGAAGCTATTTTTACCAAAAAAATCCAGACCATAAAGTAGAAGGATAACGTTTTGCAAGAAAATTTTTATATTGATTATGCGATCGATTTGATGGTGATGGCTCATCTTCATTATTTTACAAAGAGCTTTGCAAAGAAGAACTTGCTCGTTTTGTGCCTAAATTAGTGGTCTTATCTAACTAGGGGTATATTTAACTCTTGGGTACAATGTAGTACTCAGATTGAATGGAGGAAAGTGTTTCCTGAAATGTTGAAGCTATGGAAAGCTGTCCTTGTTGTACCGCTAGTTCAGTCATGCGTGAAAGAGGGTTCTCGAAAAAAAACCAAATATAGAGTCACTATTATAGGTCTTGTCTTAGCTTGAAAACCTCAGATGTGCTCATGTTCATGCCCTTATCTATTGAAGAGAATCTTGAAAATGTGAATTGGGATCACATATTTGATGTGTGTGGAAGTCAAAAAAGGATAGAAGATATCAAAATTAAATCAGGAGTACATCTTTCTAGAGTAATTTGTAATTGATATTTTTGGTATGAATTAAATCTTTTACTGGATTCATTTGTCTAGATTTGTAAGATTGAGCAGGTATAACAAAAATTTCCAAATTGTGTATATAGAGTTGTAATACAGAAGGACAAGGGTTAACCTACAAAAGAATGGTAATGTGGAAATTTTCCCTTCTTCTTTGAAGGGATGAGCTTAAGGTAACCTTTTAAGAAAAGGGGGCATAGTCCTTGTAATTTGAAGGCTACTACCACCCTACAACTAATCCATTTGGATTCCCAAGTTATCACTCACATGTATCTCTGATAGTCGAAAGTCACCCCAGCACACATGCAAAAATACACTGGCAACGATAAGAACTATACACAATCACAATTAATAAAAATCAATAACATTTGCATGTTGATTTAAGTCGAATTGAATTACCTTGACACCCATATTCATGCATGAGTATCTCCTCACCATAATCCAATGAAGAACTAAAGAAGGCTTGCCTCTATACACGTCACACACACCCACATGTAATAAGTAATTATATTTCATGAAAAACATCCACGAGAGGTTATTGATGAAAATTAGAGCTCATGCGTAAGGTCATTTGTATATCATAGACCACATATTTCGTACTTATAATTCTTAGAATAGTCAAGGCACAAGTAAAATGGTCATAAACAAAGGTGGAATGATCATAAATATTTCTTAAATATATATTTCCTACTTATAAATTTCCTAGAATAGTCAAGGCACAAGTAAAATGGTCATAAACAAAGGTGGAATGAGCATAAATATTAGATTTACTTATAGAAATCTAGTAATTTAGGATTGTAGAAATGGATTAAACTCATGGTTTTAGTAGTAACTACATTAGTAAAATAACAATGCAATACACACACACATTAAATGGGTGCCTCTTAAATAGGCAGAGATTACATCAACGCTAGCACTAACATGGCTCAATAATCATCCCTATTCAATATCTCACTAATTAAGGGCAACCTCCCTCCACTTTGAGGTGTGGTAAATGTTGATTGTTGAGTACAACTCATCTAGTGGCCCACATTAAGGAGGCTTTTGAACTAGTTTGGGGTTAATTCTAGTTCACATTGCACTTGTTTTTGTGCTATAAGCTACATCAAATCCATCTACATTTTATCGTAAGGTTCCATATCCCCCCCTTAATGAAAATTTATTACACCCTTCATCACCGATATTTCCAACACCCCCCCCTCAAGTGATGAGTTCATATCTCTGTTATGTGCTAGAGTATACACCCCAAGTTACATGCCATGAACCACTCTAGTTCCCTTTATAAAACAGGCATAAATAGATCTAAGGTACATGCCATGATTGAACCCCAAGGTACATCCCATAAATGGGCCAATCTAGTTGCATTTACAAAATCGGCATATCATGCAGGTATGATGTGGGAATTTTACATAAGGGTAGGGATTAGCTTTATAATTAACAAGGTGAGGGTCATGCCCTTTTTTACATCTAGAAGAGTTGATTGGGATTGCTTCCTTCCTGGGAACCCTCATTTATGGATCCTTTGATAACCATCATGTTAGCTTCCTCAACCTACCTTTTATGCCAACAATCCTTCACCACATGGCCTACCTTCCCATGGTAGTGGCACATGACTACTTCTAGATCCTTTTTACTTTGGTCCTATATTGAGAGAAATTCTATCTTGTAGATCCTCTTCTCTTAGCTCCTTTGTACTTTGACTTGAGAGAAATGCTATCTCTGTGGCTGTTGTTCTCAATGTATCCTTTGCTTTTGTGCCTTTTCTCTTCCTCCACAAGATCTTCCTCTATTTCTCTAAATGTTAGGTCCCTCGAAGGTTCTTGTTGATAGTAGCCACCAATGGCCCATACTCTTCCAATGTAATGCTTTTTTGAAGGATTTCTTTTGCATCCTCCTCTTCCACTAGTGCACCAACTCTTGCAAGTTAATTCACTATGCCTTTCATCTTGTTCTCATGTATGGGAAATGAATCCCCTTCTGTCTTGTCAAGGAAATAATTTTGAATATATAATCTTAAATTAGAGTATTTCCCTTGGGTTAAATAAGGGAAAATCACATTTCTAGCTTTAAAACATCAAAAGAATGTTGAGATGATTGGAAAAGATTTTTATTCACAGGGCAATTTTCACACTTTTGGGCACATCAACACGAAGTGAAGGGAGCAGTACAAGCCATCATTAAGAAATAAAGAGTGATGAACACAAAAAAATAAAGCTAAGTAATCAAGGCCACTCAGGCTATGAAGTGGCTATGGACTCAAGTTGAAATACCCCATGTGTACATGCTTGCCTAAGCAAGTTGGGAGGATTAATTGTATTATGTTGCATCTATGGACTCAAGATGGCATACCCCATGTGTACATGTGTACCTAAGAAAGAAATGACTAAATGTATTGTGTTATAATATTACATAAACTGCACTTCAAGTTGTAACCCATGGGATGGCTAGGCCTTATGTGAATCCAACATCCCATGCACTGACACTCTTCTATCTAAATTAGACCAAGGTCTACTTAAGCACCTAACAACCCAAGATATAAGTGAACTTTCCTAATGAGAAAGGGCAATTCCCTTGGGTTGGATTAAGGACTACGTGAGTCTTGCCTCTTGTGCTCTTGCTCTCTTGAGCTCTATGCTTTCTTGCCTATCAAATTAAGAACTATGCTCTTTCCTCTTGTGCTCTTGCTCTCTCTACCTCAATGCTTTCTTGCCTATTGCTAGTTCTATACTTGTGTGTGTGGGTGTGAGAGTGTGTAGTGTGTCATTCTTCTTTCCCATGTGACTTGCCATTAATGCAAGTGAGAGTGCAAGGATGTGTATAAGGGGGGAGCTTTTATCTTGAAGATACCGTGGAGCTCTTCGGGTCCTTGGAGTCTCAATCTCAACATAGACAAATCACATGGTGACAATGGGAGGCAGTCTTTTCGTGTGCTAGATTACTACAACACAATCTTCTCAAGTGCTAGCTTGCTCTACAATGCATTTTTTCTCAAGTGCCAAGACAATGAGAGAAAGAATCTAAGTCCCCGTGACAAGAGAAAGGTAATAGGTTAGTCTTGTGATACTAATCATGGTGTATTTGGGCTTTCCATTACCACCACCACTACTACCGCATGGTTGCTTTGCCTTAGCTTTTGTGATAAGAATCTTGTGTAGGGATTTTTTTTCTTATTAACCATTTGGTGAAAGACCCAAGTGTTGGTTGCATGTGCTGTTGCATTTGGTGAGAGATCCAGTGCTAGGTTTGATCTGGTTAAAAAGAAGTACTATTCTCTTGTCTCTTGTGCTCTTGCTCTCTCTAGCTCTATGCTTTCTTACCTATTGTCAGTTCTATACTTGTGTGTGTGGGTGTGAGAGTGTGCAGTGTGTCATTTCTTTATTCCCATGTGCCTTGCCATTAATGCTACTACTGAGAGTGTAAGGGTATGTGTGAGGGGAGGCTTTTTATCTTAAAGCTACCTTGGAGCTCTACGGGCCCTTGGAGTCTCAACCTTAACATAGACAAATCACATGGTGACAATGGGAGACAATCTTCTCATTTGCTAGCTTACTATATAAAACAATCTTCTCAAGTGTTAACTGTCTATTCTTCTCTTCTCTAAGACAATAAGAGCAAGCATCTAAGTCCCCCACGACAAGAGAAAGGTAATAGGTTAGTCTTGTGCTACTGACCATGGTGTATTTGGGCTTTCCAATAGCACCACCACTACCAAGGAGCATGGTTTCTTTGTTGTAGCTTTTGATAATAATCTTGTGTAGGGCTCATTTTTCTTATTTCTATTTGGTTGAAAGACTTAGTGCTGGTTGCTTGTGTTGCTACATTTGGTGAGAGAACTAGTGCGATATTTGATTTGGATGAAATGAGAATTAGAAATGAGTTTTTGTTGAATGTGTTGTTCTTGTTATGATTTTTGCTAAAATATTGTTAGTATTAGTTAGTGTGTAAGATTTTGTTAGATATTTTGCACATTCATCATATGTGTTTGAGTGTTATAGGATTTTAATTAGTAGTTTTGTAGTTTTTTCAAGGAAGTGCATTAGGTTACACATAAGGCTTGGGAAATTTGTTATATTAGGTAGTGCAAATTCTAATCTTAAAAGCCTTAAAAGTGACAAAGCTTAAAAACATGTAAAAGCATGAAAGAAGAAACATACAAGAAAGAGATCTCTTATGAGGCTTGTATGTGTTGAAAACCTACAAAATTAAACCAAGTGAAGAAAAAAAATATTAAGAAAAATCAAGATCTCTTACCATTTGAAGCTTTAATGGAGAGGTGTTAATTAAGGAAAAATAAGAAGGAAAAATACTCGTAATGGTTAAGCTTCGATAAGAAGGGAAAAAGAAGAAAAGAGAAACTTAAAAGAGAGGAAAGCTTTCCTTTCTCTTTCCTCTCTTTTTATCAGTATTTCCTTTCTCTTTTCCCTCTCTAAAATTTTACGTAGAAAATCGAAGGATTTTCACATACAAGCCTTGGGGGATGCAAGGAGGGATCTTACAAAAGAAGTCCTAAATGGGAGAACAATCTTGCGCTTAAAATCCCTAAATGAGAGATGCCTCTTGTGCTTTAAATCCCTAAAAAGAAAAAAGAAATAAGATCATATCATTGTTCCAAAAAATATTAGATTATTAGAGCATGTGATTAGCTCATGGATAAGAGGAAATGTAATGCACAATATATCTCATTTATAAGATCAAAAGAGCTTATAAATAGCTCTAAGCATATGAGAGTGCACATAAGAGCTAATAATATACATAAGAGCATGAGAGATATGCATAAGTGAGCCCTTTTAGGTATAAAATCTCTCAAAATACAAAAGAGCTAATAATATACATAAGAGCTAATAATATACATAAGAGCATGAGAGATATGCATAAGTGAGCCCTTTTAGGTATAAAATCTCTCAAAATACAAAAGAGTGTGAGAGATATACACAAGAGGTCTCATGCATAAGAAATCTTAATATATGTAAGAGCATGAGACATGCATAAGAGCTCTCAATATATACACAGAGCAGGAGAAATATGCATAAGATAGCTCCATCATACATAAGCGATATCATGCATACAAGAATAAGAGCTATGCATAGTTTATGTACATAGCTCTCTCTATGCTTAAGAGCATGAGAGATCATATGTACAGTTATGCTTCAAAGCCCTAAAATACTAAAAGGAATGCAAGTGTGTGATCAGTTCCAAAAAAATACAAAAAAGAATACTAAACATTAAAAAAATACAAAAAAGATCATTGTCCAACTAACCCGAATCAAAAATATACTTATCAAGGAAGAAGTAGAGAAAGATATAGTTAAGAAGAAACCAAGGGAAAAAAACTATCAAGAGGTGAATCAAACTTTGTTTTATACTTGATTTTGAAATGTTTTATAAACTTGATAGATTTAGGGTTTCTTTCCCTTATACTAAGTCTAATGCTAATAGTGTTCAATACAATCCATAATACCTCTAATAGAATTAGAAAAACATACACAACATAATGCTATTAGGGATAGAAATGAAAAAAAAGTTCAAAGAATGAAAGAGAATCACCTTCATATGTATTCAAGTATGGTTTTGTTTTTCTTGTCCTTTGCTTGAGCATGCTCGATGAAGAAAAAGAGGATATAGATCAGTGGGAAGATGAATCCCTTAGTGTGGGAAGAAGAGGAGATATATTAGTGGGAAGATGATGAATCCCTTAGTGAGGGAAGAGGAGGATATAGATTAGTGGGAGGACGATGAATCCATCAGGAGGAATACAATAGCCACAGGTGGGTGGAGAAAAGGAACTTGACTTTTGAGCCTACCCAGAGAGAAAAGTTGGCTCTACAAGTATCGAAGCAATGCAAGTGCACAATCTCATCACAGATGACAAGTGGAACACTTTGGCCACCTTAATGCAAAAGTTTACAAACCCTATGAAAGAAATATTACGTAGGCTATATAATTGGAGCAATTTTGGGCATACTTGATGGACTTATCAAGGGGATTGTGGTTAAATTCTTAGCACTTACTCTCTATGGGACAACAACTGCACCCCTTGGCATACAAATTTCCATTCTTGTTTTTTCAAAGAGGTACCTTTGTGAAGCTAAAAAGTTGGCATAGAGTAATATACAAGTTGATCTTTTACTATACTACAAGATGTCAAGTGTAAGTCCACTATGGTAACATCTAATATGTTTTCAAGAGTGTTTTGTGTCTATACACATAGTTATACAAACACCTACCATTGTATGAGTGGTATTTATATCAATGGTGCAAGTAGTTTTATCAATGGCATATGTTGTGTCTATACACGTAGTTGTACTTAAAACTACCAGTGTAGGTATGCGAGCTGTGTCCTGTGTAAAGCCACATTTATAGCCATGCTAATAGGCATGTGGCTAGGAAAAAAATTGGTTCACCCACCTGAGTTGTGATACATTGCAATACGCTTGTTGTGCATGACTTACCCAACTTCTCTTCAATATTTATCTCATTCATCTTCTTACTTTCTTGTTGTGCCACAAGCATAGTTCTCTCAAACATATGGCTCTCATTCATCTTCTTATTTCCTTGCTCTTCCACACTCATAATTCTCCCAAGCATAGTGCTCTCTTCCACTACCATATTTTATCGCAAGATCAACCAATAGATCCATATAAAAAGAGCCATGGACTCATCTGTTGTTGAGGACCAGCAAGGCCAATCAACTAGATCCATGCCCGAGTTCAGAAAAAAACTCCAACTCCTTGTTCTATTTTTTTCCCCAATGCATATGTGGGTATCTTCGGCGACCTAGAGACCGAGCACCGTATGGTCAGCACCCTCTAGGCTCCTTCGCAGGTCACTTAGCGCTTCACTCATAGGCTGCTTCCTTGGTCCCTCATCCACCGTACCAGAAGCTCACCATTTAAATCGAAACCGAGGCTAGTCAAGACCTCGGTCTCCCTTGCTATGCGAGATGTCCTCCATTGACTTTCCATCAGCTGTTGTTACAACTTTATCACTTAGGTCTCCCCGACCTCATTCACAAGATGGTCAAAATGCTTCCCCCCAGCAATCTTTACATAAAACAATCATTTAAAAATAGGTTTCATAAATACAATTTCTATTAAACTCTTATCTTTCCACATGGTTCCACATCATTTCTCGTTATTAATTCACGTTGCTTATTCCACATCGAGTCATATCTATTCCCATTGTCCTTCATCCATTCTCATCCAATCACATCATATTACATCTCATCACATCTATCCATATCTATCCTCATTACATCGCGTCACATCCATTCACATCTATCCAGGTCCACATCACATCTCTCCACATCACATCACATAACATCTGTCCACATCACATCTCATCCATTCATATCTACCCAGATCCACATCACATTCATCCATATTACATATCATCCATCTATTCACATTATATCACATCCATTTATATTCATTCAGATCCACATCTTACCACATCACATCCATCCACATCACATCTCATCCATTCGCATCTCATCACATCACATTCACATCCATTTACATCTCATCACATCACATCACATCCATTCACATCTACCTAGATCTACATCACATCCATTCACGTCACATTCATCCACATTACATCTCATCCATCCATTCACATCACATCACATTCATTCACATCTTGTCACAGCCATTCTCATCTTACCACATCTCGTTCACATCCATCCACATCACATCACAATCATTCACCTCCATCCATTTATTCACACTCACATCTATCACATCACATCTCATCTCACAGCCACTCACATATCATCACATCTCATCACATTCACATCCACATCCATTTACATCCCATCACATCCACATCCATTTACATCCCATCACATCTCATCACATTCATTCACATCCATCCATTCATTCACATCTCATCACACCTATTTAGATATCATCACATCTCGTCACATTCTTGACTACATCCATTTACATCCCATCATATCTCACAACATTCACATCCACATCCACATCCATTTACATCCCTTCACAACCATTCACATCTCATCACATTCATCTCACAACATTCACATCCACATCCATTTACATCCCTTCACAACCATTCACATCTCATCACATTCATTCACATCCATCCATTCATTCACACCCATTCACATATCATCACATCTCATCACATTCACATCCACCTCCATTAACATCCCATCATATCTCACCACATTCACATCCACATCCATTTACATCCCATCACAACTCCTCACATCTCAGATGTCACATTCACATCTAGTACGCATACTCTATTTTTGATACACTGATAGAACTTTTCTAAGTTTCTGCCAATTGCTCGACTTAGTTAAAGTTATTTTTTCTCGATCCCATTAAATCTAAGTATCAGAGTGTTGTTGAAGGTTTAAAAAGGAAAAATAAACCTTATCGAAATTATAAATCTGAAACTCTGACTATTGTAATTTTAAAAAAAAGAGCCAAGGTAGACAGGGGAGTCCTGTGTACACTCCCCAATCTACCCCAGCTCTTTTTTTGCTGTGCGGAGCGTTCACTGCTTAGCAACAAAAATATAAGTCGCTGCTTATAGCAACGAAAATAGTAGCAAAATATCGTTGGCTGAGCAGTGATCTCAGTATAGCGATATTTCATTGTTCTGCAACAAAATGTCATTGTTGAGCATTGATATGTTGTTGTTGAGCAGTGAACCCGTTACAACGAAAATAGCAATGTTTCGAGCAACGAAAATGGCCCGACACCTAGCTACCCTTCTAGTTATAAAAACGATGCTATTTTCGATCTTAGACCATCATTCTGTTGTAGTGAATGCATAGACATAGATGAAATTTTCTTCATGGATACTCCTATTGCAAGATACTTCAATCCGTTGCATGGGCACTCCAAGGTCGATGAAGATGAGAATGACAGAAATAAAGATGAGAATGAAAAAAGTGAAGATGCATGTTGTGATGCAGAGTCGAGCATTCATAGCAATCCTATATGATGATTATGAGAACGATCATGCCTAACAAGCATCATATTTTTCCTTATGGGAGAAAACTGAGAACTTCAAAAAAGCCATCGTCAATCGCGATGACTTTGTGCCGCTATCACCCAATGTGTCTGTAAATTTGTTGGGATTCGGACGCGTGCTTCCTGTAGCGTGGTTATAGTTCTCTGTTTAGAAGAACTGTGTGTTTTTACTTTGATCTTGTTGCTTTTTTCTCTCTACGACACTTGTTTGTCGTTCACCACGTTACCTTTTCGTTTCTAAAAATCCATTGTGATAAACTGCTGCTTGTCTCGTTTATTTTCATGTAATGAATTTCGTGTAACCTCACCCCTTCTGAAATTCCGTCACGAATTTGGTGCCCACTGAAGCACGCAACAAATTAATGCACACAGACAAAAAGGTAAATATATAGACAAAAAGGTTCTTCAGTAATTTGAAGAGGCCGGGTCATGAAGTAATCGCGTCCGTTCATGTGCTAAAGCCTCCGTAGATCCAGGGCGCGTCGCAGCTCCGCCATGGAGCGGAGGAAGTCCTGCATCTCAGCTGAGATCCTCAGAAGTGACTGGTTGTTCTGGCTTGATCCGGTTATGAGCTCGGCACGTTCTACGTCGGCCAAGACGCAGTTTCCTGTGCTAACCTTGCAGTTCAGTACAGAACGCGGGGGTATCATTTCTGCAACTGCCATGCATGTCTCCTCCTCGATGAAAACCGGAGTAACGTCTTCGAGCGTGAAAGCGCAGAAGCACACTAAGCATGCGCATGCACATCTTTTTCTATCGTCTGCTTCTTTGTCGTCGCTGGGCTGCTCGTGCTCATAATGGAGTGCGTACAGGCACGGCCAGCAATAGAGGGTACGACGGGCTGAGAAGCGTGAAGCCTGAGGCAGCGGCGGCAAGAGAAGGCTGTATTGTGGGCGTCCGGCGGGGACGAGCAGGGGCCGTTGACTGAGACGGATATGAAAGGCCGGCTCCTGGGCAGTCTCGCTCGGCAGAACGGACACGAACTTGTCTTGTGTAGCCACGTCTGAACGCAAGGCTCGCAGAAGAGGTGGCCACATCTAGTGACAGCAGGCGTGAAGGCGCGCTCCATGCAGATGGGACACGGTAGTGCTGCCGCCGCAACAATCCGTGCCGTCTGCCATTTTATTATTAAGAGAGAGCGAAGATCCCAAGCTATGTTATGCGCATTGCGCATGCACATGACCCATCTATATATATATATATCACTAGCATGTATCTCCGACAGCCAGCACACGCGAGCAGAAATACACTTCCTTCTTGCACAAATAAGTTATACGGGTCGCCATATGCAATCACAATTAATTAAAATCAATAAGATCTGCATGTTGATGAGGCTCAGAATGGAATTACCTTGACACCCATAATCATGCATGAGCATCTCCCCACCATAATCCAACTAAGAACTAAAGAAGCCTTGCCTCTATACACACATCACACCCACCCACATGTTATAAGTAATTATATTTTCATCGCAAACATCCATGAGAGGTTAGTAAGGCAAATAAGAGCTCATGCTTAAGGTCATTTGTATATCATGGACCACATATTTCCTACTTATATTTCTTAGAATAGTCAAGACACAAGTAAAATGATCATAAACAAAGGTGGAATGATAATAAATATTAGATCTACTTATAGAAATGTGATAAGTTAATCGCACTACTTTAAATACATGAGGAGATTCATAATTAGAATCGATGATACATAATCAACTTTTAGAAGGGTTTGTTTTAGGGTATGGTTAAATTTTCTGTGAATGAAAAATTTAAAATGCAAAAACTGATGCTCTTGAGTGTTGAATAATGCGACTGTTGTTTGGTTTAAGATTGTGGAGAGGCACTAGTCCCACATGCAAGCTTTGCTCTATGGTCTATGCAATAAAAGTTCTTTTTTTTACATCTAAAGGTAGAAAAATAAGAAATTCTTCTTCTTTTTCTTCATAGTTTTAATCCTATTTGTCTCTCCCTAAAGTTAGGTGAAGAAGAATGATAATAAATCCCATCTAAACTCTCCGACCTCTAAGTGGCATCCAATAATATATAATAAACTTAGAATGTATGGATATAAAGAAAAGATTATTGATATTCTACTAAAGTATGAGTGTAGAGGAGAGAACTTGATCATTTGGTTTCTTGATTTGGCTTAAACTTAGATTTGAAAAGGCCTACAATAATGAATAAAGGAGTATAACCACTTGGGGGGTACACTTCTAAAAAATCATTGTATCACGTGCTTTCAAGGGGCATTTAAAAAATCCCTTAGCTAAACCACCCCTCTTTACTTATAAACTAACGGATTTTTGTTTGAAATTGAATTAAAATATCCCTCCTGTTATTGTAATCCTGTTAAAATTTTTCTAAATTTTGAATCAAAATACCCCTTCTTTTGATTACAGGTGGACCTGAGCATAACCACCACTAATACGACGTCGATACACAAAAATACCCCCTAAAAAAAAGAGCACAAGCATAAAAGGCTACCTAGTCTTCTCTTGATTAAATCCACTACAAGAGATAGATGTGTTCCTAACATTTAAATTGACATTCTAATGAAGTGAGAAAAGAAAAGGGTAGCACCTTAAGCATGTATATAAACATCACTATTTTTGCATCCGTGTAGGTGTCGTTGTGGAGTGCTTTGCTGGCATTTGTACCGGTGTATTATATGAGCATTAATATTGATGCATTATTATAGGCACTTATATATGTGAGAATGTAGCATAGGAGTTAGCTGTGGATTGTAGAAATGGATTAAAGCCACGGTTTTAGAAGTAACTAGATTAGTAGAATACCAAGGCAATTATATGAGATGAACACACAACGTCTGAAACTCGGGGGGTTCACTTAAAAATATGTAAGTATACCACGTGAGTTAAAATAAAGGGGTTTTTTAATTCATTTTTAAAAAAGAAAATTTACAGAGATACATTTATAGAAGGGTTTGTTTAAATACACCTTGAGAGTAAGCTATGGATTGTAGAAATGGATTAAAGACACGGTTTTAGAAGTAACTAGATTAGTAGAATATCTAGGCAATGACATGAGATGGACACACAATGTCTGAAACTCGGGGGGTTCACCTAAAAATATGTAAGTATACCACGTGAGTTCAAATGAAGGGGTTTTTTAATTTATTGTTATTTTTTTTTACAAAGATACATTTACAGAAAGGTTTTTTTAAATATCCCTTGAACGCACGTTGTCGTGACGTGTGCGGTATAGCTAGGAAAGTACGAGACTTCTAGCTGTGAGAGTAGGTTCCAAATCTAACAAGGAAACTCGCACACAAAATTTCCCAAGGAGTATTGGACATCTCCATTTTTAATGACATATACATGTGTTGAATCACCTCAATACATCCTTGAATTCATCCTAATGATTGCACAAAATTGCGTATCAAGTACTTGTCCCTTTATTCACTGACTCCTTTCTCCAAATCCTTTGAACCAATCACATGTAGGCATAACATAACCTTCAATTTTTTCCAACATACATGTGACCATTTACATTCTTTACATCTAGTGCCATCAAAACCATCATTTCAAGATGCTCTTTATCACCTGAAAACCTGCCTTAATATTCTAACATCTCACAAGCAAAATAACATAGCATATGTACCACATAATCTTGTGATTTTTGAAAGTTCCCTATCTTGCATTCAAAAAACCAGCTAAATAGAATTTGAAATCCAAGCTTCAAGGTTCTCCAAAGTAATAATAAAAAAAAAACTTATACAAGACCTCATTCGAAAACCTTTTGAGGGAAACCTTAAAAAAAAGCATTCGCTTATCTCTTTAAAAGAAAAAGAAACGAATTTCAGATTTCGCTTCTTTTCTTTTATTCGCCACCTTGCTGTAGGCGTCAGGACACTGTTATGTGTAGCATGAAGGTTTTTCTGAGAATCGTATCCTCTTATTACTCTTCATTTCCTCTTCAGTTTGAAACCCAGGACATCATGAACAGTCGCCGTCCTCAAGAAATTGCAAGCACTGGTCTTTTTCCTCTCTGGTTATGATTTCTGCCCCACTGGTTTCTTTTCGCCCCCCCCACGCTCTGGTTATTTTCCCCCTTTTTCCCGCAAGAGATGCGGCGTTGCATCACCTTTTGCAGCTTAAGAATCGGCCTTCCATTTTAAAAAAGGCTGCGCTCGTTTATTGCTTGTATCTCTTCGAGAGATTTCCCCAAGGTATTACACGTAAGCTGGCGGGTGATTTCCTCAAGGTATTACACGTAAGCTGCCACTGCCAGATGTATCATATTCACTCCCTTCATTACCAATATGGAGAAGCAAGTATGCATGTTCATCCGTCGACACCAATGATGCCCAACATGTAAGCGGTTACATCATGGTGCTCAGCCTCTTGTAAAGCTCTAGCGAAGGCCTCATCATTTTCATAAGGGACCCATCAACCGCCTCTTCCTCCTCCTCCTGTTCATCTTCATCCTCCGGGTGGCTTGCAAGCGAGAGACCAAGCTCAAGTGGTGGTTGCACTGAAGCCAACTCAGACACATCCTCTTCCTCATCTTCCTCATTAACATACTCATAGTCAAAGCTGCCATTGCCAGCTCTGGACCAACAAGCTGCTACATCAAATCCATCTCCATTTTGTCCTAAGGTTGCATATCCCCCCTTAATGCAATTCTTTTCCACCCTTCATCACCAATATTTCCAACACACCCCCTCAAGTGATAAATTCATATCTCATCTCTGTTATGTGCTAGAGTCCACCCCAAGGTACATGCCATGAACCACTTTGTTTTTTTTATAAAATAGGCATAAATGTACCTAAGGTACATGCCATGAATGGCCACAAGGTATCAGAGGATGGCATTGGACCCCAAGGTACATGAATGGGTTAATCTAGTTGCCTTTATAAAATAGACATACCATGTAGACATGGGATTTTTACATAAGGACCTAGGGATTAGCATTATAATTAACAAGATGATGGTCATGGCCTTTTTTTACATGTAGAAGAGTTGATTGGGATTTCTTCCTTCCTGAGAAGCCTCATTGATGTCTCCTTGTTTGATAGCCATAATGGTAGCCTCCTCAACCTACTTCTTATGCCAACAATCCTTAAGCACATGGCCTACCTTCCTGCAGTAGTGGCAAATGAATTTGCTCCGTGATCCTTTGTACTTTGGTCCTGTGTTCTTGATGTATCCTTGCTTTTGTGCCTTCTCTTCCTCCATAAGATCTACTTCTATTCCTCTAAATGTTAGGTCCCCTGAAGGTGCTTGACAGTAGCCACAAATGGCCCATACTCTTCCAAAGTCGTGATTTTTAGAAGTATTAGTTTTGCATCCTCCTCTTCCACCAGTGCACCAATGCTTGTAAGTTAATTAATTATGTCTTTTATCTTGTTAACATGTATGGGAATGAATCCTCGTCTTTCTTGTCAAGGCCAAAGTTCTGAATATGTAATCGTTTATTAGATTTTTTTCCTTTTTTCCAAAAAACCCTTTTCCAATTCATCCTAACATTATTTTGATGTTTTCAAGTCAAAAATGTGATTGCGCCCAATTTAACCCAAGGTAAACCATAGGTCGACTTCCACACTCATGGGCCACATCAGCACGAAGTGAAGGGAGAAGAAGAAGCCACCATCAAAAAGAGTGAACAAAGCCAAATATACCCAAGTAATCAAGCCCATATAGGCTATGAAGTAGCTATGGACTCAAGGTGGCATACCCCATGTGTTTATGCTTGCCTAAGCAAGGTATCAGGATTAACTATATTGTGTTGTAGTTATGGACTCAAGGTAGCATACCCCATGTATACATGCTTGCCTAGACAAGATATGATTAATTGTATTTGTGTTATAATACTGCATAAATTGCACTTTAAGTTGTAACTTGATGGATGGCCAGGCCTTATGTGAAGCCAACATCCCATACACTTGCGCTCTTCTATCTAAAATAGACTAAGGTCTACTTGGGAACCTAACAATCATTGAAGTATGTGTATGCCCAAAACTAATAAGTGGCCTAGATATAAGTCAGCTTGTCGAATGAGAAAGTGCAATCCCTTGGGTTGGATTAATTACACTCTTGCCTCTTGTGCTCGTTCCCTCTCTAGCTCTATGCTTTCTTGCCTCTTGGATTAAGAATCATGCTCTTGCCTCTTCTACTCATGCTCTCTCTTGCTCTATGATTTGTTGCCTATTGGTAGTTCTATACTTGTGTGTGTGGGTGTGAGAGTGTAAGGGTGTGTGTGAGGAGAGGGCTATTGTTTTGAAGCTACCTTGGAGCTCTTTTCAGGCTATGGGAGTCTCAAGCTCAATGTACACAAACACATGGTGACAATGGGAGGTACCCTTCTCATGTATTAGCTTACTACAACACATTATTATCAATTGATATCTTTCTCTCTAATGCATTCTTCTTAAGTTCTATCTTGCTCTACAATGCTTCTTGTCCAAGAAAATGAGAGTATGCATCTAAATTTCCGATGACAAGGGAAAGGTAATAGGTTAGTCTTGTGCTACTGAGTGCACGGTGTATTTGGGCTTTCCATTAGTGCCACTCCCAAGGAGCATAGTTGCTTTTCCTTAGCCTTTGATAAGACTCTTCTCTAGGGCTTGTCTCCCTTATTCCCATTTGGTGAAAGTCCTAGCGTTGGTTGCATGTGTTGTTGTGTTTGGTGTGATGAGAGATCTGATGAGAGGTTTGATTTGGTTGAAAGGAGGATAAGAAATGATTTTTTGTTAAAGTTGTTGTGGTTGTTATGATTTTTGCTCAACTATTGTTAGTATTAGTTAGTTTGTATGATTTTGGTAGAGATTTTAGACATTCACCATGTGTGTTTGAGTGTTATAGGATTTAAATTAGTAGTTTTGTAGTTTTATCAAGGTAGTGCATTAGGTTTTGTATTTAGAAATCTATTCTATTAGGTAGTGCATTAAGTTATAGTAACTACATATTTAAATGACTTAATTAGCTTACATTAGTTACTATATTAGGTTTAGTGTTCATAAGTTTATTAGGGTTAGCATTAATGTAGAACGTGCACACACACACACACACACACACACAAAAGGAAAAGAAAAAGGAAGGAGGAAGAGAGAGAATGTTAGTCACTTTTTGACTGAGAGAGAGAGAAATGGTTTTTTGATTGAGAGAGAGAGATGCTCGTTTTCAATTCAGAAAGAGAGAGCAATCTTTGAATCAAATTAAAGAGAGAGAGAGAGAGAGAGAGTTTGTTAAAGGATTTTGATTATGAAAGAGATGCTCATTTTCAACCAAGAAAGAGAGTGAGATGGTGATTTTTCAATTAAGAGAGAGTAATCCTGTCATATGTTTATGTGTACAGCTAATATATCTTTGTCAAGTGAATACTCTTCTTATACGGATTCACAATCTCGGAAGGAGTTTCTAGAAACAAGCTATGAAGTATATTGGAAGATTCTCAAAGACAAAATTCATGCAAGTCCATTCTTTTCTATAGTGGTGGATGAAAGCACAGATCATTCTTTTCTACAGTGGTGGATGAAAGCACAGATCATCGTTATGAGAAATATCTAATTATTTACATAACATCCTTATCTAATGAAGGATTTGGTGTGTGTAAAACTTTATTTGTTAGGCTTATGCACATGCATGATGCGAGGGACCAATCTATGTATGGAGTGAAACAATTGCTTAAAGATATGCAATTAAGAGAGGATAAGATGGTTGGGTTTGCTTCAGCTAGAACTAGTGCCTTGGTTGGCATGAATGAAGGACTTGTTTGCAAAGATTAGACGAGATTCCTCCCATCTTGTGGGTTTGCATTACATCGCACCACTACGAGAATATTATTGTTAAAGATGCATGTGAGAACTTTGTAGACTTCGTGTATCTTGATATAAGTTTGCTAACTAGGTGAGAAAATGGTTAGGTGAATCTTCCCTCTACGACGAGAAGAGCTAATTGATATATATGATGCATTTGATACAAAGCATTATCAAATTTTGCAAATCCATGGTGTTAGATGGCTCTCAAGAGGAAAGGGTAAAAATAATGCCTACACTTCTTTTATTTTGGAAACAAAAGAATGAGAGATTGTGTGCACAAGGGGAGATATTTCAAGTTAAATTTCTTATTCATTTTTGGTTGATGTATTGATAGAAGTGGATCTTGTGAACTTAAAGTTTTTTAAAAAATATGTAGATATCACAACTATTGCAAGAGACATGAATACTAGGATTGAGGCATTAAAAGATAGGTGTTTCGGAAGTGTATTTGGTCATGAATCAAAACATCTTAAGGATTTTAAAAAAATATCGAGGGGTGGGGTATTAGAATGGGAAGACAAGGAAGACTTGAGAAACACACATGTTCTCAAGTATGAAAGTCTTGAGAAATGCACATGTTCTCAAGTACGAAAGTCTTCCAAATAGTACTCCTCAAGGAGACATGGAAGGGTGTATTTTTTAGCAAAGGAGTTCTTTCAAAAACTTGTGTCAAGTTTTGATGAAAGATTTTATGATTGTAACTTGTTTAATGCAACGATGCTATTTTTACCAAAAAATCTAGACAATCAAGTAGAAGGATAACGTTTTGCAAGGCAACTTTTTATATTGATTATGAGATCGATTTGATGGTGATGGCTCATCTTCATTATTTAACAAAGAGCTTTGCAAAGAAGAACTTGCTCATTTTGTGCCTAATCTAGTGGTCTTATCTAACTAGGGGTATATTTAACTCTTGGGTACAATGTAGGACTAAGATTGAATGGAGGAAAGTGTTTCCTGAAATGTTGAAGCTATGGAAAGTTGCTTCGATGTGCTCATGTTCATACCCTTATGTATTGAACAGAATCTTGAAAATGTGAATTGGGATCACATATTTGATGTGTGGAAGTCAAAAAAGGATAGAAGATATCAAAATTTAATCAGGAGTCTCTCTTTCTAGAGTAAATTGTAATTGATATTTTTGGTATGAATTAAATCTTTTGCCCAATTCATTTGTCTAAATTTGTAAGATTCAGCAGGTATAACAAAAATTTTCAAACTATGTGTATATAGAGTTGTAATACAACAAAAGGACAAGGGTTAAAAAAACCTACAAAAGAATGGTAATGTGGAAATTTTCCCTTCTTCTTTGAAGGGATGAGCTTAAGGTAACCTTCTAAAAAAAGGGGGCATATACCTTGTAATTTGAACGCTACTACCACCCCACAACTGTTCCATCTCGATTCCCAAGTTGTCACTGATCACATGTATCTCTGATAGTCGAAAGTCACCCCAGCACACGTGCAAAAATACATTGGCGAGATAAGAGCCATACGCAATCACAATTAATAAAAATCAATAACATTTGCATGTTGATTTAAGCCTAGAATTGAATTACCTTGAAACCCATATTCATGCATGAGTATCTCGTCACCATAATCCAATGAAGAACTAAAGAAGGCTTGCCTCTATACACGTCACACACACCCACATGTAATAAGTCTTCTTTTTCATAAATAATTACATTATACTCAGCCACATTATTTTTAGAGTAGAGGGAGTAGTAAGAGGAGGAGGAGGGGGATCATGTACTGAAGTTATATTAATTAAATGCCACGTCACTGGCATTTAATTAATACAAGTATAATAAATTGAGTAATGAGGGCCCAAAACAATTTCTAAGGTTTTATTAATTTCTTGCCATGCATTAGTGTACACGTGTCTTGTTCTTTCCAAATCATATCTTTCGCATGAGTGGAAACATGTCCTTTGTCCATGTCTTCACATGTTCTATAGCACTCATTCTTCTTTGTTAGCACTGGTCACATGGGTGTTCATGTCGTTCATCGATTGTCCACTGTGCTCTCAGCACTGCTGTCTTCGACAGTTGTCCATGTTCATGGATTTTCTCTACTTGTGGACCGGCTCTGGCCTTTTGATCTTCCTTGCATGTTCAAGTGTTCTTGTGCAGCTAGCCATTTTTCTTCACTTATCGTGCTTCTAGATGTTTCATTGCTTGTGCTTTCGGATGGCACCTTCTACATATCGTTGTGTCATTAGCTTCCCTAGTTATTAACCGAGAACCTTCGTGGGAGCATGCTTCTAGACTACTTTTGGACAACCTTCCCCGACATGCTTCTGAACTTCTTTTGTGTATGCCATCCTTCTCGATGGTTTTTGATGGTCGTGGTTGTCGTTGCGTCGGTGTTATTTGTTTGGTTCTTTAACATTCATATCCTTCCTTCACATGGCAGCTTCTACATCGACATGCATCTCGTTGTGTGATTGGTATCTGTTCGTGCTGTCCATACTATAGTGTGTCTTTGGTTTTTGGTTCGTATTCTTCCTTCACATGGCACGTTCTAAATCCATGCCCTACATGCCTCTATATAATTGGTATCTGTTCGTGTTGCCATACTATGGTGCGTCGTTCTTTTTTTGGACTCTCTGTTACTTATTTAATGGGCTTTACTACTTCTTTAATGATGTTTACTCCTCCTCTATTGTCCTCCTCATGCCTCCTAGAAGGAAACCACTTAGAAATTCAAACATCAATGTGTTGTGTTGCAAACCACTGGAAGAGTTCATCAGAATGGAGTGCTTAAAGGGTTTGTTTGCACTGGAGAAAGGAGGCACTCTGAATCATTTACACTTTCAGATGGTTGTCACTCTCATAGCTCCATCACTCATTAGAATTGGCAAGGTCATTAACCGATACATGGGTTGGGACTTCACTCTCATAGCTCCATCACTCATTAGAATTGGCAAGGTCATTAACCGATACATGGGTTGGGACTTCTTCAAACTAGAGGGTGATATAGTCATGTACAGAGGTTTACTGAAAATAAGAATGCATACATCAAAAGACATGCTTGGCTATTGCACATGAAAGACTTGCACACACGACATTTTAAGTTCTTCTTGATAATAACATCTCCACAGAAGAGATAACAAGAGCGTGGCAACTTTACGCTCAGCATGGACAAACTAACTTAAAGAATAAGGTTTTCTTATTGCCCACCGTTAATCTTTTTTAATGGCCTTATGTTTTCATGGATAATTACATTGCTAACAAGCTTGGTGCCTCACTCCAAAGCACTCTCGTAACAATGGTCTGCACACTGGTAAATATTATCTAGTTGTATCTTGGATAATACCAAAGAGGAGAAATGAGATGAGTAGTAGAAGGTCTTTCGAAATTTGGGAACTAATGAAGCTCCCTTATCTTACACAATCATTACAACATGTTGGGGCCATAGCAACGTTTTTTACCAACGTTTTAGCAGTACTTTTTTTGGCGAGATGTCGGGGATTCTGTTCGCATTGAGCAGCGCTCCTAATAGCAAAATTTGCCTGCTCCACAACGTTTATAGATAGTAGCAAAATTTCGCTGGCAGTGCCTTTAGCAACTAAATTTCACTGGTATACTCTAATTGCGCTACTGAACAACAAAGATAACAGCAAAATTATGCTGCCATTTTTGTTGCATGAAATTCTAGAGAGTTGTTGGATGCCAAATTCTGCAAATACATGTCACATACACATATAAAATGATATATAGTTTTGAAAAAACGTCCATTAAAACCCTTGGAGCTATGTTTTGAGTTAAAAAAAAGATAGTTGAAAGCTTTTGAGAAGCAAAACAATGTCAAGATCATGAATCTATCCCATCTTGTAATAAATCCATATGTGTTTCTTCACTAATGTCTATATTTAATAATGAAAAGATGGGGTTCTATATCAATATCAATATCACTATAATGATCCAATGAAGCATTGTCATGATTGATAGGTGACTCATCATCTTCTTCCGATTGATGTTCCTCATGCTCTTCATCGGCCCCATCCAAAATGTTTTTTTTATTATCTTCTTCCAATGAGCCTATTTGAGGTAGTACTTGAATCTCATATAAAGATTCGGCCTCCACATCTTGATCTTAAAAGATATGTTTTGAATGAGGGAAAACTTGTATAACGTATCACCACTTTGGATCAATTTAATCTGCGTAAAACACAACCTAATATCACAAAGCAAAGGGGTTACACTTTTATTATACTACATCAAGATTTAATTTGGGATTGATTGGGTTACTAACTTGTGGATAGTGTTGAGGTAGTATGAAGGTATCTTTTGCATCATTCAAAAAACTTGGTGGAATCAATTTGAAAGAACCCATTTGGATGTTTCTTCACGGTTTCTTGAGCACCTCTCTGTATCACCTTGAACCATTTGACATCAAAGATGAATAGACTAAATGCTCTAAATCCAACCTCAAGAATATCCTCTTGACATTAAACAAAGCTTCACATTTAGTATAGTGCATTAAACAAAAGCTTCACATTTAGTATAGTGCATTAAACAAGGTATATAT
The DNA here is from genome assembly GCF_041138505.1 of Cibotium barometz. Lineage (NCBI taxonomy): Eukaryota > Viridiplantae > Streptophyta > Polypodiopsida > Cyatheales > Cibotiaceae > Cibotium > Cibotium barometz. The sequence goes on from NC_141073.1 coordinate 25,610,226, forward strand.
GTGTTATAGAGATGAAGAATGTACTTACTTGAGGAACATATCCTCTTGCATACTCATGCTCTTCTCTTGTGATTATGTCTCCATTTTACGATGCCATTGCTATTGCCATACAAAGCCATTCTTTATTGATCACATTTGGTAGAGGTTCCAAGCTAGGCGGTGGCAAGCGTCTGTTTGCTCTTCTCCCATCCTTTCGTCTATTAATTGAATCCTTGTATCTCCCAATCCACTTATCCATGATGGGACTATTCAGAATGCAGAATGTATTCATCTTGTGGCTTAATGTTTCATCGAGTCTTCATTGCCTTCCTTTTCCCCTGAGGCACATTAGTCATTAGTCTGTCATTCTCCTCATTCCTTCACAATCATGGCATGGAAGGATCTATGCGAGATAGATGTTTTGGATATACACAAGAGATTCTTTCATCAACCATCCCTCTGCCATGCCTACTTCTAGCCTTGCTCTTTGTTTCACAAAGTCCTTAAGGTTCTCATGAAGGCTTTCAAGAGAAAACATCCATCGAACATGAACAACACCACTTCACCAAATGCATCCCAAGATGCAATTGGCTAGTGAGAATTGTTCTAGGAAAGTTGTCCTCCTCGATCGTACACTGTGCCTCAACAGCATTGAGATAAGCCATCTCAATGGATGTAGGATATATCTCCTTTAAGGATATGTACCTACATACATAGCAATTATGTATACTATTTACCAATACATAACTTGTGAGCGCATGAGAATTCCAAATAAGCAATATAACTTAAGTGAATGTAAGAGAATATTTATACCTAACCAAGCTTTCCATTTGTAAATATCCTCTTTCACCTTCTTGTCTCCACAACCAACTATAGCAATTGAAAGAATAAACTATGCATGGAAAAAAATGGAAATTAGTATATGAGCTTACAAATTATGTACCACAAAGAGAAAATGAAAAAGTGAATATTTATATATCTATAATATCTTGTGCCAGTCATGTATCTTGAGGCCATATAATTGTTCCTCTCATTTCTTTTTGGTATTTGTGAAGACACCCTTCAATGAATGCATTACTCTTGTTGGTGTAAAAAAAGAGGAGATCACACTTTTCACCTTATTGTGCTCCCTCTTGGTTAATACCCATGGTGCCTTTGGTAGGACTATTTTGCCACTCTCACTTTCAATTGGCCATGCACTTTGAAGGTGTCCAATGTTTTGTAAGTCATCCCTTGCACCCTTTGTATTTCTTTTACCAATTAAGTGGTCCCAAATATTTGTTGCCACATTCTTGAAAATATGCATGGGATCTAAGAGAGATGATTGATCTTCATGTCACACCAATATTGAAGTCAAAGATGATTGAGTGTCTCGCTTTTGTAGGTCTATTCAAGTGAACAATCACCAAGGGCATAGGCCACACATACGGTTTATACAGATTCGGCTCGTAGAGGTAAGGCCTATTTGTTTATCCTTCTTCTCTTTGTGTTTTTGTGCCCTTGGGTGCCATGAATTAGGTTTCGGTCAGGAGCCTTTAGGCCTTATGCATAGCGTATGTATAGGCCGTATGCATAGGCCATATGTTGTATGCATAGGCCGTATGCATAAGGCCTATGCATAGGGTATGCATAGGTCGTATGCATAGGCCTTATACATACTGTATATGCATAGGCCGTATGCATAGGCCTTATGCGTGGCCGTATGCATACGGCATACAGCATACCATATGCATACAGCATATGCATACGGCATACGGACTATGGCCTATGCATATCATCTACGCATAGGTTTTATGCATACGCTGTATATGTATACAGCCTATGCATACACTATGGTTTATGCACTGCGAGTAGGTGGTTATAGTGCAGGGGGAGCCCTCGATCTTCTCACTATCCTTCTCTTTCAAAAGAGGAGTTGCCTTTGGCTTTAATAGTGGGGAGCGTGTGGAAGGTCCTAAGGAGCTATCATCCAAAAGGAGGACTTTCCAGCCTAATCGTCTAAGCAATATTGTAGAAGGTCTTAACAATGTTCTAATATCATATGTTGTATTCTTTGTCGACACCGTGGGGGGGGAGGGAAATCTACCCCACTTGCTCAGTCCAGGCAGACCACGCCTTTGATAGGTGCGGAGCCGAGTGGTGCAGGCCCATCACGATATGGTTGTGAGATGATGAGCCTACACCACCTTCCTCTACTAGCGCCATCCCTGCTCCCTCACGTCCATCTTCACCACACGAGGACAATGTAGTAGGGAGTGTGGGGGGGTAGTAGATGTGCTAGAGGGGGGGCAAGCTACTTTTGCTTTAGCAAAAGCAACACTAGGTATCTCGATGCGTCTCCCCAAAGGGAGGCTCTTCATCTACACATTATGAGCTAGCCCCCCAAGGAGACCCTCGATGAGGATTATAGTTAGACACCTCTTTATACCTCTTCATTGTGAAAACTTTATCTATATAAGGCCAAAGGCCCAACAATTTCTGAAATATAATAACTTTTTGCGCTCAATTGCATTCTCCACAATGTACGTGTTTCTTATATTTGTGTTTGTGTTATAAATCTGAAACTGTGACTGTTGTGATTTTAAAAAAAAAGAGCTAGGGCAGGTAGGGGAGTCCTATGTAGACTCCCCAGTCTACCCCAACTCTTTTTTTACTGTGCAGAGCGTTCACTGCTCAGCAAACAAAAATATAAGTCGCTGCTTAGCAACGAAAATATAAGTTGTGCTTAGCAATGAAAATAGTAGCAAAATGTCGTTGCTGAGCAGCGATCTCAGTTGCGATATTTCGTTATTCTGTAACAAAATGTCATCGTTGAGCATCGATATGTTGTTGTTGAGCAGTGAACCCGTTACAACGAAAATAACAATGTTTCAAGTAACGAAAAAGGCCCGACACCTAGCTACCCTTCTTGTTATAAAAATGATGCTATTTTCGATGTTAGACCATCATTCTGTTGTAGTGAATGCATAGACATAGATGAAATTTTCTTCATGGATACTCCTATTGCAAGATACTTCAATCCGTTGTATGGGCACTCCAGGGTCTATGAAGATGAGAATGACAGAAATAAAGATGAGAATGACAAAAGTGAAGATGCATGTTATGATGCACAATCGAGCAGTCATAGCAATCCTATCATCATTGATGATGATGATGAGAACGATCATGCCAACAAGCATCATATTTTTCTATATGGGAGAAAACTCAGAAATTCAAAAAAACCATCGTCAATGGCAATGACTTTGTGCCGCTATCACCCAATGTGTTTGTAAATTTGTTGGGCTTAAGAAGCATGGTTCCTGTAGGGTGGTTATAGTTCTCTGTTTAGAAGAACTGTGTGTTTTCACTTTGATCTTGTTGCTTTTTTCTCTCTACGACACTTGTTTGTCGTTCACCACGTTACCTTTTCGTTTCTAAAAATCCGTTGTAATAAACTGCTTCTTGTCTCGTTTATTTTCACGTCACGAATTTCGTGTAACCTCACCCCTTCTGAAATTCCGTCACGAATTTGGTGCCCACTGAAGCACGTAACAAATTAATGCACACAGACAAAAAGGTAAATATATAGACGAAAAGGTTCTTCAGTAATTTGAAGAGGCCGGATCATGAAGTAATCGCGTCCGTTAATGTGCTAACGCCTCCGTAGATCCAGGGCGCGTCGCAGCTCCGCCATGGAGCGGAGGAAGTCCTGCATCTCAGCTGAGATCCTCAGAAGTGACTGGCTTGATCCGGTTATGAGCTCGGCACGTTCTACGTCGGCCGAGACGCAGTTTCCTGTGCTAACCTTGCAGTTCAGTACAGATCGCGGGGGTATCATTTCTGCAACTGCCATGCATGTCTCCTCCTCGATGAAAACCGGAGTAACGTGTTCGAGCGTAAAAGCGCAGAAGCACACCAAGCATGCGCATGCACATCTTTTTCTATCGTCTGCTTCTTTGTCGTCGCTGGGCTGCTCGTGCTCATTATGGAGTGCGTACAGGCACGGCCAGCAATAGAGGTGGCCGCAGCCCGACAGTACGACGGCCTGAGAATCGTGAAGCCTGAGGCAGCGGCGGCAAGAGATGGCTGTATTGTGGGCGTCCGGCGGGGACGAGCGGGGGCCGTTGAGTGAGACGGATATGAAAGGCCGGCTCCTGGGCAGTCTCGCTCGGCAGAACGGACACGAGCTTGTCTTGTGTAGCTACGTCTGAACGCAAGGCTCGCAGAAGAGGTGGCCACAGCGTGAAGGCAACAATCCGTGCCGTCTACCATTTTATTATTAAGAGAGAGCGAAGATCCCATGACCCATCTATATATTATGCGCATTGCGCATAACATCTATATATTATGCGCATTGCGCATGCACGACCCATCTATATATATATATATATATCACTAGCATGTATCTCCGACAGCGAGCAGAAATACACTTCCTTCTTGCACAAATAAGTTATACGGGTCGCCATATGCAATCACAATTAATTAAAATCAATAAGATCTCCATGTTGATGAGGCTCAGAATGGAATTACCTTGAGACCCATAATCATGCATGAGCATCCCCACCATAATCCAACTAAGAACTAAAGAAGCCTTGCCTCTATACACATCACACCCACCCACATGTTATAAGTAATTATATTTTCATGACAAACATCCATGAGAGGTTAGTAAGGAAAATTAGAGCTCATGCTTAAGGTCATTTGTATATAATGGACCACATATTTCCTACTTATATTGCTTAGAATAGTCAAGACACAAGTAAAATGGTCATAAACAAAGGTGGAATGATAATAAATATTAGATCTACTTATAGAAATGTGGTAAGTTAATCGCACTACTTTAAATACATGAGAAGATTTATAATTAGAATCGATGATACATAATCAACTTTTAGAAGGGTTTGTTTTAGGGTATGGTTAAATTTTATGTGAATGAAAAATTTTAAATGCACAAGCTGATGCTCGTGAGTGTTGAATAATGCGACTGTTGTTTGGCTTAAGATTGTGGAGAGACACTAGTCCCACATGCAAGCTTTGCTGTATGGTCTATGCAATAGAAGTTCCTTTTTTTACATCTAAAGTTAAAAAATAAGAAATTCTTCTTCTTTTTCTTCATAGTTTTAATCTTATTTGTCTCTCCCTAAAGTTAGGTGAAGAAGAATGATAATAAATCCCATCTTAGCTCTCCGACCTCTAAGTGGCACCAATAATATATAGTAAAATTATAATGCATGGATATAAAGAAAAGATTATTGATATTCTACTAAAGTATGAGTGTAGAGGAGAGAACTTGATTATTTGGTTTCTTGCTTTGGCTTAAACTTAGATTTGAAAAGGCCTACAATAATGAATAAAGGAGTATAACCACTTGGGGGATACACTTCTAAAAAATCATATGTATCACATGCGTTCAAGGGGTATTTAAAAAATCCCTTAGCTAAAATTTTCCCCCCAATTAAACCACCCCTCTTTACTTATGAACTAACGGATTTTTTTTTTGAAGTTGAATTAAAATACCTCTCCTGTTATTGTAATCCTGTTAATTTTTTTTTAAATTTTGAATTAAAATACCCCTTCTTTTGATTACATGTGGTACACTAATTTTTTTTTGAGGTGAACCACCTGAGCATAACCACCACTAATACGATGTCGATACACAAAAATACCCCCCCCAAAAAAAGAGCACAAGCATAAACAGCTACCTAGTCTTCTCTTCATTAAATCCACTACAAGAGATCGACATGTTCCTAACATTTAAATTGACATTCTAATGAAGTGAGAAAAGAAAAAGGGTAGCACCTTAAGCATGTATATAAACATCACTATTTTTGCATCCGTGTAGGTATCGTTGTTGTGGAGTGCTTTGTTGGCATTTGTACCGGTGTATTATATGAGCATTAATATTGATGCATTATTATAGGCACTTATATATGTGAGAATGTAACATAGGAGTTAGCTATGGATTGTAGAAATGGATTAAAGCCACGGTTTTAGAAGTAACTAGATTAGTGGAATACGAAGGCAATGATATGAGATGAACACATAGCGTCTGAAACTCGGGGGGTTCACTTAAAAATATGTAAGTATACCACGTGAGTTAAAATGAAGGGGTTTTTTAATTCATTTTTTAAAAAGAAAATTTACAGAGATACATTTATAGAAGGGTTTGTTTAAATACACCTTGAGAGTAAGCTATGGATTGTAGAAAAGGATTAAAGACACGGTTTTAGAGGTAACTAGATTAGTAGAATATCTAGGCAATGACATGAGATGAACACACAATGTCTAAAACTCGGGGGGTTCACCTAAAAATATGTAAGTATACCACGTGAGTTCAAATCAAGGGGTTTTTTAACTGATTTCTTGCTCACATTGCACTCTTTTTTGTGCTACAAGCTAAATCAAATCCATCTCCATTTTATCCTAAGGTTGCATATCCCCCCTTAGTGTAATTTTTTTCCACCCTTCATCACCAATATTTCGAACACCCCCCTCAAGTGGTAAATTCATATCTCTGTTATGTGCTAGAGTCTACACCCCAAGGTACATGCCATGAACCACTCTGTTTTATGGCCTACCTTCCTGTAGTAGTGAACCTACTTCTTATGCCAACAATCCTTAACCACATGGCCTACCTTCCTGGAGTAGTGGCAAATGAATTTTCTCCTTGATCCTTTGTACTTTGGTCCTCTACTTGAGAGAAATGCTATCTCTGTAGCTGTTCATGATGTGTCCTTGCTTTTGTGCCTTCTCTTCCTCCATAAGATCTACTTCTATTCCTCTAAATGTTAGGTCCCCCAAAGGTTCTTGATAGTAGCCACACAAATGGCCCATACTCTTCCAAAGTCGTGATTTTAAGAAGGATTAGTTTTGCATCCTCCTCTTCCACCAGTGCACCAATGCTTGTAAGTTAATTAATTATGCCTTTTATCTTGTTAACATGTATGGGAATGAATCCTCGTCTTTCTTGTCAAGGCCAAAGTTCTCAATATGTAATTGTATATTAGATTTTTTCCCTTTTTTACAAGAAAAGCTTTTCCAATTCATCCTAACATTATTTTGATGTTTTCAAGTCAAAAATGTGATTGCGCCCAATTTAACCCAACGTAAACCATAGGTCGACTTCCACACTCATGGGCCACATCAACACGAAGTGAAGGGAGAAGAAGAAGCCACCATCATAAAGAGTGAACAAAGCCAAATATACCAAAGTAATCAAGCCCACATAGGCTATGAAGTAGCTATGGACTCAAGGTGGCATACCCCATGTGTTTATGCTTGCCTAAGCAAGGTATGAGGATTAACTGTATTGTGTTGTAGCTATGGACTCAAGGTAACATACCCCATGTATACATGCTTGCCTAGGCAAGATATGATTAATTGTATTTGTGTTATAATACTGCATAAATTGCACTTTAAGTTGTAACTTGATGGATGGTCAGGCCTTATGTGAAGCCAACATCCCATACACTTGCGCTCTTCAAAGCCCTAAAATACTAAAAGGAATGCAAGTGTGTGATCAGTTCCAAAAAAATACAAAAAAGAAAACATTAAAAAAATACAAAAAAGATCATTGTCCAACTAACCCGAATAAAAAATATACTTATCAAGGAAGAAGTAGAGAAAGATATAGTTAAGAAGAAACCAAGGGAAAAAAACTATCAAGAGGTGAATCAAACTTTGTTTTATACTTGATTTTGAAATGTTTTATAAACTTGATAGATTTAGGGTTTCTTTCCATTATACTAAACTTGATTTTGAAATGTTTTATAAACTTGATAGATTTAGGGTTTCTTTCCATTATACTAAGTCTAATGCTAATAGTGTTCAATACAATCCATAATACCTCTAATAGAATTAGAAAAACATACACAACATAATGCTATTAGGGATAGAAATGAAAAAAAAGTTCAGAGAATGAAAGAGAATCACCTTCATATGTATTCATGTATGCTTTTGTTTTTCTTGTCCTTTGCTTGAGCATGCTTGATGAAGAAAAAGAGGATATAGATTAGTGGGAAGATGAATCCCTTAGTGTGGGAAGAAGAGGATATATATTAGTGGGAAGATGATGAATCCCTTAGTGAGGGAAGAGGGGGATATAGATTAGTGGGAGGACGATGAATCCATCACGAGAAATACAATAGCCATAGGTGGGTGGAAAAAAGGATCTTACCTTTTGAGCCTACCCAGAGAGAAAAGTTGGCTCTACAGGTATCGAAGCAATGCAAGTGCACAATCTCATCACAGATGACAAGTGGAACACTTTGGCCACCTCAACGCCAAAGTTTACAAACCCTATGAAAGAAATATTTAGCAAAACAAGGTCAAGGAAGGGTAAAGCACTGGCACCAAGGAATACAATATGTTACTAAAAATCCTTCTCTTAGCCAAGGACGTAGGCTATATATAATTTGGAGCAATTTTGGGCATACTTGATGGATTGATCAAGGGGATTGTGGACAAATTCTTAGCACTTACTCTCTATGGGACAACAAGTGCACCCTTGGCATACAAATTTCCATTCTTGTTTCTTCAAAGAGGTGCCTTTGTGAAGCTAAAAAGTTGGCATATACAAGTTGATCTTTTATTATACTACAAGATGTCAAGTGTAAGCCCACTATGGTAACATCTAATATGTTTTCAAGAGTGTGATGAAGTGTTGTTTTTGCAAAAAGACTTGGCCAACCATAGGCTCAAAGATTCTAATTCTCCCCACTTCACCCATTATGGTAACATCTAATATGTTTTCAAGAGTGCTAAAGTGACCTTCTCATGTAAAGACTTGGCAGCAACCATAGGCTCAGAAATTCTAATTTCCCCACCCCCATGGATTAAACCAAGCCTTCTACTACCTCAAGTTTTGGCACTCGTTGGCATTTTGTTCCCCATTCTTAATTAAAAAAGGGGCCCAATATCGTGATATCGAGCTCAACTAGTGTTTAAAAAGGGGCCTAGTCATTATAAGAGAATAAGGGCCACAACCACAAAAGGTAGTCATAAAATAGTGAAAGAAAGTCGTGAGAGAGTGTTGTGAGTATTAAATCAATGGCACCAACCATGATTTAGATATTTTGTGTCTATACACATAGTTATACAAACACCTACCATTGTATGACTGGAATTATATCAATGGTGCAAGTAGTTATATCAATGGCACCAACCATGATGTGGATATGTTGTGTTTATACACGTAGTTGTACTTAAAACTACCAGCCTAGCTATGCGAGCTGTGTTATGTGTAAAGCCACATTTATAGCCATGCTAATAGGCATGTGGCTAGGAAAGAAATTGGTTCACCCACCTGAGTTGTGATACATTGCAATACGCTCGTTGTGCATGACTTACCCAACTTCTCTTCAAATATTTATCTCATTCATCTTCTTACTTTCTTGTTGTGCCACAAGCATAGTTCTCTCAAACATAGTGCTCTCATTCATCTTCTTATTTCCTTGCTCTTCCACACTCATAATTATCCCAAGCATAGTGCTCTCTTCCACTACCATATTTTATCGCAAGATCAACCAATAGATCCATATAAAAAGAGCCATGGACTCATTTGTTGAGGACCAGCAAGGCCAATCAACCAGATCCATGCCCGAGTTCAGAAAACAACTCTAACTCCTTGTTCCAATTTTTTTTCCAATGCATATGTGGGTATCTTCGGCGACCTAGAGACCGAGCACCGTATGGTCAACACCCTCTAGGCTCCTTCGCAGGTCACTTAGTGCTTCACTCATAGGCTGCTTCCTTGGTCCCTCATCCACCGTACCGAAAGCTCACCATTTAAATCGAACCGAGGCTAGTCAAGACCTCGGTCGACCTTGCTACGCGAGATGTCCTCCATTGACTCTCCGTTAGCTATTGTTGCAACTTTGTCACTTAGGTCTCCCCGATCTCATTCACAAGATGGTCAAAATGCTTCCCCCCAGCAATCTTGACATAAAATCATTTAAAAACAGGTTTCATATATACAATTTCTATTGAACTCTTATCTTTCCACATGGTTCCACATCATTTCTCGTTATTTATTCACGTTGCTTATTCCACATCCAGTCATATCTATTCCCATCGTCCTTCATCCATTCTCATCCAATCACATCATATTACATCTCATCATATCTATCCATATCTATCCTCATTACATCACGTCACATCCATTCACATCTCATCCATTCATATCTATCCAGGTCCACATCACATCTCTCCACATCGCATCACATAACATCTGTCCACATCACATATTTTCCATTCATATCTACCCAGATCCACATCACATTCATCCACATCACATATCATCTATCTATTCACATCACATCACATCCATTTATATTCATTCAGATCCACATCTTACCACATCACATCCATCCACATCACATCTCATCCATTCACATCTCATCACATCACATTTACATTCATTCAGATCCACATCTTACCACATCACATCCATCCACATCACATCTCATCCATTCACATCACATCACATCCATTTATATTCATTCAGATCCACACCATCCACATCACATCTCATCCATTCACATCTCATCACATCACATTTACATCCATTTATATCTCATCACATTACATCCATTCACATCTACCCAGATCTACATCACATCCATTCACATCACATTCATCCACATTACATCTCATCCATCCATCCATTCACATCACATCACATTCACACAACCATTCTCATCTTACCACATCTCGTTCACATCCATCCATATCACATCACAATCATTCACATCCGTCCATTTATTCACACTCACATCTATCACATCACATCTCCTCTCACAGCCACTCACATATCATCACATATCATATTCACATCCACATCCATTTACATCCCATCACATCTCATCACATTCATTCACATCCATCCATCCATCCATTCACATCTCATCACACCCATTTAGATATCATCACATCTCGTCACATTCACATCCACATACATTTATATCCCATCACATCTCACAACATTCACATCCACATCCATTCACATCCCATCACATCCATTCACATCTCATCACATTCACATCTACATCCATTAACATCCCATCATATCTCACCACATTCACATCCACATCTATTTACATCCCATCACATCTCCTCACATCTCAGATGTCACATTCACATCTAGTACGGATACTCTATTTTCGATATACTGATAGAACTTTTCTAAGTTTCTACCAATTGCTTGACTTAGTTAAAGGTACTTTTTCTCGATCCCATTAAATCTAAGTATTAGAGTGTTATTGAAGGTCTAAAAAGGGAAAATAAACCTTATCAAAATTATAAATCTAAAACTTTGACTGTTGTAATTTAAAAAAAAAGAGCCAGGGCAGACAGGGGAGTCCTGTGTAGACTCCCCAATCTACCCCAGCTCTTTTTTGCTATGCGGAGTGTTGACTGCTTAGCAACGAAAATATAAGTCGCTGCTTATAGCAATGAAAATAGTAGCAAAATATCGTTGGCTGAGCAGTGATCTCAGTAGCGATATTTTGTTGTTCTGCAACAAAATGTCATTGTTGAGTATCGATATGTTGTTGTTGAGCAGTGAACCCGTTACAACGAAAATAGCAATGTTTCGAGCAACGAAAATGGTCCGACACCTAGCTACCCTTCTAGTTATAAAAACGATGTTAGACCATCATTCTGTTGTAGTGAATGCATAGACATAGATGAAATTTTCTTCATGGATACTCTTATTGCAAGATACTTCAATCTGTTGTATGGGCACTCCAGGGTCGATGAAGATGAGAATGACAGAAATAAAGATGAGAATGAAAAAAGTGAAGATGCATGTTGTGATGCACAGTCGAGCCGTCATAGCAATCCTATCATCATTGATGATGATGATGAGAACGAGCATGCCACAAGCATCATATTTTTCTATATGGGAGAAAACTGAGAACTTCAAAAAAGCCATCGTCAATGGCGATGACTTTGTGCCGCTATCACCCAATGTGTCTGTAAATTTGTTGGGCTTAAGAAGCGTGCTTACTGTAGGGTGGTTATAGTTCTCTGTTTAGAAGAACTGTGTGTTTTTACTTTGATCTTGTTGCTTTTTTCTCTCTACGACACTTGTTTGTCGTTCACCACGTTACCTTTTCGTTTCTAAAAATCCATTGTGATAAACTGCTTCTTGTCTCGTTTATTTTCACGTCACGAATTTCGTGTAACCTCACCCCTTCTGAAATTCCGTCACGAATTTAGTGCCCACTGAAGCAAGCAACAAATTAATGCACACAGACAAAAAGGTAAATATATAGACAAAAAGGTTCTTCAGCAATTTGGAGAGGCCGGATCATGAAGTAATCGCGTCCGTTCATGTGCTAAAGCCCCCTAGATCCAGGGCGCGTCGCAGCTTCGCCATGGAGCGGAGGAAGTCCTGCATCTCAGCTGAGATCCTCAGAAGTGACTGGTTGTTCTGGCTTGATCCGGTTATGAGCTCGGCACGTTCTACGTCGGCCGAGACGCAGTTTCCTGTGCTAACCTTGCAGTTCAGTACAGATCGCGGGGATATCATTTCTGCAACTGCCATGCATGTCTCCTCCTCGATGAAAACCGGAGTAACGTCTTCGAGCGTAAAAGCGCAGAAGCACACCAAGCATGCGCATGCACATCTTTTTCTATCGTCTGCTTCTTTGTCGTCGCTGGGCTGCTCGTGCTCATTATGGAGTGCGTACAGGCACGGCCAGCAATAGAGGTGGCCGCAGCCCGACAGTACGACGGGCTGAGAAGCGTGAAGCCTGAGGCAGCGGCGGCAAGAGAAGGCTGTATTGTGGGCGTCCGGCGGGGACGAGCAGGGGCCGTTGAGTGAGACGGATATGAAAGGCCGGCTCCTGGGCAGTCTCGCTCGGCAGAACGGACACGAGCTTGTCTTGTGTAGCCACGTCTGAACGCAAGGCTCGCAGACGAGGTGGCCACATCTAGTGACAGCAGGCGTGAAGGCGCGCTCCATGCAGATGGGACACGTTAAGGCACTAGAAGTAGTGCTGCCGCCGCAACAATCCGTGCCGTCTGCCATTTTATTATTAAGAGAGAGCGAAGATCCCAAGCACATGACCCACTATATATATATATAGATGACCCATCTATATATATATATATCACTAGCATGTATCTCCGACAGCAGTCACCCCAGCACACGCTAGCAGAAATACACTTCCTTCTTGCACAAATAAGTAATACGGGTCGCCATATGCAATCACAATTAATTAAAACCAATAAGATCTCCATGTTGATGAGGCTCAGAATGGAATTACCTTGACACCCATAATCATGCATGAGCATCTCCCCACCATAATCCAACTAAGAACTAAAGAAGCCTTGCCTCTATACACACATCACACCCACCCACATGTTAGAAGTGATTATATTTTCATGACAAACATCCATGAGAGGTTAGTAAGGCAAATAACAGCTCATGCTTAAGGTCATTTGTATATCATGGACCACTTATTTCCTACTTATATTTCTTAGAATAGTCAAGACACAAGTAAAATGGTCATAAACAAAGGTGGAATGATAATAAATATTAGATCCACTTATAGAAATATGGTAAGTTAATCGCACTACTTTAAATACATGAGAAGATTTATAATTAGAATCGATGATACATAATCAACTTTTAGAAGGGTTTGTTTTAGGGTATGGTTAAATTTTCTGTGAATGAAAAATTTAAAATGCAGAAACTGATGCTCTTGAGTGTTGAATAATGCGACTGTTGTTTGGCTTAAGATTGTGGAGAGACACTAGTCCCACATGCAAGCTTTGCTGTATGGTCTATGCAATAAAAGTTCCTTTTTTTACATCTAAAGGTAGAAAATTAAGAAATTCTTTTTCTTCTTCTTTATAGTTTTAATCCTATTTGTCTCTCCCTAAAGTTAGGTGAAGAAGAATGATAATAAATCCTATCTTAGCTCTCTGACCTCTAAGTGGCATCCAATAATATATAGTAAACTTAGAATGCATGGATATAAAGAAAAGATTATTGATATTCTACTAAAGTATGAGTGTAGAGGAGAGAACTTGATCATTTGGTTTCTTGCTTTGGCTAAACTTAGATTTGAAAAGGCCTACAATAATGAATAAAGGAGTATAACCACTTGGGGGGTACACTTCTAAAACATCATATGTATCACGTGCGTTCAAGAGGCATTTAAAAAATCCCTTAACTAAAATTTCCCCCACAATAAAACCACCCCTCTTTACTTATGAACTAACGGATTTTTTTTGAAGTTGAATTAAAATACCCCTCTTGTTATTGTAATCCTGTTAAAATTTTTTTAGATATATTTATAGAAGGGTTTGTTTAAATACACCTTGAGAGTAAGCTATGGATTGTAGAAATGGATTAAAGACAGGGTTTTAGAAGTAACTAGATTAGTAGAATATCTAGGCAATGACATGAGATGAACACACAATGTCTGAAACTCGGGGGGTTCACCTAAAAATATATAAGTATACCACGTGAGTTCAAATGAAGAGGTTTTTTAATTTATTTCTTTTTTTTTACAAAGATACATTTACAGAAGGGTTTTTTAAAATATCCCTTGAACGCACGTGATACATAGGGTTTCTTTAGTAGTTCACTCCCCAAGCTGTTAATTAGGCTGAGAATACATGGCTCCATAAATATCCTTTTTCACCTAACTAAGAGTCACCTCCCCCCACTTTGAGGTGTACAAAATGTTGATTGTTGAGTATAACTCATCCACTGGCCCACTTGAAGGAGGCTTTTGAACTAGGTTGGGGTTGATTCTTGTTCACATTACACTCTTTCTTGTGCTACAAGCTGCTACATCAAATCCATCCCCATTTTGTCCTAAGATTGCATATCCCCCCTTAATGCAATTTTTTTCCACCCTTCATCACGAATATTTCCAACACACCCCCTCAAGTGGTAAATTCATATCTCTGTTATGTGCTAGAGTCTACACCCCAAGGTACATGCCATGAACCACTTTGTTTTTTTTATAAAATAGGCATAAATGGACCTAAGGTACATGCCATGAATGGCCACAAGGTATCAGATGATGGCATTGGACCCCAAGGTACATGAATGGGTTAATCTAGTTGCCTTTATAAAATGGGCATACCATGTAGCTATGACATGGAATTTTTACATAGGGACCTAGGGATTAGCATTATAATTAACAAGGCGATGGTCATGGCCTTTTTTACCATCTAGAAGAGTTGATTGGGATTTCTTCCTTCTTGAGAAGCCTCATTGATGTCTTCTTGTTTTTGATAGCCATAATGGTAGCCTCCTCAACCTACTTCTTATGCCAACAATCCTTAAGCACATGGCCTACCTTCCTACAGTAGTGGCAAATGAATTTGCTCCTTGATCCTT